>NW_024884142.1:38280423-38378867 GCF_019232065.1 Centrocercus urophasianus
AAAGAAAAAAAACTGACCCAAATCTTGTTACAAAATTAAGACAATCAAACACGTTAAGCTCATGCACTGAGACTGAAGTACTTCCAATGGCCCTAGTGATGTTTATTTCATGCATAAAGCTCGTTGGTTCCCTGTACCCCATGAGAGTGTCTGGCTGGTGTGGAGTCAGTTTTCTTCATTGCAGCCCACCCAGCGCAGTGCTTCAGATTTGTGACCAAATCAGCCTGATAACAAAGTTAGTTTTTGCTGAGCGGTGTTAGCACAGCATCAAGGCATCTTCTGTTTCCTACTCTGCCCCCACTGTGAGTGGGCTGACCCAAACTGTCCAAAGAGATACCCCATACTGAATAGTATTGTGCTCAGCACTGTAAAACTGAGGGGGAAGTTTTTGCAAAGTAGGCATTGCTCAGACTCTCTGGGCATCAGTCTGCTTGTGGGAGGTGATGAATGTGTGCCTTTGCATCACTTGGTTTTATTGTGTACAGCCACACTCTAATGCCATGAGAGTCCTGCACCGACTCTAGGTCTTCTGACTAACTGTAGGATTTTGTATTGTATGGTTGCATGAGCTTTTAAGGACTATCCAAAAGCAAAAACCATGGGAAAGGGTTTTGTTGTTTTTGTTTGTTGTTGTTGTTTGGTTTTGCTTATCTTTTTTTTAATTATGTTTGTTTTTCTGAGAGTGGAGGATCTTAAGTTTTAAGGAGTGAAATTCATACACCAAGTTTCTATTAATGAGCTTCAGTTAGCAGATCCATGCTTTCCCCAAAGTCTATTCCAAGTCTCATTGTTACCATTGCAAAACTCATTACTCATGTTTCAGTTATTGTGCCTATAAAGCAGAAAAAAACAGACATCCTTAATAGGACTACCTGAAATCTAATTGATGACCTTGAAGAGAAAGCTCAAAGCTCTGAGTATTAACCACTATTTTATTGTTATTTCTTAATTATGGCAAAATGATCATTGCAAGTGCAAGCAGGACTTTCTTCATATACCCTACTAAGTCCTTCGCTTACAATGGATTCTTTGGTCAGAGCCAAAGGAACCTTGAGTTAAATATGCTTGCTATAGGAGCAAGCATACTTGACATAGAAATTACTGCAATAGCTGTGATAACATAAACTGTAACAGTAGACTAGTATCAAGCTACCAAACTATTCAGATGAGAAGCCATGAATATTGCATGTATTGAACTGGGTACTTGTAGAAAAGAAAAATTAATATAAATAATTATTTTCAAGTCATGACCAGCTATTGTGCCAGCTATATTAAGCTTTCTTTCTGGTGCTGAAGCCATTTAGTCTGTTCAATTTTGTTGTGTTGCTTTTGGCTCAGATCATTCTCATTCAAGTTGTGCTGGTAGGAAGTGGCAGAAATGAAGCTCTGGCTCCTTTGGGTCCACATAGCATTCTTTGTCCCTTCCCTGCACCACAGCTCAAGCTCTCTGTCCATCATCCAGCTGCCCTTCCTCCAGTGTCTCAGCTCCCTCCTCCCCCTGCCAGTTGGGTGACACCAGCTGGAAGTGGCTGCTTTTGAGCTGGGCACATGCCGGCTGGCAGATAATTTAATGAACAACCTTTGAGCTCAAGCAGCAGCCTTTCAGTCAGAGTAAGAATTTGAAGGAAATGATCTTTCCTTTTCTGAGCTGTTAACGTTTCACAAAACCTGAAAAAATGTCAGAGCCCATCGTTTTCTGTTTCTGCATCAAACATAACCGATACAAACTCATGAGTTCAAAGGTTATTAAAGAGGGTCTGGCAAGATTGGTAAGCAAACAGTATCACCACCTAAGCCATGTTTCCTTAGGCTAACAGTCCCCAAGAAATACCATCTGTTCATATGATGATATAAGAAACACAATACAATTTGAAGGCAGATCTTAAGGGAGATCACCAAAATCATTTAGTGGTATCACAGCTGGAAAACTACTGTTGTTTTGATTTATCAGGATTAACGCATAATTTAGTAGGGATCAGGATGACGTATCATGAGCCAGAACTTGAATCTTAGTTAAATGTCTCCACTCCAGCAGTCATGCAGCATTTCCCAAACATATAAAATTGTATAAACATATAAAATTGTTGCTAAAACTTGGGGCTTTTTATGTGGGGATAGAAAAAATTATCCAAAGGTCCGTAATGTACAGCATTAATGAATGAAAGATTTTCATCACCTTTAGGACTTCCTGCCTATGAAAAATGTTCCACTTGAATATCCACAGGTGAAAATCACATGTTACATATGGGTGTATTTTCTGCCTTTATTAAGTGCATTCTTCTTCCACACTGCCAACATCCTAGACTTTGTCTGGCCTAAGTGCAGGTACAGAAAGAGCCGGTTCTGGCACAGAGCAGCTAACAGATGGTACCTGTTCTGAAGTATGATACAACTGAATGCTTTTTTTTGTAACATCTTTTCTGTAATATCACTTAAAAATTGATACCACATGTCATCCTTAGCCCTCCCAGCACACATTAAAAATGACAGGTAAAAAAGCCAAACATCAAATTCACCTTGATATGACTTTGATGGAATTAAGACAGAGAGATGAGCTGAACTCAGTGGCATTACAGATCAATTTATTTCTCTCTGTCAGTAATTCAGTTTTCATTGAAAGTATGCCAGGTCACTGACATGGTAGATAAAGCGATCTATTGTCAAAAAGTTGTCTAAGAGGAAGTTAATATCTGAAAGAAATGTGGTGGTTATATCAATTATGGACAAACTAGAAACAGAGAAGTAAATTTGATAAAGTACTGATGAGCAAATGATATGCAGTGAGTGTAGCTTGCATTAATCAGGTAATTGCACACATAATACGCTTTCACAGAAAAATGAGGTAATAGGCAAGTTCTGCACATCTACATGAAAACATAGATGAAAGATGGAGGAAAGCCCCGGAGCATGGGGAATTTGATTTCCCAGTTCAATTTGGTCATGTATAAGTAGACATAAGTGCTGTGCTGTGACTGCTTTCAGTAGATCCTATAAAATCCCCTCCAGGAACTCCTTCCTACATACAGAAGCTACATGGAATGAATTCAAGTGATATTAACTAAACAAGTTCAATTTTTTTGTGCGTAGTTTCTTTTCTACTGATTTAAAACTGTTTTGATCTGTTTATTTTACAACTATACCTTTAGGCCATAGGCACAAATTAAGTTTGCAAACAGTTATTCCATTCAGAGATGTTACTATTCTCTAGCTCATCACTGACCTTCTACAAAAGGCCACTTACCCTACAGCTCTGCCAGCCCACTCCAAAACATGCCAGTCAGTGTCACCAAGGCCAGCAAGCAGCTTCCAATGAAGCAGCCAAGAGGGCAAGCCAAGGGGCTCTGGTGCCACAGTCACCTGCTGCCAGGGAGTGGCAGGCTGCATGGTGTGTTATGTCTTCATCTGCTCCAGCTGTGTTGGGAGCAGCAACCTACTGCCCTGCTGACAGCTAAACCAGTACAAACAGACCTAAACCACACCAAAACTTTGTCTACACACAGCTTTGTGTGTACATTGCTACATTGGTTTGGAAATCAATACAGCTGACCAGGTAAACTCCTTCTGCAAACTTACTTATGGCATTCTGAAGTTGTTTTTCTACTGATGTGATGATATTCCTATAAATGTAGCTCTAATGCAATGTTATTTTACCATATTCTATGACGGGATGTTGTGTTTCATTCTAAGCCAGTGCAGAAGCACAAAAGATGAGTACCTTACCTTTACCTACATCTTTTGTTCATCCTATAAGACATTTTTAATTTAATCTCATCTTAAGCGATACATAATGCAAACCAGTACCATCTTTAAGTAGTTCCAGGAGGCCTTTGTTACCCAAATGCAGTGAAAGGAAGAGCAGGAAAGCAGCAGAGCACCACAGCTGGGAAGGGGATGCACGTGCCCTGCTGTCCTGTGCCAGGTGACACACAGCACACTGAACTGAGGGGTGCTGAGACCCCCCAGGGTGTCTGAGTCTCCTGTGTCTGCACTGAGCAGACACAACTTGAAACCAAGTAAAACAGCAGAAAAAAAAGGAAAAAAAAAAGGATCCATGTAACATCTGCACACTTCTGTATTGTAGTAAGAGTCAGCTCTTTCCTTTGGGCGCCTATGAATCATGGAGCCCTGGGAGCTTCCTGCAGAGAGGAACAAGCTGCAGAGCTCTATACACACACAGCAAACGTGGGGAAATGATACTTAAAGCCAAGCAATGTGTATTCAAGCCCTTGGCAGAGCCTGTGGCTACCTGGTAGGCAAGCAATACCATTCTGCAATTCAAGTTTAGCAGAGTATGAGAACTGCTCAGCAGCTTTCACAAGGGCTGTCAGAGACTTTGGGAATGGCGTGATACTTGGCTAAAGCTCCACCTAGGCACTCCACATGCCTTAGGAATTCCAACAATTTGCAGCTCTCTGATCCTGGTAGGAGGTTCTTTCTTTGTAATCTCCTAACAAATCAAACACAATCATTTTATTCTGCATGAAAATAGCAAACTCGGGTATCTTTTTGAGTCAGAGGATTTAAAGTTCAAGTCATTCTGGAAGCCTCACTCTAATTAAGAGAGAAAGAAAGAGCCTGCTTGGCACCCAGCAAATGCAAGCAAGATGCTTCATTTCTTGATTTAAATAATGTAGATGCAGCATTATTTTTTTAGGTAAGACATAAGAAAGATCAGACACGAAGATAGAAATCTATCTGCTTTTTCTAGCCAAAGTTCAGTTTACCAGAAAAAAAAGCATTTTGACAGATGAGTACCAAAAGCGGTGGCATGAGCTGATATCCTGGTAATACTGGCAGAGTGTGTGAGGGTATCCGAGAGGAGAGGCAAAGTCAGGGGCTGCACACTGACAGCCATCACTGTTATTTTAATATGGAATTGCTTTGTCCGTGCTGAAGTTAATGGGTTTGCCACTTCCCCTTCCTGTTTTTCCTTTAGAACAACCTTGCATAACAGAGAAGTTTGATGGGAAGCATACAAGACTTCACAGGTCAGAAATCAGAAACACAAGAGGGGGACTTTGAAGACAGTCAGCCACTAAGCAAAGAACTGACACACATCAGTTTAATGACAAAACAAAGGCCAGACTGGATGGGGCCCTGGGCAGCCTGGTCTAGTATTAAATGGGGAGGTTGGTGGCCTTGCATGTGGCAGGGGGGATTGGAGATTCATCATCCCTGAGGTCCCTTCCAACACTGGCCATTCTGTGATTCTGTGAAAGTGTGACATACCCTGTTTGACAAAACCTCTGTGTACTTTCCATGCAGCAGCACAGCTGGGGCTGGGCTCACAGGATTGGCGCGCTGCAGATGGCACTGCCCACGAAATGCTACACAGAGAACAACTGCACCACCCTTGTTGATAGAGAACCAGGGAGTGGTGCATCCCTTCGTTCCAAGCAGATGACCTCAGCTCTGGGCACGGGATGCTTGGCACATCTCTCACTGCCCTGACTTCCCACAGATAACATGTAGCCTGCATGGTACCAGACCCTGCACCATTTCTTTGGCTTAGGTGGATGCCTATCTGCCACTTCCACTGGCTGTGTTTGTACAGAAATGCAGGAACTCTCTTGTCCAAGGAGCATCCCTGAGAGATATAAATACTCTGCAAGTGTTTGCACATTCTTGCAGTACTTGTGCATTGAGATGGCACAGATAGACAAGAGCCCCAGAAGAGCTGAACAAACCCCATGTTCAGGGAGACCAATTTATACAAAAGCTTTGCTATTCCTCAAAATAAGTCCTGCTGGAGACAGGGTTTGGCAGGAAGATAATCTGCCATTCAGCTGATAGACGTAAGGTGTATGAGAGTCAGCTGTAACTTCCAGAAATTTAGCATGAAATCGATGCTGGTGTTTTCCATTCTGTGCGCTTGTGCCGTTTAAAAAAAAAATCAATATATCTAGAGATTGCCTCACATATTGCGGCACTGTAAGGAACTAGGGGTTGGAAACAAAATGTTAAGCCACCCAAAGCCGCTGCAGTTAATCGTATTTAACACCTGACTAAACCAGGCTCACCCAGAGCTTTGGGGAGGGTTGGGAACAACCGCTGCTGCCCGAGTAATTCTGCTGTATTACCTGAGAGCCTGTCAATACCTGCAGCTTCTACTACAGCTGTATGGAACTGTAAAAGCTAAGGGCCCGGTACAAGTATAAGACGTTTTGTGCTTCCCATTTCTCTGTTCAATCACACAAATGATACAGCATTATCTTAGAAGGGCCTACTGTTACTTTTTTGCTGTGACCCTCAGACAGACTTACTACTGATTATAAATCCATTTACTTTTAATGAATAGATCATTATGAAAATCATAAGAGAGAAAAACTGCTCTGCTGGTTAACCTCCATAGCAATGCCATAGCACCAAGTTGCTTTGTGTTTACAATGAAAGTGCACACACAATTTGCTCCAAACTGATGAAGAAAACTTCAGCTTTTGTTACCTGGATTTGTTGTCTGAATAACATGACCTGCATGAACAACTCACACCTGAAGAGGTACAATAAAAACTCTGAAGAACTGCATTGAGAGCAGTGCTAAGGCAGGGCAGACACCAGTGTGGGAGTGCTTTGAAACAGGGTGGCAGTAGGGGAAGATTCCTGAAGAGACAAGATGAGGACAACAAGCAAAGGAGACGGGAACTCAAGAATCTCCTGTATCATTTTACTTTAATGCTTGAAGCTGCCTTTTCCTCTCAGAAGGACTGCCCTTACTTTTTCTGTGGCATAGCATAAGAGAAACAGATTGTTAATAATGTTAAATAACTGTTAATAATAATAGCTGGCTTTTCTTTGGCCTTCAGTCAAGGGAAAATATCTGACTATATCAGGAAAAAAATGTCCTTTGTATCCTCCTGGATTGTTATTGATCCCTTACTATACCTGAGTTCTCCAAATTTTCTGATTTTCACCCAGTGCAGGTATGTCCTTGGGTACCTGTGCCTTTTGTTACTGCACTAACACTGGCCCCACTGTTCCAGTACTCATCCTCTAAGACTTCCCAGGCAGTCCCTGGCAATTTAACAGCCATCCCTGCAGCAATACCACTACTCAGAGCAAGATGTCTGGAAGGAAACAGACCCTCTGTCTGATATCTGGAAGACTTTCGTGAAGGGAAAATTGCTTAAAGAATTTCCAAGATCTTCCTCCTTCATGTTACCGAGTAAAATGTAACAATATCCCTTTTGCAGATGGTCCTAGAAAAACACAGCCTCCGTAATTGCTGAAAGATTGACGCAGACTGAGGGGAAATACAAGTTAAATGGGATAATGTGCATCCAGAGCTTCTTTATTCCACAGGGAATGCCGAGAAGCCTGCACAGCAGAGGGACAACATTGTAGGGAGATCACAGACATTACATTGCTGAAAAACAACATGCTTCTAGAAAAACAGAAAGGCAAATAGGTGCGTCTGTTATCAATCAGCCCTTAACAACTTTAGGAGTCACAGTGCAAAAGAAGGCTCAAATTCCTCCTTGGAATTTCTCAAATTTTCTTGTCTGCAGAGCTGTTTCCTCCTCCACCCTGCAAACAACAGCTGCTGTGGCCTCTATCAGCCCTGCTCAGCCAGGAAAACCAGCAACACCGTGAAACCCTGGCTAGCTAAGAAAGGACACACAATTGCCCCAGCAGTACCTTAGCAGTTTTAGCCCACTCATCTAGCAATTCAACAAAGTGCCAGCCTATTCCTGATCAAATATGCATTTGTTGATTTTTTGTTTGTTTTCAATAAGTAAATTAAAAAATTAGCTTTCTGAGAAGTTGTTGATAGTACCCACTCAGGTTTCCTCCCTAGGAGTGTAAAACCATGAAGAACATTGCCTCTGCACTGAGTGCACATACACTCATGTTAAAAACAATCAAAACCCAGCAATCTCCTTAGTGTAAAAATAGGTTTCCTTTTTAATTCCAGTGCTGACCAAATAGCAAAAGTTTCTGTAAAAACCATGTCATTTAGAGCGTGTACAAGACTGTGGTCATTATGTCACTGCATTCTGGCTCTCAGCTCCCTCCTCACTCCAGGTACCCGTATAACCCTGACTCCCACTCCAGGCAGCCGTGTTTGAGGGAGCGCTATTACAAACTGCAGGTTTTAGTGGATATTCAGTATGAGGACCAGAATAGAAATGGTCCTAAAGTAAAGAATCCTGAAATTCACATAGTCTAGATACTGGGTCATCAGAACCAGCTATTTTACTCTGCTCATCCATTCCCACAGACACACATTATGGTCATGTGTATAACCACAAGTGGAGGACCTCCAGCAGTATCCTATGTTGATGCTGTGTGTTGTCCTCTTTACTTCTCAAGTATATTCTTGTGCTCCTGGATATTCCCAAACTGACCTTCAGTCTACAAACTCTGACCTCAAACTGAGGAGAATTCAGTAATGAGTGTAGTTAATTTGAAACTGCCTGTTTTTTCTGAAGTCAATAATGGGAAAACCAACTGTCAGCAGAACCCTCCTGAGAACACAGCCCGACAGGGATCTAATGTTTCCCTCAACAAAACAATGCTATAGCAACTAGCCTGATATGTGCCTGCTCAAGCTGCCAACCTACTGCCATGCTTTCCCCGGTGCTTAAAGCAGCCTTCATACAAACTGAACTACAAGTATGCAGCAGTTACAACAGAATGCTTACTTCACTGAGAATGGGTTTAATAGGATGTGTTGCTTTACGGTTTTAAGTAAGTCATTCAAAGTTCCTTGCACTTGCTGAAAAAAGTGTTGAATCTCTCCTTTTTTGTTCCTGAATTCGGGAAAGGAAGCCTAAGTTATACAGTCTGTGCTCCAATAAAAAATAGGCAAAGAAAAATGTTTCCTTTAAGTATTGCATGTCTTGCTTGATCAGTCAGGAGCTTACATCATGGACAGATATGCCAACATGTGCTCAGAGGATGCAAACTCAGGATGTGTCCCATCCATTTCCCTACCACAGTCTCAGCATTCTCTGCTTCAGATTCCTCTATTGCTCAGGCACCACCCTGATTCATAATCTCAGGAAAGTAGGAGATAATAATGATCTTGCAGACCTGCATGATGACTGACTTTGCTGTGGATTTTCCAGCCCAATTGATTGCCCACTCTCTGGTAAGCAGGCTAACACTGCAAACTTCTAGGGTATGATTGCTATTTGCTTATCTGTCGTCAGAGTGGCTCTCACTGTGGCATCTCTTTGATGAAGGGCCAGAGCCAATACTGCTTCAGTGTACAATTTCATTTTTGTGGCTTTCTTCATTCTGAATTTCTTCATCCACTGCTAGTTATCCAAAATCTACAATGTGCGCTTCCACCCTCTGGTGTGTTTTTTTTTCCTGTCCATAAGCTTTCATCATTCTTCTCCCATCACTAATCATCATTTTAGAAGAGGTTGCTTAAGTTCCATGTATATCATATCAAAGATATGCAAAACAGAAATGTAAGGAACATTACCTTATACTGATCTCATGCCAATGACAGAGAGAGAAAAAAAATGCAAAATGTGGATTTAAAACAAAACAAATTTGTATTTTAGAAAACATTGTGGAGTATAGAATTATGGGAGACTGATTCTGATATCTTGACACTGGAATAATTCTGCACAGAGAAATGCAGTGCAAGTTAGTACAGGGATGCATCCTGACATTTTGCTGTGGCTCCACCCAATATAACCGCGCAGAGCAGGGCTGGGTTGTGTCAGGCGAAGCAGCTACGTATCAGTGTACTCTGATGTTGTGGTGTCAGCTGCTGTAGGCTGACAGCATACTTGCTTGTGTAGTCATATCTGTAAACCTTGGGGTTGTCAGTTACCCTGTACCGACTCAAGGTCTGGAGAAAGAGCTCAGATGCAGACATCAGTACTGCAGACATGAAGTCAGATAAGACAAATTCCAGCACTGGTGCTGCACGGATGGAGCACAAATGCTCTCAGATTGATGTAGGCGTGTACCCCTGAAATAGGGGTGTTTGTAGTCATTCTTCACGTTTCCGAAACAGTTAATTTCATTTTCTCTCTAGTGAAGGTGCATCAGTCTTTCAGCCTCTGAAACAGAAAGTCTTGCTTTTATGCAGATATTTCATGCAGGGTTCATGCAAAATCCTTGGCAGTTTAAATAAATAATACTAATTTTAAAATTATTCACTACTGTGTTATTTATTAGAACAAAGCTTGTAGTGTGCCTGAAAATGTGTAATAAAACTGTTGCTGTTTCTTCATACGCAGTTCAGTTCTCTGTTCACTCTTCCCAGACTGGCCACAGAGTTTCAGCACCTCCCTTATGCCCACTCACTCGTGTTTTTAAACTTTTGGTGAGTCCTTCACAAGAAACCGGAGTCTCAATTAGCTCCTTATGGTATTATGCTTACCCACTGTGCAGCAACAAACACCAGCCTAGTGAAAGATATTTGAATGAACTGTGACACTTTTTGCTATTTTGGAATACAGGACAGTTTCATACTGAACTAAAAGTACCTGCCCGAAAAACAAAGTGATTTTATTCTGAAAGAAAGGAGAGAACGTTTAAATGCTGTGCTGATGGACCTGTAGAATAAGTCACCCCTTTGGTGTGCCCAAGAAAATTTAATGAAACCTTGTCTAAAACAGTTCAGGTGACTCATGCCCTAAACGTACCTGTTCTTCTGCACCTGACCACCAAGTGAAGCCCTGGGTGACAGACTTAGTTACCAACATCCACACTGCATATGTAAAGCTAAACTGGATTAATTTCTCTGATTGCAACCATAATTACTTCTGACATTTCCTAAAAAGAATGAACCATAATACTTTCCAGAGAGATCAAAAGTTTTTGGAAAGCTAGGATGAGACTTGGAAGTCCTTTGACCAAAGGGAAATACTGATCAACATTTTTGTGATTTTTTTTAATTTTTATTTTTTGCCACAGAGCAATTGAACATCTTGGTGTCCACAAAGTAAATGTAAGCTGACATTACGGAGAAGAACACATTAACAGAGAAAGGTGTATAAATGCTGAGCAGATAATCAAAAGCGGAGACATTAAGCAGAACCTAGACAGAACCTGCTGAGGGTTTACATAAAGAGCGTTTTCTATTTTTCTGTGTAAAATTCAATATGTGAAACTTCTCAAACCGAAATATATTCTGTTCTGGGCTAGAGAATTGAACTGAGAAAATGGTAAAACTTCACCACTCTAATAGCCATATGAAATGACATAAGCGTCAGCAGGATTACATTATTTTCCTGACATGAACAGGTCTACATATAGAGGAAGATAAATAAATTCATAATTAACTGTTTAAATCTTGTCATTAAAACTACAGATTGAAGGGAATAGCTAAGTTGCAATGCCTTGTTTTAAGTCACAGAGAGATCAGAAGCAGTGTTTGTACACAAAGCTTTCTAATTTGAAGACTTACTCGTGAGTTATTTTTTGTACAAGAAAATGTATGCTGCTTCCTACCAGCATCCACATGTGTCACTTACTACAAAGACTAAGTTTCTTTCTTCAGGGGAAAGTCTGGATATGGAGTATCCAGAGCAAAGAGTTCTTCAGATGAAATGTCTTGAGCATCCCACTGAAATATGAATTAATTTAACCACAGAGAAAGTAAGGAGAAGAAAAGAAAATATTGTCTATTTTTTTCATTTACAAACATGTTGCAACGAAGTTTTAAAAAACAATTTATGATTAAACTGACTATTGCTTAAGATCCTTTTTTCATGGCCAGACGTGTACTCTGCCATGGCACATGAAAGGGAATCACTAGTAGGAGACACTCTGTGCACCAGATGACAAAAAGATTCCTGCACTTGCAGTTAGTAATAGCTGCAAAAAAGTCCCTTGTGTGTTATCTACCACAACCAGCCTAACTAGTGCACAAAGTTACTGCCATGGAGAGTCAAGCATTACAGATTTTAGCTGGTATTTTGAAAATGCAGGGGGATGGGTAGTATTACACTATACGTATGAAAAGTAAAGGCTCAAAGTACACTGCAGTCTGATTGATGTCTACTGATCCAAGGCAGAAATGAAACACAGCCTCGAAAAGCCCATATTTTTTTCCAGAATTGTACTGGATGTTATCATCACCTCCACTTACAAGCTTTGCCTCCTGGACTCCAAAATGGATAGACTACCAATTTTATCATACAAAAATACTCCCTCTCTCACCATTTACTCTAGATCAACTTTCAGAAATGAGCAACAATCTTTGTTCAAAGGGTGGGATTTTATCAAATGCTGACACTTTATTAATTGGTTATTACTATACGTTATTATTAATGCTGCATTCTCAACAGGGAACACTACTGCTGAGAAATCTGAATTACAGTCACATAGAGCATGGAGTTGAATAAATTATTCCAAGTGTGTAACTGCCAGTTACACCCTAAATCTGATATCTACTCTTCTTCGTTGTAAGAAAGCTTTTTCATACCATGGGTGAAGTACAGCAACCTGTACAAAGCAGTGGTAGAGTCATTTTGCATTTATCATGTCAATCTTCCTTGATGTCGTGAAGATTTCTAATTGTATTCATGTGACTGACTCAGATTTTCTTTCAGTTTCAGTTTCAGAGGTTTGAAATTTTGCGTGTTCACCCATACAAATATCCCAGAGGTAAAAAACCCAATTTATTAATGTCTGAAATCTCATTGTCTTTACAAATCTCATTAATTTAAGATCTAACTAGTGATTTTTATGCTTAGGCTTATTAACATAGATAATAATATAACCCATGTAGATCCCTTCTTTATAAAATGAGCAATTAAGAACAATGTAAGCAATTACAAGCAACATAACTACTTTGTGGCAAATGTGATGACATTTTCCCTGCAGAAGGCTGATTATAAATCAGTCACAATTGGATATCTCTGCAGAAGTGGCCAACATGAAGAGGAGAGAGCCTGACTTTCTTCTATCGATTCAGTAGAGAATGGCCATACTTTCTCACCAGCACAGACTGTATGAAAACAAAAGGAGTACTATTTTAAAACAAACTTTTGATTCACCTGTATGCCATTTGGAAGAAAAATGGCTTTCAAGTGTTTCAATGTTTGTTAATTCTATGTAAATAAAAGTCTTCCGTGATGCTGAAAGTCCATCTTTTTGAGCCTTGCTCCTTCAGTTAAAGCACTTTACATAGACCAGATCAAGGATTTTAGTAGTTGGAGTTTTGTATTAAAAAATATTAGCAGTTTTCTTGCTGAAACAAATAATCTGTATTCCCTTTTGACTGCTGCACCCTTCTTGGGTTAGCTGCTTGTCAGAATATCACAGAATCACAGAATAATCAAGTTTGGAAAAGACCTTCAATATCATCCAATCCAACCATCCACCTATCACCAGTAGTTCTCACTAAACCATGTTCCTCAATACAAAATCCAAACGTTCCTTGAACACCTCCAGGGTCGGTGACTCCACCACCTCCCTGGGCAGCCCATTCCAGTGCCTGACCACTCTTTCAGAGTGTATTCAGAAGTAGTATTTCCTAACGTTCAGCCTAAGTCTCCCCTGGCACAGCTTGAAGCCATTCCCTCTAGTTCTATCACCAGTTACACAAGAGAAGAGGCCGACCCCCAGCTCACTACAACCTCCCTTCAGGTAGTTATAGAGAGCAATGAGGTCTCCCCTGAGCCTCCTCTTCTCCAGGCTGAACATTCCCAACTCCTTCAGTCACTCCTCATAAGCCCTGTGCTCCAGACCCCTCACCAGCTTTGTTGCCCTTCTTCGAACCCGCGCCAGGGCCTCAATGTCTTTCTTGCAGGGAGGAGCCCAAAGCAGGACACACTATTCAAGGTGCTGTCTCCCCAGAGCTGAGTACAGGGACACAATCACTTCCCTGTTCCTGCTGGCAACACCGTTCTTGATGCAAGCCAGGATGCCATTGGCCTTCTTGGCCACCCAGCCACACTGCTGGCTCATATTCAGCTGAGCATCAATCAATACCCCCAGGTCCATTTCCTCTATGCAGTCTTCCAGCCACTCTGCCCCAGGCCTGTAGCGTTGCCTGGGAAATAACAATGCAGAGGTCTCAGATGCGAACTCTAAACAATGTAAATGAAGGAAATGAGACAAACTAATAAAGATCTCTCATGTGATCATTTAGAATTTACATACACAACAATGCAAAAGTTTGAAATTATTTAAGCAAGACATCAAATTTTTTTGTGATGCGTCTCTTGTTTTTTCCCTGTGGGTGGGTGCAGGAGAGAGTAGATGTAATCTGAATTCCCATCGTGAAAATGATCAGAACAAAATATTGCTTTGACCAAATAAATAAATAAATAAATAAGAACGAAAGGCAATGTTTGTATTCTTCCCCGGAAGCCCTCTTCAAAGGTCACCTCTGATTATCTTGTATCCTGGTGACAGAATACAATAGGTAATGCCATAAATTACTTTTTCTTCCTCTCAAATGGAAACCGCCTTTCTCATTGTCATGCATGGTAATACTTCTGTAAATGAATAGCTTTGTAGATTTTTGTGCTTTTGGTGACTTCAAATTAGTTTAAAAATGTTGCAGTTTGAACAGTTCATCATGCAAAGCCCATCCCTCCCCTCGGGAGAAGGGGGGGGAAGGAAGAGGAAGAAACCCAACTGAGATAGGAGAAACTAATTTACTAAAAAGGATGAGATAATACAGAACAGTTAAGAAACAAGCCAAAGATAAAGCAGAGGAGAGAGTCAGTCTGAATTTTATCAGCAGGCCTCACCAACTGGCCTCCCCCAAAAAAGAGATCTCTCCCCTTATCCAGGATCAGAAGATCAAGTCTCCCAGAGCTGGAACTCATGTAAGCAGCTGAGCCTGCTAGAAGCACTGCACATGGGAAATGCACCCAGCACTGCACTTAAGCATCAGGCATGATGCCATGATATGGAATAATATGAAAAACGGGACGAAAAATTAAAGGTATCAAAGTTTGCAGGAGCAAGGCCTTCATTTGCATATTGATTTTCTTTAGACTGGAGTAACCAAGATGGCCAGGGAGATTATAGAGAGGAAAGTATGAGTTTTGCCTTAAAATATGCATGATTTCTATTGACTGAAAACTTTGTTTTCAAGTGGTATGGGAAGGCTGGGGACATAAGGAAAACAGTTGGTTTGCGTCATTTGGTAATGAATGTATTTAGGATCTCAAAAGGTAACTTTCTTTATTTGCAACAGTTGCTACAACGTCTCTTCAAAGATACTACTGGTGCCACACGTTGGACAGAAGGAGGTTTAGGTGTGTAATTTTATTTTCAGGAACACAACTGCAAAGCATCTCAAACAAAAGTTTCCATATATTTTTTTACTTCCTTAAAGGTAGAGACTGATACACAAGTTTTCAGAACACTGAAAAAATAATATCAATAAGAAGAAAAAAAAAAAAAGGATTATCCCAAATTATTTTCTTCACCTGTAACTGCAAGTTTAGAATATGTTTGAATGATATATTTAAAACATTAAGTATAAATAAAAGTAGAAGTAGAAGATAATAACAACTTGGCTAAAAGCACTTCTGAGCAATGATCTTAGATAAGGACAAACCATTTACATTGTAGTCCTTATATTGTGAATTACACTCATTAACATATGCAGTGCATTATATTAATTAAACAAATTTGCTGGAAAATGTATATAGGTGTGATAGTCACTGCTTAACAAATAGGAGTTCAGACCGCCGACAGAAGAGGGCTACAATAGATAAAACAACTTTTTAAAGTCAAAATTGATTTCAGGAAAGATGGTAAAAGGTTCTACTCCAGCAGCGAACACAGAGGGTGGTGAGGCACTGGAACAGGTTGCCCAAGGAGGCTGTGGATGCCCCATCCCTGCATGCATTCAAGGCCAGGCTGGATGTGGCTCTGGGCAGCCTGGTCTGCTGGTTGGTGACCCTGCACACAGCAGGGGGTTGAAACTAGATGAGTGTTGTGGTCCTTGTCAACCCAGGCCATTCTATGATTCTGTGATTCTATGATAAACTGATTGTTTGATGTGAAAAGAGTATGTGTATATGCTGTTCAAGAAAGCAGGGAAAGTTCTGCAGAGGAACTTCAGTGCTAGTTCAATAAATAACCACAAGCAAAACTGAAACATTTACAAAACGGCAAAGAGGACTAAGTACAGGAAATGTTATCTGAGAGATCAAGAAAAGGAAGGACAAGATGAGAACTGCCAAAAGTCAAGCTGAGCTGGACTTCGAAAAAGGTATGAAAAGCAAACAACCAAAAAGATTCTTCATCCCCATAAACAAAAAGCAATAAAGGACTGTCACTGTTATGTAGTTGGAATGGGAGAGAGATTGAAGATAATCTTGGCAAAAGATAAACTGGACTTCACAAATAAAAAAAATATTTTGCCTCAGTTTTTAACAAGGACAGTGGCTGATTGCTGGAGCAAAGACAGTTAGATAATAGCAGGAGTTTGAGAAGTTCAGAACAAACATAGACTAAGACACAGGAAAATTAATGCAGTCTGTCCAAGAGACTTCACCTTCTCCATCTCCATCCCATTTCTGAAGAGAGCTAGCACAGCATGTAAACTTTGATAAATGGAGAACAAGTTTCGCCATAGCCATCATAAGGTTAGCTGGCTAACACCTGCAGTGGTGATTTTATAGCCCATCACCTTGAAATCTGAGGCTCTAGAACACAAACTAGTATCAACTACTTTTTAGGACAAAACTGACATTCTTATCCTGTTTATTTCATTCGCTTTTTCAAAACAGAACTGATTCCTTCTTGTTTGCCAAATATTTGTTCTGAGACATTTAAGCTTTACTTGGAGGAACTTCAGTACTGGATTACTGCATCCAGATACGGACTCCTCAGTACAGGAGAGACGTAGACCTGTTGGAGTGCATCCAGTGCAGGGCCACACAGATGATCCAAGAGATGGAACACCTCTCCAACACAAGGACAGTCTGAGAGAGCTGGGGCTGTTCAGCCTGGAGAATAGAAGGCTGTGAGGTGACCTGATAGCAGCCTTTCAGTATCTAAAGGGGAGCTACAGGAAAGAGGGGACAGGCTCCTTAGCAGGGTCTGTGGTGATAAAACAAGGGGAAATAGTATAAAGCCCAAAGAGGATAGATTTAGATTGGATATAATGAAAAAAATTTTTACAGCGAGGGTAGTGAAGCACTGGAACAGACTATCATAGATGTGATTGATGCCTTGTTCCCAGAGACTTTCAAGGCCAGGCTGGATCAGGTCCTGCAAAATCTGATCTAGCTGTGCATGTCCCTGTTCACTGCAGGACAGTTGCACTAGGTGGCCTTTAAAAGCCCCTTCCAACTATAAGGATTCTGTGATTCAGTGCTTCCAATTTTCATTAGCAGATAAACTGGGTATCAGCAGTACATTCATAAGTTCTATCAGTTAAATTTGAACTAATTGTAGGGGAAATCTCAATGCATACTCAGAATTGCTTCACCCCTGTTTCAGGCAATCCCAAATCTGCTCTGGATGCAGAACTCTGAACCAGGCAGGCTATTGAGCTGGGTTACACGTGTAACAAAAACGAGCTGATACAGTTACACTAGTTTTGTACTACGCGCAAATTCTTGGGCACCAGAGCAATGCACCTGACTAGTGGCAACAGCAGATTCTAAGGAACCAGATTCTAAATAATGCTTGGCCCTGTGTCTCATGATCATAGCATGACATCCACGCCTCCCTGGCTTCCAGAACCCTCCTTCCTCCAGAATCAAATATGTGGTTAATGTTATTAAACCACTTTTGAAACTGCTATAGTTAAATTAGTGCAGCTCCTTTGGACAGACATTTTTGAACCTGCTAGTCCTTCAGCTCCTTCTCCATCCTGTATCTCTGGGTAATCTCAGTTGTAAACACAAATTCATCTACCATCTTTCCAATGATGACTCACAGAACATCTCTAATCCACAACAATCTCCTTCTGTCTTCCCTGAAACCTCAGCCTGTCCCTCACACAATGCTTGGTTCATGCCCAGTTGTCAGGCACAAGAAAGGGTTTTCACTGCTCATTTCTCTCTCCCACCTGTGTTTTCTGCTTCTTTCAGCAATGCAGCCTCTTGTGAAGAAAATCGTGTGGTGTTCAGCAATCATATAAATCTCTCTCTAAGTGTTTGCACCCATACTGTCTGGCTTCAGTCATTCTTTATCGCCCTGCTACTTTTCTGTCACATCAAAGTACTTGTCTTTATTTCCAAATTCTTTCGCTGTTTCATTTTCTTCGGTGTTGAGTTCATTTCCTTCCTCATATCAACTAACATTGAAGCAAGTACTTCTGCTGCTTCTTGGTTATTCCTTCACACAGAGAAGCTTCCTCAAAATAAGAAATAACTGTTTTTTTGTTTGTTTGTTTGTTTGTTTGTTTGTTTTTCTTTTGTTTTAACAGTGTCCTCTTATGCAGAGTCTTACAAAGATCCCCACAGATGATTGGTGTGCCCTAACAGCAGAAACCAACAGCCACAGCTAGGGGCTTCTCAGACTGATGCCTTGTAGCAGGCAAGAAATTGAAGCCTGGCTTGAACAGGTCACACAGTACTTGCTGAATGGAGCAGACAAAGCATGGTTGGCCCTGGGGAAATGCTGCAGATGATGTGCATGTGGTCTAAGGCATGGGGTGAACCCATACTCTAGTCAGGGGTTGGGACATCAGTGACTCCTTCCAAAACAAGAAAAAGACGTGTGCTTGGAGCAGTGTCACACAGATTGCTTGTAACCAGAAGATCCCGACTAAAAACCAGGGACCAACATTAACAGAAGGTGAGATTTAGAATTAGTGTGTGTATAGAAATGAAGGTGGGAGAAACTGTATTAGGAACAAGCAGGGTCTGTGGCTGGTCAGAGCTCACAACCTCTCATCCGAGGTTTCCCTAAGTGTTATAAACCCATAGAACTTACACATCTATGGAAAAAGTGGTCCTCCACTCCCTACCCGTAACTTCTCGTGCATGTCCAAGCCAGCACAAGCGTGCATGAAGCTGAGACACCAACAGGCTCGAGAAACCGATGCACGTTAAAAACGATCACGATTTAAAGCTATTAAATACAGTCAGAATTAAATCGCTATCATTAAAGCCGATGCAGCCTGCTGCGCAGCCATGCCAGCGCTCGTACCGGTCAGCGGAGGAGGCAGCAAGACACAGCCGAAAGAAGACCACCTTTTCACGGCAGTGACTTCTTCGGGCCGGGTAGTTCCCGCCCGGCTGACTCACGCCGTTGAGTCACCCTGTGAGAGCCACCCTGTGGGGCCGCCCCCTGAGCCGAGCCTTGCCGTCCCGGCGCCTCTCGGCAGCGCCCATCCATCGGGCCTCTGCTCCCGCCGCCAGACGGAGTCCGCCGGGGCTCAACGGCTTTTTGCTCTACGGCTGCTCAACTGCAGGGCTTTCCTTGCGCTACGCAGCGTTATAAGGCAGGGCTTATCGTAACGGTGTTGAAAATACGTTTTAAAGGACTGCACAGCCGCACGGTTCGTTCCACAAGGTGCCCGGCACGGCTGCCCGTCCCCAGCGGGCCCCGTCGCACGCCCGGGCGCTGAGGTAACTCCTCGCTTCCTCTCACGGCGCGGGGAGCAGCAACAGCCGTCTCTTGGAGCGCCCCGAAGCTATGCGGTCGCCCCTTTGCAGCACTCCGCTGCTTCGGCTTCAGCTTCCCCGGGTCTCCCGGCTCCGATCGCCCCCGCCGCCCTCAGCCCGCTATCCCGTTTAGGGGCGGCGAGGGCCGGCCGGGCCCAGCCGCGGAACCGGGCGCTGCCTCAGCCCGAGCCCCAGCCCCGCGCTCCCGCTCCTCCAGGCTGAGCGGGCGGGCTGCAGTGGGTGGGGCAGCGAACCGGCATAGCCTTTGACGGGCGTCCCCTCCGCCCTATCAGAAGCGAGGGAAGGCGGACCTGAGAGGCGGCCGGCCAATGGCAAGCGCGCAGCCGCGCGGTGTGCCCCCGCGATCCTGCGAGCTATAAAGGCGGCGGAGTGCGCACAGCCCCTCGCTTACACAGTATGGCCGGCGACATTAGCTAGCGCTCGCTCACCGCTCTTCTCTGTAACAGGGGAACACGGACTACAAGGAACCGCACCGCCCGCCCGCCCGCCCGGACTGTAACCCTCTCACATAAGCACACGCCGCGCTCGCCGCCGCGCATTCAGGGTGGCTTAAAAAAAAAAAAAAGATTTTTTTTATTTTTTTTTTTTTTTTTTTTGTTAAATTAATATTGAAAAAAAAAAAAAAAAAGAAGCCACAACAGCCCCAGAAGGTGAAGCCCGCCCGAGACGGAGCGGGAGCCGGGGGGCGGCGGTGGGGTCGCCGTTAATTTCTGTGGTTGTTGGTTGCCGAGTTGTCTCACCATGAAGGAGAACGGTGCACACTTCTTCGAAGGGACCGAGAAGCTGCTGGAGGTGTGGTTCGCCCGGCAGCAGCCCGCGCCGCAGGAGCCGCACCAGAGCAAGGGGTCCGGCGACCTCCGCACCATACCCAGGTCCGGGAGCGGCCGCGGGAGGGAGAGGGGAGAGCCGCCGTAACGGCCGCGGGAGGGAGGGAGGCGGGGAGGGATGGTGGGGAGCAGGGCAGCAGCCGGCGCGCACGCGGCCCGGGCGTGGTGGCGGCAGCGCCGCGGGTAATGGCCGTGTGCGGGCGGACGGCTGTTGGTTCCGGGCCGCCGGGAGCGGGAGCCGTTGGTGGCGGCGGCCGCGCGCGCGCCCTGAGGGCGGCGGGCCTCGCCGCTCCCCGTCCCTCTGACAGCGCGGGGCGCTGCCGGCGACGTGCGGCGGGCTGAGCGGAGGCGGGCTGGGGAAGGCCGCCCGCTGGGACGGGGCTCCGGCTGCCTTGAGGGAGGTGGGTCCCTCGCGGCCGGTCTCTCCGGCGGCCCCGTGGCGCGGTAGGCACGGAGGGAGGCGGGCGAGGGAGCGGGGGGGGCTCCTCCCGCAGAAGTGTGGCCGGAGCCGCCGCTTACACGTGAGTTTCTTGGCGCTGCTCCCAGGCGCGCTGCCTCTCTCTCTTCTTTTTTTTTTTCTCCCCCAT
Organism: Centrocercus urophasianus; assembly: GCF_019232065.1. Taxonomy (NCBI): domain Eukaryota; kingdom Metazoa; phylum Chordata; class Aves; order Galliformes; family Phasianidae; genus Centrocercus; species Centrocercus urophasianus. The sequence continues at coordinate 38,301,361 of NW_024884142.1, forward strand.
TGACAAGTTCAAGCCAATGAGAACTGGGCGCCGCGCAGGGGTGGGCCCCTGCCTGTCACCCAATGGGTATCTGAAGAATGTGCGCTTCTTTCACTGCCACCCAGCGAGGCAGGAAGAAAGGCCCGGGCCCGCACGGCTTCGGCTGCACACGTGCTCTCGAGTCGGCCTCGGGGTCAGGGGACGGCTTTCCTCTCGCTGAGGCTGAGCCGGGCCCTCGTTAATGCCGGGTCTGATGGTCACGGGGTGCCTTGTGGAAACCCCATCGGGTAGAGCGGGCGTCGGGTGGTTGTGCTGTAGCTCACCGGTACGGTACTTCATAAAGAGAGCTGCCTGGGTCGACTGGGATGCCTATCCCTGTAATAAGAGGTCAAACTGTAGAGCTGCTGAATATGGTACTGTGGCACAAGCACCCTGGAAGTGTCAGAAAATGGCTGCAGCAAGCCTGAAATGAAAGCAAAATCTGCTTACTTGCCCCAGAATGGGCTCAGGACCACGTACAAGTTTGTAGGAGGCACAAGATTTGCATGCAGATGTGATGGATTCACGTAGTTGAAAATGCTGTTTTGTCTTTAGCATGTGAGGCAAATGCTAAGGCTCACTTCTGTTATGCCATTGTAGGTCTGGTAAAACTGAATTAATGGGTTGGGATGGCACTCAGAGAATCTGGTGTTTGTGGTATATCCAGATCTGCTTGCAAGTATTGCTGTTAGCCAATGGTCTTTCTTGAGGATGCTCAGATGAGATGTTGTGATATGTTTAATGTATGGGATATGGTAATGAAGGCAGCATCTACAGTCAAAGGTGCGTACTCAGCTTGTGCTGTTTGTCTTTTCCTTTGTTTCAGCATTTCTCAGCAGATTCCCTTTGTAAATGTATTAGTAGAATTAGCTATCTAAAGGTCTGAATAAAAGCTATCTGAAAGTGAGCAGATAACAGCCTCTCCTAAAATAATGGGCATCCTGCGTGTGTGCACGTGTCTATGTCACTAGCTACCAGAAGCTTCGTTTCTGCTATGACAGAAGCAGTGCAGCATAGATGTTTGCCTCTGGCCTGGTGCTCTGAGACAGTTTGTTCATGTAACTCTGACATACAAAGCTGTTGAGACCTTTTTTGAATAATGTGCTTAGCATGGAAATGATGAGATGTGATTATACGTTTGTTATTACTTAAGAGGTATAGCAAATATAAAGTTTGAACTTGCATAGCCGATGTCCAGGCAACCCTGGAAGAGCAAATTCTAGCTGAAATTATTACAGGTGATCTTAAGTGTTATGTATGCACTTCAGGGTTTCTGCTGTACTTAACTTATTTTAAATATGAAAACTTCAAAAAATTTGATTTTTGCGTTCACATGCTGGTATTGGAATTTACAGAACTTCTGGTTTAGAGGTGGCATTCTGCAAATTCTTTCTTCATTGACACGTTCATGCTCTGTTTCATTTGTGATGTGAAGCTCCCATGTACAAACCAGCAAACCTGGTTTTTAAGGCTGCTTAATACAACTTAATGGAATAGAAGGCAAGTACTTGGGCAGCTCCTTCACTGTGCTTAGATATGGCCATAAAATTTTAATAGGGTAAATACAAACTGTTAACTATGAAACATGTGGCTTTTAACACAATTTGAGAACGGGGAGGGAGCTTTGAAGGCATTTGTGTTAATTGCATCTTAATGCAGGATGCTGATAGAAGCTGTCTACCTTTTTTGGTAGGAAGGTGTGACATCTGAGATGTGCTGTTAACCTGCATTTAGGGATAACAATCAGTGATACTGTGTTGCTAGCATGAAACAAAGTTTTATTAACAATCTTTTTGAGAGTTGTTGGCCCTAAATTACTTTCATTACAGCTTATAGAGGCAAATGAGAAAATTCTGAATGCGGTGTACCCTGCTATGTTAATTCCATAAAGGCAATTGAATAAGCTCATTTGAACAGTTTGAAATCAAAGCTGAAACTGTAGAACAATAGCTAAATTAGAGTCAAGTTGCAAACCAGTTGAGCTTGCCTTTTGTATTGTACCTGCTTAGTAGTGAAATGTCAGCTATTCATCCACAGAATGACTAAGCCGGTGTTCAAAGCCAAGAATTTCCATGTTGTGTGCCCTTGCTAGGGATCAGATAGTTTGAAGTCTTTGGATATTACCAGCTGCGAAGGCAAAGGTTCAACAACTGGTTAATGAAGAAGTTATGACATCTTTTTCTCCTTTGGGCAAGGCTGCTTTTTAGAGAATAATATGTATAGATATGAAATGTATTGTTCTAATACCTTCAGTTAGAGTCCCAGCTGAGAACTAGAAGAAAATGGATTAATGTGGGCTTTAATTTGCAGAGGTGTGGGGGCTCTTTCTTTGTCTGCTGATGAGTTCTGCAAAAAGGTCCTGTCATTGAATTAATGACAAGCAGCTGGAGATGCCTGCCACACATATTGAGAAATGGAGTTAACGTTTTTGTGGCTTTGGTCATCTGCGTTACCTTGGTTCTCACTGTGCTATGCAAGGCACGTTTGTTAAAAACAGTCTTCAAGTATAAAAATGACGTTCTGCTGGAAACATGATGACCATGCTGTGAGTGGAATTATGTGATGACCAAGTAGCGTTTCCACTGTCCCCACAGCAAAGAAAGCAGCTTATGCCTTCAGATGAGAGTGCAGCTAAGCCTCTGGGCTTCCTGTCTCGAATGCACACAAGTTTGAAGCCATAGGCTAAGGATTCTAGTATTTAGGAGTCCGCATCTCAAACATTCAAAATTGAGATACTTACAAACCTTTAATTTAGTTATTTGTATGTACTTGGACACAAGATAAGGAACTGGAGAAACAGCAGTGCAGTAATGAGCACTATGGGGTGGTACCGATTACAGTGAAATTCTCAGTCTATGCCAGATGAGAACTGCTAAGCTACAGCGAAGGCAAGCATCTGATGGAAGTCCTGTAAGTACTTGCTTTGTACTGCACCCTCTAGCCTGAGTCAACTCCCACAGTCCTGCAAAGCTTGGTAGTGTTATTGCACGTTCCTTCAAACAGCAAAGGTGCAGGAAGGCTGGGCTGCGAGCCTCCTGTGCTCTTACTCCTGGGAGGCTCTGACAGAAGTGTAGCACTACTGCCTGTGGCATGTGATGTGTGCAGTGGCAGGGGAGGCAGGGTTGTACAGGGAGGCAGGATCCTGTCTCTGCTCTATGAGCTTATTTCACATGGACATAAAAGATAATCTGGAGAACTTTACCTAAGAATTCAGTCTTCCTCTATTGCAGACAAGTTCAAAATGGCAGATAAAACACTTGCTTATAATGCTCAGTTAAAGAATAGCTTCACACAAAGGAAACAAGCCAAGCCCTTTTATGCTCACTGCTACTGACCGTGATCATGCTTGCAGAAAACTAAGACTTCCATTGGAAGCCGTTTGATATTTTCCTGCCTTACTGCTGAAGCTTCAGCATTTGGTTAGTTACTTCCTGTCATAAGCACTTCATAAACCTCTTTAAACTTGTGGCTACTGGTGTGTTCTTAAAATGACTTTCCTAATGACTGTTTATTCAGCCAGGAGAGCAGGAAGGCTTGATGCCTGTGGCAGACAGTTGCTGCCTTACAGTGTGTTCCTTCTGGAGAAGGTTAGACTCAAACTTGCCTTAAATGTTGCATGCAAGACTTCTGCTGAAATCCTAATGTGCTGGTTGGGGATTATGCTTCCTGAAACATCTTGAGTGACAGGTATGTGATCTCCTTTGTCTCCTTAACAGACAAATGCCCCTCAAGTATCTCTGGAGGTGATGTACAGAAGTCAGCGTTCCTTGTATACTGCTTCAGCAACAGTAATAAAGGATCTGTGACAGTAGCAATACACAACCTTCAAATCTGTGGTCTCTTTTGTGCCCTGGCTGAAATATCCTGGAGTCCTTGGGGAATTATGATCTTTACTAGTTCGCTCAGGATCTTCTAGCTAAAAGTGTGTGGTGGAGTTGCTTGTGATGTGGATATGACTTTCTATTCGAGTGCTTGCCTTTCACTCAAGACTACGTGCATGTCCTTGGAAAAGTTTTAGGCTTAAGATAAGGGAAATGTAGAGTTTTTGTGTATCTATTTTCAAAGCCATGTGGAGGGTGTGTGGGTCTTGTGTGCCCCACAGATACTGCAGAAGTAAAATTATCATGTTGGAAGTGCCTTGAGTATATATGATCTAAGGAAGTCTATATTCAACAGCAATCTATAAGCTAAATTATAATTTTAATAGGAAATAATTAACATGCATCTGTCATTCTGCTCAGAAAAAAAACACATGAGCTGCTAGAGATGCTTTAAGAAGCTCGTGATTTGAGTAGTTGGCAGCTACTACTTCTACCTGTTTCAAAATAATTTTAAGTGGTGTTGCAGCTCTGATACTGGCATTCAGTCAGGTTCTATGCTAACTGTGCATGAGTGGCTTGGAGTGAGCATTACACTTACCCATGGTCTGGATCAGAGTACTGACAGCATACTGCCTGCTGAACTGTGGTCTGTTAATGAGGTAAATGTTTAGGAGGTAACAGGTGGAGGGAGTGAAAGGTATTACTCCATAGCTCAATACTTGATTTTAAACAAGATCTCAACAGTCAAGTACAAGGTAAAATTGGTTATTACTTTGATTGCTACACATTTGTCAGTTGTCTTATTTTTAATGAATAGCTATGCAAGAGTGTGTGTGTATATATATATACATATATATATATATATATACATATACAGCTGAAGCTGTCTTTAGAAGTTTTGTTTTCCCAAAGAATTCCTGCCCTACTACAGAGCAACTTTCACACAGTGCTATTTGGGCTCCATGAGAAAGATGCTGAAAGAGCTGGGAAGGGTGTATGTTTGTGGAGGCTGCTGACTGTTTACAGGAACAAGTTGATTTAGGAGATCTAGAACTCCATGAACACTATCACTCCCTTCCTGGTTGGCCTGAAACAGTCTGCTGATAGTGTAGGATGTAGGAGTAGATTGCTAAAATAAGGATGTAGGAGTAGATTGCTAAAATATATTTTCTATATTTTCTGATAGTCAAGTAAAGAACAAGCAGCTTTCTAACATTTAAGCATGGACAGTTGTTTACACTTGAGTACATGTATTCATTTCATTTTATATTCTCTGGGCACATGCAGCCATTTAAGATGCACGTTGCATGCCTATTGGAGAAGCTTCTGACCTTCAGTGGGTGTCTGCTGTTTGATAATTAAGAAACAGGATTTTATCACTTTGGAATAGGTAATACTAACTTTACTGAACAACGAGTTGTTGATCTGAGATGGTTTTGTCACTTTGGAGTTCCAGTGGATGCAAGCCTGCTACAGAAATCACTTGGCTACCAATGATACTCAAGTCTTGTCTTCCAATGTGCTTAGCTTCCTCATGGAGAGATCGGCTCCAAAGTGTCTGGTGTTGCCCTGATGGCTGCTTATGAGAAATACAGGAAATGGTAATGCAATCCTCATTTCCCCTTGAAAGGGGAATTTGGAGAAGCAGAAGCCCATGATGACATTTCACTGAAAATTAATCTCTTGGGCTCTTTTTCAGTTGGAGGCTTTGCTTCACAGTTTGGTTTAATATGAAACAGGATGTGATGTTCAAGTCTTTCACAGTTATTAACTTCAAGGTTTTTCGTTTGACAAAATACAATCACATTAAGTGTAATACATGTACTGATAATATTGAAAGGCTGTCTCTTAATTTTTGCTCCCATGGTAAGTGAAAGGGAAACATTGTCTCTTAGCTGAAACTCTTGAATAATTCTGCAGGTTAAAGGAAGAGTTAAACTTAGTAAACCTTGACTGCAGAACAAAGCAATCACAAATGTTTTCTAGCTCAGCTTAAAACAATGAAAAGTGTCAAATAAAAAGGTCATCTTGTTTAATTATATAGGGATCAAATCCAGCATTTGGAGGTGAGGTGTGGTGGCCTTTCTGTAATTGCTTCCTGTGCTCTGCTTTAAAATGCATATAGATAAGGTGAGTATATCCATAAAACTTCATGATGTGGCCAAGTCTCATCCTGGCTGCTGCAACCCGTTGTTTGTTTTATGTATGTTTCTGGATCAAGATTGACATCTTATTTATTGCTCAGTTTGTTGGCTTTTTCTTTCTCAATGCTACCTTAATCAGAACAACTAAAAAACTCTCCATTAGTTCCTGTAAAAGCTGAATGCACAAACACAGCATATGGTTAGCTGTGGTTTCTGTAGTTGGAGTACTGAAGAGTAGAGCAGAACTTTCATAGTTTTTAAATAATATGTTGTGCCACTGCAGTTTACACTGCAGTACCAAAATGCCAGCTATGGTAATAATGAACTTAATAGGGAATTCCTTTGCATGGTTTGCTTTGGATTTAACATGCAACACTGTATTGGTGCTATACTGATCCCTTGTTGTTGTGCTCTTGAACCTTAGAATTGTTGCATCTTCCTCCACTAATATGACTTAAGGAGTTATTTTCCTGAAATGGCCATTGCTGCAGTACAGTGATATTTAGAAAATTCTTGGTTACACGCACAGTGCTGAGATTTTGACCGGCTAAGAAGTCAGAGATCTATGCTTTGGCAGTGTCTGAGATAGTTACAGGTCCATTAATGCTCAGACAAGTACAAAATCTTATCTCTGGTAGTGTACAAGTAGAATTACTGCAGCATCAGGCAGTGTAAGAGATCTGTGCCTCAGCTGTCACAAATGCTGTGTTAGACCTCTGCGTATTGTTTCATCAGGGGCAGATAGGACATAAACAGGAGTGCTGCTGAGATGATTTGGAGTTATTCTGCAATAGCAAATACAATTAACACATCACCTAGTTCAGTTTACAAGAAGAGTATAGTAAAATGTTACAGGGAAGACAGTAAAGCTGGCAAATGTATGTGGGTATGCTGTAGCTTCAAGGTGACTAAATCCTGAAGTCCTCTTCTCACCGAAATAGCCTGGTTGTCCAGGACCATATTAAAAAAGTTTGACATCAACATTTTCACTCTTTGCATTTGCCAGGTTGCTCAGAGATGAGAAGAGACTGGTTGCATTTTCATATGAACTTGAGTATCAGGAACACAGCCCGTAGTATGGCACAGTTTGTGTCAGTGCATTCAAAATGAGCTTATCAACTTGATCTGCAGATTTGAGCAGTCTGTGCTGCCATATCTCCAGTTGCTGAACAGAATTTCATCAAGGTTCACTAACTGGAATGGTAGGGAAAAATTCACTTTGAATATCTGGATCATTAAAAATTGGATTTCATGAAGTTGATCAGATGTGCACCTAATCATGAGAGATTTCAAGATGGAGAGGATTCTTTTAAAGTCACTTCTCATAGCTTCACTCTTTCCTAAAAGAAGGATACAGTCTGTAAGCTAAGCATGTTCTGGATGACTTACACTGGTTTAGTGCAATGCAGACTTTAAAAGGGGAAAAAAATCCTCAAGTAGCAAAGGTGCAGAATTCAGATCAGGAGGCATCCTCAAGTGAGGGGAAAAACAAGAGGCATTTATGTACCAGGGTGCTTGGGAAGCAAAGAGCATCTGGACTACAGCTGGGAGATAGGAGATCCTAAAACTTCAGCTTTGCATTGAAGTTTCACTCCAGCAAATTGACTTTTTTTTTTCTTTTCCCTTAAGGGGAAAGATTTGGAGCTGCTGGAACAACCCTGCTGCTAGAATTAACAGCGAGTGCTTTGTCTTGAAGTACAGCTATCAAGCTTTTGCAGTGCCAAAGGGAAAGAAGGTCTGACCCCTGAGGATTAGGCTGACAGTTACAGGGACAGCTGAGCTCATCTGGGAGCTTGTGTGGTGATTGGAAGAAAAGTGTTTCCCTCAGTCCCCCAGCTGTGAAGAGTTGTCTACCCTTTGCCAGCTGGTAAAAGGGGTTTAGTTCTCATAGTTGCTTCTGCTCTATGACCTGGTGGGTAACTTACTTATATGCTGGGTTAGTAGATTCCTTGGCTCATAACAGGTCCAAGCAGGAGCCAGCACAAACAGTTGGAATATGCTGTAGGAAGGGAGAAATGGGAAGCTGTGACAGTCTTGTAATTTTGTGACCTTGTGAAGTTGTATCTGTCCCATAGCAAATTTTACTGCTGTAGTGGATTATACTAATAGATACAAGACTGAAGTGACAATAGTTGAGGGTGTTTTGTTTTTTGTGTGTTTTTTTTTGTTTGTTTGTTTTTTTTGTTTGTTTGTTTTTTGCAACTCTGTAGCTTCTCGTGAGTGCTTGGAAGTTTTTTTTTGCTTCATTTGTGCCTTTTGAATTTTCAGTTTGCTAGTAGAATTTCTCTCAGAATGAATAATGACAGTCAAGAATTGAAATAATATATACCATCATGGTGAAATCTAGCAGATGTTGAATCAACATCTTCTGGAAGTAGAAGGAATTCTATTATCCATATTGATCAAAGAGGAGTTCAGGCCGTTAAGTTGTATTATTTCTTAGGGCTGATTTTCATTAAAATTATGAACTTGATTCCAAGTTGAACAGATGTAACCTCTTAATGATAATGTACTGTTGTGTTGCTCTGATGGCTACCAGTGGCTCCTGGAATTGAAAGTATGTGAAGATTCAACTTAAAGCATACATTGTTATAACATTGAGTTTTCTCCTTTTCCTACGTGGAGGATGTAATGTTTAACTTGCTGTAGCAGAAATGCTAAGCCATGGCCTGAAATAGTGATTGAGCACCTGGTGGAAGGCAGAGCCAACCCAAAGGAGCACAGCTGTATGCAGTGCACTTGAGTGACCAGAAGGGGTGAAGCCAGGATCCACCCCCTTGCAGACATCATTTTAAGGGTTGGCAATGGAGGTTAAAGTATCTTGCTGGAGATCCCTGCTTACCTGAGGACTTCCAAAGATAAGCAGCTCTTTTCCTTAATTTTTGAACCCTTGGCTGCTGCATTTGGGCTTGTTCACATTCATTGTAGCCAAAGACTTTGCCACTGTGCTATTATCATCCCATTATAGCATTACACCTGCCTTGTCAGAGTCTTGGCACTGTTGTTTGATAGTTGCACCCATGCAGCAGATTATTTTAATGGTTCCTGTGGAAAACTCAAATTTTGCCATTGAGAGCTAAGAATTGAATAGCATTTCTGTTGGGTTCACGGTTCCTACATGAAGAATTGTTGCATCTGTGAGCATGAAAGGAGACAATAACAGTTACAATCCTTTTTGTGATACATTTTTATCTGGTGTTCCAGAAAGCTTTGGTTTAACCTGTTTTGACTCTGTTGTAATTTCTTTACAGGATTGAGTGGGACAAACTTCTGGAGAATGTGCATTGTTTGATCATAAGTGTGACAAAAACTGACAAGCAGGAAGCTTATGTACTCAGGTAAGCCCATTATAACTGCTTCTTAAAGAGCCCAGTAGCTAAAAATGTTAAAGCTGTTGTATGGGAAATGATGTTTGGCTGATAATCCAATCTTGGGTTAAGATCCTGTTGTTAACAGCTACAGTTTGCAAGGGCATGCTAACTGTAGTACTATCATGCTTCTGTTCAGTAACAGGAATGTTTTCATGATTGTTAACTGTGATTAGTTTTTACTTGCTGTGGCATTTCTGCACCTGATCATTGAATTTTTGTCCTGGGATAAAGAAGTCTCCTCCAATTAAAAATCTATTCAAATTTTAGGAACACTTCAGCAAAACAGTGCATGTTTTAGTTTTAGGTCAACAAAAACTATCAATAAATTGGCTTTAAAGACAGATAATACATTACCATAAAGAATACTTGTAAAAATGTATCTTTCTGAAATCTTGGGATTTTGGCCTTGCACAGTAGTTGGCCTTTTGCCATGTTTTTCATCTTGAAAATACTTTCATGCTTTTTTCTGTGTGAACTTGTCAGACACAGTGACACTCTCTGCTTTACTTCAGATTACAAAATCTGAAGCTTTTGTACTCTGAAAGCCTGTCTGAAAGGGAAGGCTGGGTTAAGAGCAAACTGTTGAAAAGTGCTGAAGTCTTCTTTCTGCAACCTTTGTATTAAAATATATATATATATATTCTGAAATAACTCCTATATCCTAGGTAAAATATAATCTTTACTTTTTATTCTTAACCAGGACTCTAAGTTCAGTTAAAACTATTTAAGCCAGATTTGTCCTCTTCGTTTATTTGCTGAGAAAGTACTTGCTATACACTTTAAGTGTTCTGGATGTAGCATCAATGATAATCTTCAGTTTGGTGGGCTTGTAGTTCTGTATCTGACTTAAAGAAGTCAATGGTATGTGAACTTTGTCTTCTGCATGAGGCATATTACAGGACTGTGCTTATAACCAGTGATTTCTGTGGACAGATGCTGATTAATCATTTGCTAGTAGTCAGATGTCTTAAAAGATGCAGGCAGACATAGTATTAATTTCTGTAAGGATTTTGCTTCTCTCTGGGCTGACTTTCTTGATAGCTATATTTTAGCTGAGGTCAGATTTTTGAAGTTTGACTCCATTCTGCATCTAGAATCACAGAATGGCCAGGGTTGGAAGGGAGCTCAAGGATGATGAATCTCCAACCCCCCTGCCACGTGCAGGGCCACCAACCTCCCATTTAATGCTAGACCAGGCTGCCCAGGGCCCCATCCAGTCTGGCCTTGAACACCTCCAGGGACGGGGCATCCACAGCCTCTCTGGGCAGCCTGTTCCAGCACCTCACCACTCTCATAGTAAAGAACTTCCCCCTGACATCCAACCTAAATCTCCCCTCCTTCAACTTAAAACCATTTCCCCTTGTCCTGCTGTTATCAACCCTTTCAAAGATTCCCCTCCTGTTTGTAGACTCCCTTTAGGTATTGAAAGGCTGCAATGAGGTCACCCTGCAGCCTTTGCTCCAGGCTGAACAAGCACAGCTCCCTCAGCCTGTCTTTGCAGGGGAGGTGCTCCCACCCTCTGATCATCTTCGTGGCTCATTTGTTGTGTACCTGCTTCTCAGCACCTGTGTTTCTTGAGTAGACTGAGGTCAAGTAATGCATGTAGGTCTTTTCCTGCAGGGCAGTAGCTGTATAATATCATGCAGCTAGAGCAAGTAATGGCTATACGAAATCGTAACAGCTCTCATATGTTTGCTAAACTTTACTGATTTAATCAATTTGCCAAGCATGTTAATGTCCTGTATACTGAATGTTCATTTGCAGTAATGCATGTGGTTGGGATAGGAACCAAGACCTAACCTTTGTCTCCTGCGTTGTGCTAAGTGTTTAATGTCTTTTTCTCATCGCTTTCACAGTGAGAGTAGCATGTTTGTCTCCAAGAGACGTTTCATTTTGAAGACGTGTGGTACCACCCTCTTACTGCAAGCACTGGTTCCCCTGTTGGAGCTTGCTAGGGAGTACAGTGGGTTTGACTCAATTCAGGTAAAGTGCTAAAAATGCATCTCCCTTAAAACAGACAGCAAGCCTTTTATTACCATTTCAAATTTGTTTCCCTTATTTCAAGTATTTCTTAGTTGTTTGCTTCCTAGAATAGTTTATGACTGTTTGGTCTGCTATGGAATTTAGCCTATTTGCCTTTTAAAGATATCTTACTTATAAATGCTACTGTGCTGAGTTAAGGTTACTTAGAGGTGAAGAACTTCCATGCCTCTATAGTCAGTGCTGAAATAATTGGATTTTTTCTTTTGTGGAAAACCAATTCAGAAGTCAGCTCTCTCCTGTAGCTTACTGATCATGCTAGGAATAAACAAATATCTAGCAGCATTTTTGATGTGGAGAAGTCATGTCCTGTGAAAGCTTATATTAAATTTACTAAATTGCTTCTAGGTTTTAAGTTGTAGGCAGATATTTGATATTTAACATATACTTTTATTTTTTTCAGAGCTTCTTTTATTCACGTAAGAATTTCATGAAGCCTTCCCACCAGGAGTACCCACATAGGAATTTCCAGGAAGAAGTGGAGTTTCTTAATGAAATTTTCCCGAGTAAGCTTATGAAACTACAGTGAGGTTGCACAGCTTGTGTAAAGCATTGATTTGAAGTGAGAAGCAACAAGTGGCGTGATAATACATAGACTTTTGAGGAGGCCGTTCATTTAGCAGATCTTGCAGTTCTGCAGCTGGCACAAGCTTCAATAGCGTACAGATGAAAAAGCTATAAAGAATTTCCTGATGCTCACTAAAATCAAATTTAAAATCTCCTAAGCTTGACACGTAACACCTTCTCTTAACGTGATGATATTCAGGGATAGAGTAAATAAGTCTGCAAAATTCAGCTCTCAGACTCCAAAAGCCTCACTGCAAAGATGGAGTAGTAATGTAACAACCAATACAGTGAAGAAAAATGTGAGCTGTTCTGAATAGTCACTGTACTGCATTAAAGATTTAATTTGAGCATTTTATTAAATGGAATCTAAAGCCTGGAACTTTGATTTTTTTAAATACTGGCAGAAAAGGTTTTTTTGAGACAATGTGGAAGCTGTAGTACTGAGTGTTTAGCAAATAGGAGCAAATCTGGCATATCTGCATGTGCACAGTCAAAGCTATAAGCAGGCTCCATATTGGGGTGCTCAGACCACCTGAAGGAGCCTGTTCTTCCGGCTATTGGCCTAATGCTTCTGAAGTTAAATGCCTACTTATTTGATACAGATGCTAGCTGTGTCAGTTGGTGTGCTGTGAGAGACACTATCCTTAAATGTGAAGTGAGGCCAGTATTATGTAAGCTGTCTGCTGTGGTATGTTAACTGGAGCCTTTTTGTCTTGACTAGATGGAGCAGCTTATTGCATGGGACGTATGAATTCTGATTGCTGGTATGTATTACAAGAACTTGAATATCTTTGGGGCTGACAGCTGAACTTGGTGCTGATCATACTGATTACAGAAGTGATTTGTATCATACACAGGTACCTGTACACCCTGGATTTCCCAGAGAGTCGGATATCCAATCAGCCTGATCAGACACTGGAAATTCTGATGAGTGAGCTTGACCCAGTAGTGATGGACCAGTTCTACATGAAAGATGGTGTTACTGCAAATGATGTCACTCGTGTATGTGTGCTTGAAAACTAAATGCTTTAGGAGTGGTTGAAAGTAGGCAATGCTTTCCTTGTATTTATAAGCTTTATTTTATTGTTGAGAAAAGTCTTAAAAAATCAGATTAATGTTTTGGAGCTTTGGTGTTTTGGTCAAATGGGTTTAGCTCTGTGACTTCTGTCCTCATTTTAATCTATGGAAAAGAGCAATTTGCAGTGCTTTGGGTGACTGGAAGTTTCCTCCCCTGGAGGATGGAGAAATAGGTATAGAAATGCAGTTGAGTAGAATGGAGGTGACAAGAAGTAAGACTTAAGCTGAAAATAATAGTATAGGTATCTAGCTATTAAAATTACAGATAAATCACAAAGCCCTTTGGTGGTTTAGAGTATAGCAGTGAGGGAGAGGTGAAGGTCCAAGCATAACCTTGATGGCTTTGCCTCCTTTCCTTGATTATTTTTTTTTCTTCTCCAAATGAATAACTCCTGTGATGTGAACAAGTTTCACTGATAAAATACACTGACTTTATCTGGTTTTCTGCTCTTAAGTTTTGATTCTCATTACTGTATTTGCTGTAGAAATTGTTCTGTGCTTCAAGTACTTTGAGGGGAATCCCTTGGATTCTGCTTTATTCATGCAGTAGAAGGAAGTACATTCACACTCCAGAGTGAATGTATCCACAAACTGAAGGCTGTTTACTGGTTGACTAGGTGCTCCATTTTGCATAAGTTGCAGATGCACTTATGTGCTGTAATTCGAAGTTGCTCCCTCTTGCTGCTATGCAGTTTGGTTCTGTAAGTTCAAAGTATGCAATAACTTGTATGCAGCTCAGCACTTGCCAGATAAATGAGAAGATGAAAAGCAAGTTTCTCTACAGTGGTACATGATATCAAACTGATCTGTTATTGGAAGAATTCTGGTGTCCTGTACCTAAATTAATATTTGTTCTGAGTTAAATGAACAAACTTACAGAGATGTGTGATTTCAACTTCTCTTTCAGATGAGTGGAATTCGTGACCTGATACCAGGTTCTGTTATTGATGCTACAATGTTCAATCCTTGTGGGTATTCAATGAATGGGATGAAATCGGATGTAAGTTTCTCACTTGCTTACCTTAATACAAATTTTCAGTTTTACTTATTTTGTGATAATAACCTTTTCTTTTTTTCTTCAGGGAACTTACTGGACTATTCACATCACTCCAGAACCAGAATTCTCTTACGTTAGTTTTGAAACAAACATAAGTCAAACTTCTTATGATGACCTGATTAGAAAAGTTGTAGAGGTTTTCAAGCCAGGAAAATTTGTAACAACCCTCTTTGTTAATCAGGTGAGTCCCCATGCAACAGCTTGTTAGCTCCTGAAATGCAGATAGACACAAAGCACAGTGCTGGAGATGTTTTTACTGGGGCACTAGTGTTTTCTAGTCTGCCTCTACATTTGTATGGTAGTTTACTTAGAAAGCTGAAGTAATCTTCAGTATTGCTTTGGCATGCACTAAATTTGATCTCCAGGAAACTTGTATTTTAAGACAAGGCAGTTCAAATTCAGCATTCTGGTGACTTCATGTGGAGATCTGTATAGGCATAACTTGCATTTTTCTGGATTTGGCTACAGCTGTCAGTTGTAAAAGTGCTGATGGTGATGCTGCCAGCAAATGACTCATGAATGAGCAGTACCCTACGTAAGGAGAATCATTGCTTGGGACTAAAACTGAGCAGCCATCATACAAGAGTTTAAAGCATGTTAGATGTCAGAATTACTAGATCATATTGTGCCAGTCCATCTCTTAATGCTAAGTGTAAAAAGTGAACTTCACTTTTTGTTTTCTAGAGCTCTAAATGTCGCACAGTGTTTTCTTCCGCGCAGAAGATTGAAGGGTTTAAACGTCTTGATCACCAGATCGCTCAATTCAGTGATTACAATTTTGTTTTTACCAGTTTTACGAAGAATCGCCAGCAACAGCACAGTTGATTAAGAATGAAGAAAAAGCGCAAAAAGAGATCCCATAGAGAAGGTGGTGGTTGCTTTCTAGTTACTGATTCAGGGGGCCATGCTTTCCACTGCCACCACCTTGTAGCTGTGGAAAGCCCTAGGTGTAATCATAGTATAACCATTTTGAATTGTATGCATTATTATATCAAGGAGTTAGATATCTTGCATGAATGCTCTCTTCTGTGTTTAGGTACTCTATGCCACTCTTGCTGTGAAATTGAAGTGCATGTAGAAAAATCTTACTGTATGAAACATAACAACACTTGTAAAAATGATTCAGATAGAATTACACACAGTATAGTTTTTCTCCAGGTATCGCCAAAAATTTCCCACAGACAAGGCTTTCGTCCTCATTAGGCTTCAGCCTCAACCTACTCACTGGGACAGTTCTTTGTTAAATTGTCATTGATTTTTTTCATCTATGTTGTGACTTCAGTCTAAAATGATTTTTGACAAGCTTGTATGATTTCTAATGAAACTGATTCCTAAGTAACACTTTTGTGTTTGAAGAAAGTTCTTAAAAACAGTTACAAATTGTTTTGCTACTTACTAAGGTGGTGGTTGTCTTATTTTTACATCAGACTGACTTTTCATGCTCTAAATTTATAGGAATCTGTTCAGCTGTACTGTAGCACTGGGCTACTGCACTGGTCTTTCACCTCTAGACATCTGGGTACAGGTACTAATGCAGGTTGAACTTTTTCTTAGCTTAATGCTGGTATTTATCTGTCCACGTCCCTAAGCTGTCACACTGCTACACAGTGGCAGAGTTTGGAAAAGGTCAGACTTGATGGGGGAGAGCTGAGTCAGGATCCAAGTGCTTTGGCATAGTTGTGTGGCAGCTTTGCAAAGAGCAAGATCATATTGGCACCAGACATCTTCTTTCCTAATCACCAGTTATGACTAAGAAGCTGGTGCTCTCAAGCACTGGCAGAAAGACCTAGCAAAGGAGTGGGATTTGCCAGGCTGGTGTGTTGATTGGTTTGGGTTATTCTCAGTAAAGCTTCCGAGTTACCACTTGTAACTGTAAAGAGTGCTTCTACGCTAGTCCAGTGTCACTTCATTTTGTTGTTCCAAAAGCAAAGCTAATGCTTCTATCTTGTGACAGTCCTGTGACATTGTTGTGCACGTGACTTATGTTGTATTTGAGTGTTGTGATCTCATCTGTTTTTTCCTCCTAATTTCTATGGTGGTTCCTCTTACTGTGACTTGAGGGCATTCAGTGAAGGCATAGAACAAGAACTGTCTGGCTCGCCTGGACAGAAGTGAAGTAGAATGCTATTCATAGAACATGAATAAGTGTAATTCAAAGTCACATTAATGGGAATTGACTAACCTGCAGACTTTAAAAAGCTGGGAGACTTTCAGTTATGTTTGCAAATACTGGGATCTTAACAGCTGTGAGACCAGCACATTAATTAAGAAATTGGGTTTTTCTTTCCTCTTGTCCTTGCAATGTTTTGACTTTCTGGTTTGATGCAATGGTTCTTTTTTTGTTCCTTCTGTATTTATAAATGAAGCAGTTTTTGTTGTTTTTTTTTTTTTTTGTTTTGTTTTGTTTTTTTAGTGCTTCTAAACTGAGGTCTGCTTGGTTAGAAATCAAGTGGTTGGAACACTCTGAATTTTTAAGTGTATTGTTGATGTTCTTTACTGGTGTTATCAAGTACATGCTGTAAATGGCACTAATGCTTCTTGGTGTTAATACTGAGGACCAATATTTCAGTGGTTTTTGTTAATTGTTGTCCCAACTGATCTGACATCTGGCTTGAGGTCCTTCAAGTAGACTGAAGATCCCTTTTCAAGTAATACTGAAATACACATTTTATACATAGAAGCATAAGCCTCGGCTATAAAAATGAAAGCTGTTGAATGGATTATTGAACTATCTGGGGTGATCAGGATGGGGAGGAGTATGGTGTTCATAATTTCTGTGGTGTTAGACTTTGATCATTTAAAAATATCTGTACCACAACTTAATGCTTCAATAAAAGTTTGCTTAAATTGTTTGTAGTGATGATCCAGCAGTTCTGCCCCATGTGCTCGCATGCTTTTTGATACCAGTTGGCTTAATTTTGAAATAGATTTATGTATTCCTTACGTAAGGAATTCCTATGAATTACTTGACTAAGTTCACTTTGCCTCTGTAGGGGGGATGCCTTTCAGTTGTTTTTTCAGTTTAAGCTACCAGTTTAAAATGAGGTAGCATATCCAGGGTAGCCAAATGAAAGTGTTAGCTGTTCTTGAGCCTAAAAATGCCTACATGAATACGAAAAATTGAGATTTGTCATAATCAAATCTGTATTTTTTTTTTTCCCTTGGCATTAAATATTTAAAATATTCCTCCGATTTAAGCCAACTCTTGCTTCTGCTGGTTTTATGTAACAGACCTTGACGTGTATTTACTGTACTTAAGCTTGGACTCTCTTTGAGAGTTCAAAATGAAACTTGCCTCATAAGATGCAGTAGGCACACACTAATCTGGATAACAAACTAGATGGGGAAACCAGTGGTTGCCAGTCTTATTGCTAAGCAGAGGCAACAATTATCAGTGGAACTTCCAGATTTCGTGTGAGCAGTTCTGTAGGAATAGCAGCTTCACTTTCATCGTACAGAGATCTAGCAATGCTGATACCCATAACAGTTGCCTCAGTAGAGAATACCTGTGCAAGCAGTGATGCCCTCAGAACCTTTGAATTGTTCACATCTGAATATAGTATTCATATGTCACTCAGAACCTGTTATGTCATGCCAGATTTTTCTAATTGTCCTTTGAATATGGAATGGTAACTTCAAGATATTCTTGAGTGCTCAACACTGTTTACAATGCATAACTAAGCCTCTTGAATTAAAAGAAGAGAATCCAGGTTACAGCATTAAGAGATTGTGTAATTTAGAGTAGTCAGCTGTGACAAATTAGCAGTAACTCAGCTCTGAAGAACAGCTTTCCAGACTGACCTTTACAAAACTAAATATCCATCTTAAGCAATTGATGTTTCTCTGTTTTAGTTCATTTTACCTCAAGTTTCTAGGTTTCCCACAAAAACTGTACCAGTCCCTGCTACTGCTCATTAAGCAGCTATTGCCCAAAGAGGTTATGGATGCCTCATCCCTGGAGGTGTTTGAGGCCAGGTTGGATGGGGACTGGGGCAGCCTGGTCTAGGATTAGAGGTGGGGGTTGGCAACTCTGCCTGCTGCAGGGGGTTGGAGTTTGATCCTTAAGGTCCCTTCCAACCCAAACCATTCTGTGATTCTACGTGGATGTTGAGACATTAACTGCAACTCTTCAGATGTGACCATCCAGCCAACTTCCTATAAAGCAAACAGTCTATTTATCAAATCCATGTCTCCCTAAATTAGAGACAAGGATCAAAAGCTGTATGCAAGTCAAAGTAGATGGCAGTGTGTTGCTCTTCTCTTGTCCTCTATTACTATTGGTATCATAGAAGGTCATCAAGTTAGGCAGGAGTGATTTGCCCTTTGTGAAACAATGTTGGCTGGCACCAGTCACTTCCCTGCCTTAACACAGTTTCCAGTTTCTGCTCTGTGATTATACCAGGCACAGAGGTGAGTCATACCAACCAGTTTCTAGTTCCCCTGGTTTTCCATTTTTCTTTTCCAAAAATGGAGGTTGTTTTCCCTTTTCCAGTTTATGGACTCCACCAGACTATCAGAATGTTTCAAGTATGATGAATAACAGCAGCTGGCAGAGCCAGTTCCCTCAGGACTGTGGGATGCATCTCCTGAGGTCCTATGGACTTGTGCATGTTTAGGTTCCATAGGCAGAAATGCTTATTCAAACAGGTATTAAAAGCCACCCAGTTTTATTCTAAGGCCTCTACCTTTATGCTCTTGCTGAAGATTGACTTTTCTCTAGTACTTAAATACAAATGCAGAATGGCTCTAGGACTGGATACTGGCTGTCAGTCTAACTTCTTTATGGTGCAGGATTACCTACTGGCAAATGCTAAAGGGGTTACCTCTTCTGAGGCCTCCTAACTGGGATGATACAAAAGCAGCTTGCCCTGTGATGGTCCTAAAAGCAATGCCACCAGTGTTTAAAGGCACAGGGTTTGGAAACCATGCTGAGATCTTCTGCACAACTAAAGTGTTCTCCCAGGCTGTACAGCCAAGAACTCAGAGGTGGAAAAAAATTTCTTCCAAATCCATTATACATAATCTAAAGCCTGCTGAAGTGTTAAAGCAACGCCTGCAGCCAAAGCCTAGAAAGAACAGGACAGTTCAGCAACAGCTTAAGTTTCCGTGCAACAGCAGCAATGACAATTCAGTAGAAAAGTTAATGAACAATAGATGACCTGCTCTGACTCGGCTATGGGAAGCTAAGCAAACAGGATTCATGTTTAAGGAATGCCAAGAATTTACCTGCCTCTTAAGTACATCCAAGTGGGGAAAAAAGTACTCTAAAGCCCTTGGGAGACAAAACTGTCATTAGAAAGCTACTGAGACAGGTGTTTCCTAAAAATAATTTCAATTTGACTTTCAATTATGAGTTTAAGATTACTCTTGCACTTTTTCGTCCAGCATTTTATATTGTGGAGTCTGAAGAGTGTTTTGCATATTATAGTTCAGGAGGGCCTCTGCTATTGGGAGGAGACTGGATTTGTGTAAAAATTCCTTTCAATATTTGCTGTTAGTACACTTTATTCCCACAAAGAAGTACTGCTAGGAGCAGTAAGATTTAACCAACTTGTGAGTTACCAGTTAATTTTTCTATTATTTCTTGCCACACACTGTACTTAGTACCAGAGCCGCAGTTACATTAAAAAAAAGTCTCTAGAGAATCTTGTTTCTGCAGCTGCCTGACAGCTGTATTTTGATAGGGAATTATCTGCAACATGAAAAATGTTTCCTCTAAACCATAAATTTATGAAATCTATAACATTGCTGTTATTTTTTCCACGTACCTTTTCCAAGATCATGTTGATTTGCTCATTCTATTGCTTTAAATTTGTCTTAAATATTTTAAATGTCAATACAGTACGCCGGGCCCCTGTCCATCTGCTTTTTCAGTCGGGAATCAAGGTGCCAATGGGTGGTTGCTGATGCTCTGTCCAAATCTAGGAAAAAAAATCTGGTTACCCCAAGAGGAGTCAGATTGGATCCTTGGCCATTGACTTTCCAGGCACTCTAAGCAGGGAGGAATATGTTCTGTGACTGACACCTGTTCATTTAGCAACTTGTAGGCTTTCTTGAAGGAAAATATATATATATATATATTAAACACCTTCAAAAAAGAGCTCAGGCTACAATAGTCTGAGCTGGGTGCATTCCAGCTTAAAGACACATAGTGCTGTTTGGTTTTTTTCCTTTGCTCCTCTTCTGCTATCCACTCAACGTTGTGTCCCTTGCTTTTAAAGAGTAGCAAAAACTTAACTGCAATAAACAGGAGTCCAGGCACAAATAGCAGATTATCTGCAGTATGTAACGTAACACTGGCTGACTTGAAATGTTTAATTTTTCATTTCACTAGATACATATCCTCTCTTAAAGAAAAAAATCATTGTTTTATACCAGGCAAAGTATTTGACCTCAGAAAGGCTAAATTAGAACTCAATCTGCCTTTCAAAATGTTCCTGTGCTCCCTGTTTTGCTTGATTGACTGTTATGTGTAATTAGTAGACTTAAGTATCACTTGTTAAGCACAGCTTGAGTAAATACATAGATGCTGGCTGATTAATTCCTGTAAACTCATAAACAGCAGCATGAGTTAATGAAGACAGTCTTTACTACACTACTGAGAAAAGCACTCAGGTGCAAAACCATAAACCATGTGTGATGTACCAACCACACCTTCAGATGTACGCACGGATCTCTGCCTCCTCATTTTCTGCTGCTGTTTGGGAAGAAATGAAGGCTCTCCAAGTGGACTGCTTGAAATGGGCACCATAGTGCTGGGCCTTCTTTTGAAGGTCTTGTTGCCCAAAAAAGCATCTGCTCGTGAAGATGAGTTATGGAAGCTTGTTTGTAGCTTCCTGTATGGTTTGTTCCAAAGTGAAGCTTTAACTGTGGATACAGTGCTTGATCTTACTGATCAACACTTGAAAGGATGTTGCTTCTGTCCATCTTCAGTTTCCTAGACTCTTGAGAACAAGCAGATGGAGGTAGAACACAGTATGATGATTAGTTCTGTGATCAGAAATTACACACATCTATCTGTGTAAGCTTCGTGAAGCAGGCCCTGTTATATTATCTAAAAAAATACGCTGTGATATATATATATGTGTGTTTTGTAAAAAGCTTGTGAAGAGAGAATTGAATTTAGAGTTGTAAGTAGCTCAGAGTACTCTGAAATGCTGCACTCAGCTAACTCACAGCTGGTGCTATTATTGATTAAAGTGGCAACGGATGGGGCCCTGAGAGGTGAACTGTAATGAATATTTAGTCTTGTCAATTCAGTCCTGGGGAACTCAATGGAAGGGCTTCTATGGGAGCACGTCCTCTAATACAATTGTAGCCAATTGATATGGCCCTTGAGAACACCCTTCAATTTTCACATTGATGATAAAAGTAAGAGCACGTTTTGAGCAACATGATCTTCAGCAACATTAATTTGGAAAGGCAGAGAGCTTTAAAGTTAATTTCCCAAATATAAGCATAGCTTTTTACTTTGAGACTATGAAAAAACTGATAACGTTATCAGTAAATCTGTTTGTCCACTTACAAGCCTGCTGACCCACCAAGACAAATAAATGAATTATATTATTTCATGTATTTCTAAAAGGACTACAGAGCTTGCTTGCTTCATACCTCTTACAGCACTGCATATTGTGCCTCCTCATTCTGAGGATTTTTTTTTAATTGTTACAATGTGGTTGTGTTTATATTTCACAATTAGAAGGACATTATTGTGTAGATGATTTCTGTGTATGGTCACAGGCTTTGAACTGCAGACACACGCATGCGTGCCTCTGTATCAGGAAGGTGGAGGCTTCCGGTCTGAGTCTGTAAAGTGACCACGTAAATGGAAGTTCTGGCTCAGTTCAATTCCCATCCATTAAATTTGATTGTATATGTGGGCAAAAGTAAGGATGTAGTATTTATTTTAAACAGTTAAACATGCTAGTAAAAGTGAGAAAAACAGAACAGGATTGAACAGGATTGTCAGTTGCAGTGGGAAGGATAACTTCTCTACTGCAGGGGAGGGAATTACACAGATGTAACAGAACAGACAAAATGTTCCTTGTCCATTCTTCTTGCTCATGAACTTAGAGCAACAGGGAGCCTCTTGGTCATCTGCTTCTTGCAGAGAAGGCATTGGCTGCTGAGCCTGACAAAGGTCATTCCTTATAAAGCAGCATATTCCTTACCAAACAGCTCCATCCACGCACAGCTGTCATATTTACAGCCATCTCTAGTCCCTAAGTTTGGCTTGCTTCATTCAAAAAAGAACTTAGTGTGACCCTGACAACTTCACTAGGTTTGTTGTTAACAGCACATGATAGTAAGGGTTAGAAACTGTTTACTTCGGCCAAATAGCAGGTAAGGTTTCCAGTTACAAAGTCAGAATCCAGTTTATAAAAAGGCAAATAAAACCAGACTATACTTGAAGATTCCTTTTCAGTCATTCTAGCATCCTGAAGCCAGAATCCCTAAGAGGCTCTGCAGCAGTGTCACACTTTTTCCACAGTATTTCAGGATGGAACAAAAACTTACCCAGAGAGCCTCAGTCTTTGTGGGCTATTCTGTACCGGTCATGCTCTCCTAACTCCCTGCCTTCACTCTGTATGGCAATCTCTTATTTGATGCTGTTGTTTTAAAGCCAAAGACAGTACTTACTGTATGTTCATTTGATTGGTAAGACTTTGAGATGTGTTCTTTATGTGCTGCATATTGCCTAAAACCAGTCATTAGTACAGTTGTAGATAGGATGTTCTGTACAAACCATCTCCCTCATAGCCCAGATTTGTCAGTTGTGAAGGTTTTACAGGCACGTTTTATAGACATACTCAATATATAAGCTGTGGGTTTTTTCTATTTGAAAATCCAGCATTCTGTATCTTCTAATTCTCAAATTTTATTTAGTACAAAAATCTTCTGATATATAAAAAAAGAACATTGTCAGAGTTGCCAATCTGAATTACAACCTAAATTATCTATTTCCCCACACTGTAGACAGTATACATATAATTATATTTAAAAAAAAAAAGAAAAAAAAAAAGGCAAAGTGACTCTTTGACTCATTCCATTACAGAGGATGTGTTGTACTCAGTGCTCTGTAGGGAAAGCTACTGATAAGAAGATGACAAAGGTCCAGAGGTTGCTACAGAAGTTGTAGCACCTGCAGCTGGTGGATGCTGAGTGTGAGACCGATAGAAATGGTGAAAACAAGTAGAAGCCACACAAAATGAAATGCAAACAGCTGCCACTGGAATAGTTTGTACTCTTCTATGATTAATATTTTTAATGTTACTATTCCATTTGTTCAGCTGTTACTAGTTCTGGGAAGATAAATTGAAAATTCTTCACCTCAGAAAAAGCTTATTTGCAGCTGTACTGTGCTGTTAAGCACCACGACACAGAAAAGCAGAACAGTTTATACTCGTGCCTTCAAAACATCCATTAATGTGCCACTACAGAACAGGAAGGTGTGTTTTCTGATTACCTGCTCTCTTAACATTGCAATCTCTTAACTAAGTCGTTTCTGAAATATGTCAGCTATGCAGAGCACCCTGAGGGGCTTTGCAGACAAGCAGTTACAAACCACTAATTTTCTCTCCAATTCCTTGTGTTCAGCTGCTAAGCAGTAGGTAGGAAAGGAATCAGCTGCTAGAGAAAGCTATCAACCTTTATTTTTAATAAAGAAGCTGTCAGAGATGCGCAGAAATCACATTTAAACTTGCTTTTGTAAACCTGTCCTGTTGAATCCCTTTTTTAAAGATCTGTAATCCAGCTGTAGACTTGGCCAACTGCCACCTCGTTTAGCCAAGTCTCAATTTCTTGCAGTAATAAAGCTCAACTATCGGATTGAGAGTTAAAGCTGACATATAGATTACATTTGTTTCTTAATGTTACAGATCTCTATCAAGCAAACGCAGGAGGGCATTTCATTTTAGATAACAGAAAGAGACCTCTGCATGCTGGAGAAACATGCTAATATTCTCTTTAGTCAAACTACATTGTTATACATTTGTTGAAGGCTTTGAAACCTACGTAGAATTACGAGTGCTCTTTATCCAGGTCGAGAGTTCTCAAAACGTGCCACTGCCTGAAGGATGCACCTATATGGATCTGGTCAGAAGCCAGCAGGGGGTAAGCAGAGAGCCCTGTTTGGTATGACTGTGCACGTGTTGAAGAGCCAACAGAGAAATACACAGAGAAGGAAGAGAGAGCCAGCAACGGTCACTGAAGGGCTAGGAATACTCTTAAAAGGAAAGCATAATGATAAAACCAATAGGCCGAGTGCCAATTCAAGAAGAATGAAAGCTCTGAGAGACCGCTCTGCTCAATTCCTTCCGTGTTAGGAGAAGTTGGACTCCCTGTATTCTTTTTTGCAACACTGTATGCAAAACCCTGGGGAATTTAGCCCATTTGGGGAAAAGAATCAACGAAACATAGGTGAATTGTAGAAGCAGACGGTCAATTCATAGAGCCTCTGAAAAATTTTATTGCTTCAGTTCACCTGTTGGTGATTTAACAAGTGGATACAGTCTCAACTCCACCTGAAGATGCAGAGGTTGAGCATTTCTGGGAAAGTACAGGGTGTACATCAACATTCTCCAGCACTGAAAATACTCATCATAAATATCTTGTTTAAGTGCTGCATGAGGATTAGTTTCTAAACATCTTGAGAAAACTTCCTAGGGAAAAAAGATGAAAATAAAAAATAAAGGATACAGCTGGGGAATTCCAGAGAAGCAGCAAAGCCAAC
The DNA here is from genome assembly GCF_019232065.1 of Centrocercus urophasianus. NCBI lineage: Eukaryota > Metazoa > Chordata > Aves > Galliformes > Phasianidae > Centrocercus > Centrocercus urophasianus. The sequence goes on from NW_024884142.1 coordinate 38,326,188, forward strand.
TAAATAAATTATTTACTGTTGGCCACTATGAGTATCTGCAAATATGTGAGTTGATTGGAAAGGCACAGAAGGCAACAAAGAAAATTAGTTTTTGCTTCTAGACACAAATTCAAGGCTGTTGCCTGTGAACTCTGAGCTGATTAGAAAAAATGAAGCAGAAAGAGAGATGTTGGCAGTGCCCACTGCTCCTGCTGGAAATGCCAGAACTGGCCATTCTGCAGCTCCTGCCAAACACACAATCCCTTGCACAGACCAGTCCAAAGCTGGACTGATACCAGCAGAATCTTTCCATCTGGACTGCTCCCAAAATGAAGACGACAGAAGGATATTTGTAATGCTTGTACTGCTCTCCCTTGCATTTTATGCTTGCCAGAACAGTGATGGCTGAAAGAGCTTTAAGAAACTGAGACGGTAGCAGTTACACATCGTTATGTGTTTTAGCACATTGAATGCAAGGAAGAACAAGTCTAAAATGCTACTCTGTTGCTTGTACAATGGGAAAAACTTTTCTGCTTCCAAGTACAGGACATGTTTTCATACATAAACTTACATATGTATAGTAGGAGTGCACAATATTAGACCTTACAGACAGAATGTCTCAAGGTTTGCCACAGTACCTTTTAAAAACGTCTGCCTCAAAATGAAGTATTTTGGAATCTCAAAATTGGTACCTGGTGGGTTTTTCATTAGAACATCTTTATCTGAATGCCAACAAAACATCAATTCATTAGAATCAATGGAAAGAAAGCTCCTTCTTTTCAGGGCAGTCCTGAGCCCATGTCAGATAATATTAATGGACCTGAATACTAAGGTTGTTAAGTCTGACATTTGGAATGTCACAACCAGTTCTTTATGGAGGTTACAGTAATAACATCAAATCAAATCAAACACAGCTATGGCAGTTTAAACTTGAAGAGCATCTTCTCTCATCTCCTGTAATTCTGTTGCACAATTACGTGCAAAAGCCCTGCCACACAAAGCAGTACTTAATACAGTGGTATTTGTAATAACTCATGAAACGTGTTCAGATGACGTACTTTAGCATCAGTCACCATTCAACATTTTATTCAGTATAAACTACTCAGAATGCAAGAAATGCAATTAAGAGGTATAAAATTAGTTACGAAAGAAAGAAGCTTGTCCACTGGGGAGTGAGACCGACTACCATACATGCCTGTACATTTAAATAATGCCTATTTTAAGAATCTGGTTAAAAGACCGTAGGACACATGCAGCTCTGTGTTATTCTATTTCTTCGGTAAAGAAGTTCCTTGACGTCCAAAAGTTTGGGGTGTGATCATTGCCTTGGGGAGCCTGTTACAGTGCCTGACCACCCTGTGGTGAAGAATGTTTTCCTAACCTCTGTTCTGACCCTTTCCTGACAGCTCTCCATGCCGTTCCCTCGGGCTCTGCTTCTATCACAGCAGAGCTCAGCGCTGCCCCCCCGCTCCCTGTGAGGAGCTGCAGCCGCCATGAAGGCTCTGTCAGCTCCTCTGCTCCGGGCTGAGCAAACCAAGGGGTCTCGGCTGATCCTCTCCTACTTTGTCCTCTAGACCCTTCACCCTCTTCATAGTCCTTTGGGCACAGTCTGAGAGCTTTATGTCCCTCTTACACCGTGGCACCCAACCCACACCCAGCACTGGAGATGAGGCTGCACAGCTCACAGCAGGGCAGGACAAGCCCTCTCCTCCCACAGTGGCAGTGCCGGGCTGGTGCCCCCAGGGTACAGCCGGCCCTTTGGGCTGCCGAAGCACACTGCTGCCTCATGTTCTACTTGCCACCAGCCACAACCCCCAGACCTTTCCGTAGGGTTGCTCTCCAGAGTCTCATCCCCTGGTCTACATGCATTCTAGAATTGCCCCATCCCAGGTGCAGAATCCAGCACTTGACCCTATTAAACTTCATTACCCAGTTTGTCAAGATCTCCCTCTGCAAGGCCTCTCAGCTCTCAAGGGAATAAGCAGCTCCTCCTAATTTAGTATCACTGGCAAGTTTACTTACTGTGCATGCATCCACATGATTTATAGAGACATGGAATAGAGCTGACCCTAAAATGTAGCCCTGCTGATCCCCACTACTGTCTGGCCGCCAGCCTGATGTAGCCCCATTTACTATTACCCTTTGAGCCAGAGCTGACAGCCAATGGTTCACCCGTTGCATTGCCTATTTATCTAGTTGTGTGCTGGACATTTTGTCCATAAGGGTACTGTGAAAGACAGTGTTGTAATCTTTTTAGATTTCAGCAAAGCTTTCATCAACTTGCTTCCCTTGCTACAAGTGAAGTAGAAAATGAAGAAACTCCTGAATTGGTGGTATGTGTTGCTGCTGACTAAAATAGATGACCGTAAGTGCAAACAATCCTAAGTGCAAAAGGGTCCAGAATCTCCAAGAGAGCAAATAAAGAGACTAAAAAGGCCAAGGACAACAGCCTCAGCATCTCCCATTTTTATTACAGGACTATATATGGTGGCTGAAGTCTGTCCACAAGTTAGAAATCCTCAGGAGAAGGTATAAATCCTCTTCTCGGGGAAGATCTCTGTAACAAGAAAAAAATCAAATCAGCAGTATGTATTGCTGAGGTATTTTCTGACAACTAATAATTCCCTCCGGAGTTTCCTAGGTCCAATTTGGAATCTGAGCTCTCTCAATTGCTTGCTGAGAAAAAGCAGCTATGTTTCCCTGCAAACGTAAGAAATAAAGGATGGTAAGGCCTGTAAGCCTTAAGGCTAACAGACCTTTGGTTTTTAAAATGAATGTTCATCTAGATTTCTAGGGAAAAAAAATCTTTAAAAGGACTGTTAAGAACATGATCTTGTATAGAAGTCAAAAGTATACACTCATTGAAAATAGGAGTGCATTGTTAACTTTGGCAGTTGTAAAGCACTGACTTTTTTTTTTTTAATGAAGGCAAAAATCTCCATGATAGCAGCTAGAAAAATATAGAGAAATTCTCTGAAACTTCATCTCCTGGCCTGCATTTCTGACTAGCCTGCAAATGGACTCTGTCATGTCTGCTCTAGTCGTGCTTTGAGCCAGCTGGCCATAAGATCAGTATCTTTCCAGAAATCATGTGGCCACATTAGCAAAGTCCTGAGCCCACACTCAGCATACCTGCCATCCAGCCAGCCTCATTAGCTCAGGTTCAGCAACACAGGAATCGTGCCTACACAGATGCTAGAGTTGGCTCCTAGATGGTTCAGGGCATAGGCAGAGAGAAGGCATTGCTGTCTGCACCCATCCATGTAGATGTACCCTCATACGACCCCAGGCACGTGCGCTGATACTCCATAGAATGCTGCATTGCCATCTCATACTTGTAACCATGTCAATTCCATTGTCACATCTAAAGTGTTACTCTCCTCTTAAAACAGCATTACATGTAAATTATTTTAAAAGATGTGTTTGTAATGGCAAAGATTATCACCTTGCATTAGTTTCATTCTTTCCCACATACATAATAGTGAAGCAAAGCAGGAAAGAAACTACTAAAGGAATGCGGTCAACCATGGCAATCTCCTTGCTTCAGCTTTTTGTCATTTTTGATAAGTCTTCCTTAAGCAGTGGAAACATTAAATCTGCTTTGCTATAGGCTAGATTGTTCCTTTCCATCCATTATCCATCCTTCCTTTTGAAAACAGAGGCAGATTTCCACCTTTCATTGTCATCTGCTATCTACTATGCTATATGCCTCTACTTTTGTACAAGAGAAGTTGCAGAAATGAAAAAAGAAGCTATGAAACAGAACATATGAACAGATACAAAGGTTCAACTTTCAGTGTAGCCAGCTCAGTGTTCTGGCCCCAACAGTGGCAACCTAGTAAAGAATACAAGGATATATATGGTCTACTCCCTACTGTGCCAAGCTCAGTTCATCTCCTGAGCCTGATGTGATTTGCCCATTTTGCAGTCCCCAGTGAATCCCTTCTTCAAGCACTTGTCCAGTCTCCCACTGAGACTGTGCAAATTTTCTTTTCTTCAACACACAATTTAGGAATATGTTTGGCATTACAAATTTCCATGGAATTCCACTAATGATCTCTCTCCATTCTGAAATCCCATACTCTTTACTCCTAGCCTTTATTTCCTATCTTTTTACCACTAGCCAATCATAAGAAACACTTATTAGCAGCTCAGTATCTTTTGAGTCTGCAGCATTTGTTTTTGCAAACAGATCTTCCTTCTGTGGCAAGAGTATCAAATGCCAGTATGTTAAGATCAGTATTTCACAGTGGCTCCTCCATAAGAACACTTTGTTGCTTATCATGCACAAAGGTGATCAAGAATCAACTCCAATTAGTTTCTATCCTGCACATTCCTTCACTGGTACCTCCAATAAGCCTTATTTTTTTTGGCATCGGGGATTTTAGTCTCATCATCCCAGCCAACATGGCACTTACCTAGAATACTCAAGAGTACTTTGACAATACTTTCTTTTTCATTTTCTATTTACAGTAACCAACTCTTATCAGAAAGTGACCATCACCATTTAGGTACTGCAATTCCAGTAAGCTGCTTTCCCTATTTAGCAGTAATTTTAATTCACAGAAATGGCATATCGCTTGTTTTTAAAGATGTATTTTAATTCTGACTTTACTCAGTGTTCTTCAGCCGTGCCAAAGGCTTTTACCATCCCCACATAATTCATACAGTGGCTTTACAGCATTTCTGTGGTTATCTTCCTGCCATCAAATGCCTAACAGTATTGCACTGTCCTGATTTAAAAACAGCTTTTCTCATTCTCCTATTTTGGATTTGGGTTATTGTGTAATTTGTGGGGCAGATTTTTAGTACTTAGAGAGATGCACGCACAGATAACTCAGCACATCCTTCTGTGCACTGTTTAATTGCACTTCATTTGCTCAGATGACTCTTCACTATTTTCTACTTCACTTTTTTTCAGTTCTACCCTGTTCTTTGAGCATACGGAACGTTTATGATTTCACTCACACAGTGTAAATTAAGATTTTAAAAGCAACATTCTAACACCTTGTTGTAACATCACAGTAAGAAAAACAAATTCATATAAAATTTATTCTCTCTCAAGCTTCAGTAATTTGGATTTTACTTTTTTCATAGTGGGTAAGTAATGCTTTCTGTAGGTCAGTGGGAATACCTACAAAAGCACTAAGCTACAAGAAGTTGCTGATTGCTGCCAAGTTACACCTGAACAAAAGCCCACTGAATTAAGCCTCTGATGTTCAGACTGCCTAATAAGTATTTTTTATTTCCTACACTGAAAGTCACTCCAGCAGTTTTTGAGGTGTGCAGAGAAATGCTTTTAACAGCACTTCACTAGCAAGCAAAGCAGTGTTCATGTACAAGGCAAACAAAACACATTCCAATAACAATATTTCACTTTAATAAAAATAAGCCATGGGAGCACTGAATGTATAAGAAACACAATTTTCTGCTTTCACATAATTGTAAGGAAAAAAAAATCCAAGTGTCTTTTATATATCAGATTGCTTTAAGCATTCTAATGATACACAGACAAGCCAGCTAAGATTAAATAAGAGCTTGGCCCTAAAACATAATAAATATTCCAGCGACCTCTGAAGTCAAGGGCATTCAACTACTTCTACTTCCAGCCCAACAGGCATAAGAATTTATATCTTTGGATCTTAAGTAACCGATGCCGAATGATCTGAGGTCATGCAAAAGATTCCAAACATTAACACTGTATAAATTAGCAAGTCAATTCCATGATAGGCATCCTTTTCAATCCAGCTGGATAACAAGAAAACATCATTTACTCCCCATTTATTACTAGTTGTTTCAGAAGATTATCATCTGCTGAGTTTTACCGGGAAGGATCCCAGTGCTCAGACCCCATGCAGGTCACTGCAGCAATTCTGACTGCCACTGTGCCACTCTCCTCCTCCCCCATCACTCACAGACACAAAGATGCTTTCTTCCTACATGTGGATGCAGCACTAAGTTCCCTCAGGATGTTTGCATTGGTATTCCCCTTATATATGCCAGGACACTATATCAGCAGGAGATCACTCCTCACTGGAAGGATGGATTTGCAGGCTCAGAGATGGCTGTGTGAAGGAGGCTGTGTTCATTGTTTTTAACAGCCAAACCTCTTTTCCATGTGGAAAAGGCAGCAAAAGGAACAACATTTGCCTCCCTTAAGGATTTGCTTGATGGAGTCATAGAATCACAGAACGGCCTGGGCTGAAAAGGGACCATAATGATCATCTAGTTTTAACCCCCCTGCTATGTGCAGGGTCACCAACCACCAGACCAGGCTGCCCAGAGCCACATCCAGCCTGGCCTTGAATGCCTCCAGGGATGGGGCATCCACAACCTCCTTGGGCAACCTGTTCCAGTGCGTCACCACCCTCTGTGTGGAAAAACTTCCTCCTAATATCTAACCTAAGTCTTCCCTGTCTCAGCCCTTCCCCTTTGTCCTATCACTATCCACCATCATAAACAGCCATTCCCCCTCCTGTTTATACACTCCATTCAAGTACTGGATGGCCACAATGAGGTCTCCCTGGAGCCTTCATTTTCCCAAGCTAAACAAGCTCAGTTCCCTCAACATTTCTTCATAGGAGAGCTGCTCCAGCCCTCTGATCATCTCAGTTGTCCTCCTCTGGACCTTCTCCAAGAGCTCCACGTCCTTCCTGTACTGGGGTCCCCAGGCCCAGATGCAGTACTCCAGATGGGGCCTCACAAGAGCTGAGTAGAGGGGGACAATTACCTCCCTCTCCCTGCTGGCCACCCATATTTTAATGCAGCCCAGAACACAGTTGGCCTTCTGGGCTGCAAGCACACACTGCTGGTTCATGTCCAGCTTCTTGTCCACCAGGATCCCCAAGTCCTTTTTGTGCAGGGCTGCTCTCAAGGAGATCTTCCCCCAGTTTGTGTAAACATCTGGGATTGCCCTGACCCAAGTGCAGCACCCTGCACTTGGCCTTATTGAACCTCAATAGGTTTTCATGGGCCCACCTCTCCAGCCTGCCCCTGGGACAAAGCCCTGGCAGGACGAAGGCTGGTTAATATTCAAGGATAACCTCCTTCAAGCCCAACAGCAGTCTGTCCCAGCAAGTAGGAAGTCAGACAGACAAAAGTGCCAAAATGCCTGTGTGCCTAAACACAGAGCTCCTGGCTCTCAGGAACAAAAAGGAAGCCAACAAGGGGTGGAAGTAAGGATTCCTCTTCACTTCAGAGGAATATGGAGATATTGTCCAAGCATCCACGGAGGAAATTAAGAAAGGTAGAGAGCCCAAATGGAATTGAATCTGGTCAGGAATGTCAAAGGCAACAAAGATGTGCTTCTCTAAGTACATAGGTCCCAAAGAGAAAACTACGGAAAATGTGGACCCATTGATGAAGAAAACAGGGGACCTGCTTACACAGGGCAGGAAAAGAATGTGATATAAAATATCTTCTTTGCCTCAATTTTTACTAGCAGGACCTGCCTTCAGAAATTCCAGTTTGCAGAGACCTGGCCTGGAGAAGAAAGGCTGAGCAGGATCTCATCAGTGTATGGAAATACCTGAAGGCAAAGCACAGAGAAGACAGAGACAGGCTTTTTCAGCCATGACAGAACAAAGGCAAAGGGCACAAACTGAAAGAAAGGAGCATTTGTTTGATTAGGAAACACTTGTACTGCATGGGTGATAGAACACTGCACAGGTTGCAGAGAGCTTGTCGGGTCTCTGCTTGGAGATCCTCAGAACCTATCTAGACACAGTTCCGGGCAACCCACTCTGGGTGTCCTTGCTTGACCATGGGGATTGGACAAGTAAAAAATTATAATGCGTTGTTCACGGTAAACTACCAGACTAGGACTGATGAATTCCTGTTGTTCACCAGAGGCAGAAGCTGAAAGCAGTTGTAAATTCAGCTGAAACTTCTCAGTGCACCTAGAAGATCCTTTCTAATTCTGAGCACACCAGCTTTAGCTCAAGGCTACCTAGTCCAATAAGACAAAGAACAGACCAGCAAAATGTACTGTCTCAGCTACTGAACTGATATACAGCACAGATCTCCAAATAAATTTTTAAGGGGCTGCACAGGGAAGAAGTTAATCATCTCTGGCCAGAAGCAGAACTAGTAGTGGTAACATGTGCACGGTTTCTTTTCTAGTTTTGATGATATTTTGAAAAAAAAAAAGGAAAAAAAAAGAAAATTTCTCCAATGTTTCTCCTGCTTTCCTCTCATCTTCTGCTACCTCAGGCCAGGAAGCAGGAGAGAAAGGGAAAATACTCCCCAGTGCTTCTTCTCCCCTTCTCACATAAAGATACTGTGGGCAAGAGTGGCAGAAGTGCAGCTGCTAGTGCTCTCTGTGCATACAAATAAGGCATAAGAGAGTTCTCAGAAAGAAGCAGCCACCCTCGCCTGCCTCTTTTTTACCACCAGCTCCCCAGCTCTTCTCAGATCAATCACCCTTTCACAGCTGAGATTCAGAGCACTCTCTCATACGGCTTGTCAACCTGCTCCCACCATGACAGACAGCACTCCAAGAGTCAGCAGAAATGCAATGGCAGAGATGGGGAAGCAGGTGCCAGGTAACAAGAAGCACTAGTACAGACTAACTGCCTTGTACACACTGGCTCTGTGACACCAAGACTGGCATGAATCCTCCAGAAACCTGAGCACAGGAGTCAATGAACATCTAACTTCTTCAAGATCCTGCTGTGCTGGGATCTGGTTTCAGTTTTTAGAATTAAAGCAGAAACCTAGTGCAAGGCTATAGAATCATCTGTGCCCAAGACACCTTCCTGCTCCATTTCTGCCTCCTCTTACCACTATCTCTGTCTGCTGATGCCATTACAGATGGAGTGAGACCACCTGCATTACAAATAGAAAGGTCTCCCTCACTCAACTTTGTTAACTCTCTCCTACTGTACTGCATCTCACTCCATAGTCATAGGTGGAACATGCTAAACAGAATGTGGAAATAAGCGCTCCACTTTCCCCTTCTTTTCCCTGGCTGTGCTTTTTTCACAAGGTTGCTAGGATTTCCTTACATGATCCTGAAGGAGCTTTTCAAAAAGACAAAGATAGGACGGAACTGCGACACCTATGAGCAGGTTTGGCTTGCAAATTCCTAACTGAATAGGCTCAGCAGTAAGGCTTTAGGGAAATCCAAATCATCCTCTGTAATACTATCAGCCAACTACTTTTGTCCTGAAGCTGATTTATGTTTTGTGACCCTGACCTTTTGTCCAAGGTCTACAACCAGAAATAAGCTAGTTACTCTGTTACATGTGTTCTTCCGTGTCTCTTCGCACCTTGCAGCACTATATTACCATGTTTACCTATTTCACATGAAAACATTTTACTGAGGAGCCTCTTCTGAAATTCACAGGCAATCATGTTTTGCTTTATCATCCATTTCAGTTACATTTCCAATTTGAAATAAGCCTAAAAACTACAGTGCTCTTCTTCTGAGCCAGTCAATTCTGCAAATAGTACAGACACACAGACTGTGTGTGTGTACACATACATACCTACACATGTGTATACATATGTGTGATGTACATGTAATATCATTTGTTACCATTTTAAAACACTAAATTCTGTATTCTTTTCACTACAAAATACACAAGTTCTTTGACAGGTTCACACAGTCTAAACAGACAAAACTTAAAACATCAATGAAGACTCTTTCAGTGTTCTTAGAAATTATTTAACCTTTTACTCAGACTCAGCTGAGGCCTCACAACAAACGTAAATGTTAAGCAGGGAATGGAGAAAGAGTGATTGCCTTCTGCAAAGGGATCGAGAAGGAATTTCAGGCATGAAGATAAAAATCAAAAGAAAATGGGAAAACAAGAGAGAGCAGAAAGCCAGAACATATTCGTTAAGTATTGCAGTGAACATTTTCTGACTTCCTGTAGTGTAACGTAACTGCAGTAATGTTTATTTGCTAAAACAGGCAGTTCAAATCTCTGATTTAAGAACTTCCACACTAAAACTTTGCATACATAGAGGGCCAAAGCTAAAATATGCATTGACATGCTTAAATTGCAAGTAAACCCACAGAAACCAGCGAGGACACAGATCTCAAACATGATTATTTACTTTAATGCTTTGTAGCCATTGACTCAATCTGACCTATATAGCATCTCAGTATGCAATTCTTGCTGCTTGTGTACATAAAGCCTCCCAAGCACTGTCAGCATTGTTAGCTGAGGTCTTAGAAACACAAAATCTGGATCGTCAAACGTTTCTGGCTTTATCTCATCAAGCAGTTCAATCTCCCTAGCAGACTCTGAGGATCCTTCTGGCAACACCTTCATCTAACTCCTTTAAGAGAGAAATCGTTCAAGTGCACTTGCTGGGATATGACAGACCAAGCCAAATCACGAATGTGTGTGGCAAGTTTAGGCTGGCAGTGAGTTCCAGCCTCCTCTCAAATACACATGGCACTAACACGCCAACCATTTCCCATCGTGCCGCTGCACACCCTGACAGCAGAGACGACTGAAATGACCCTGGATGCCGCACAATGCTGAGGCTGGCACAAAAGCAAAACAATGTGCTGTCTCATAAGCAGCTTGTGCCAGTCAGTGATTTACACGGGCTGACCACATTTACCTACTCATTTGGGGCGGTCTGTGGTTTGTGAAAGTTGCTTAATGTCCCACCCGCACAGAGAGGAAAGCTTATTTTTCTTGTTTTCCAGAATCCTCAAGCACAGCAACCTACGCAAACTAACACAGTTTTGACACTCAACTCTTCTAATACACCGAGCAGCTGTTCTGCAGCCTTACCCCGCAGTCAGAGCACGTGCCCTGCTGAGCTGACGTGCTTAGTGTCCCTCTCCGTGGGCAGAACCAGCCTCACTTTGTCACTCATTCTTACTGCAGCCTCAGATAACATTCCAAATCTAGTCCTATGAAAAGGATAATTAAACAACCAGGCTTGACTAAACATTAATAATAATAAAAATATGCCGAATGCTGGCTTCCGAAAGAATAACTGCTGAACTGACTTGTACGTTCAGGGCTTTTTCTAGGAGAAAAGACAGGGCGCTACACTGACGTTTGTGTTCTCCTCCTTAAGGCAAGAGCTTAAGTAGAAGCTGCCGTGAATTCCCTCAGCACCAGCTTTTATTATTATCACAGGTATTTAACATTTTAATTAATGACGTTGGCACAGTGAGTAGGAAGGCACTCTCAGCACAAGCCAGAGCCACGGCAAGCGTAACGACAGCGCAGCGACGAAGCGCCTCACGGCCGCCTCCTACTGGGGGCACGGACAGGGGCGGGGCCGGGATCCCTCTAAGATGGCGGCACCGCGCCCACGTGGTGTGCGCTGAGGCGAAGCGGCAGGGGAGCGGCCGGCGACATGGCGGCGGTGGAGGGCGTGGAGGGGGGCGAGAAGGAAGATGAGGGCGAGGTGGAGGTCGGTTTGCGTGTTCCTCGGGCTCCTCTGTTTCCTGGGCACCGGTAGGGGAAGGGGCGCCCCCTTGGGGCGTGTCTCGCCGGTGTGCCTGGCGCCGCCGCTCGCGATGGGCCGCGGAGCCGGGTGAGGAGGGCCGGGGTGACGTGAGTTCTGGGCCGGCCGTGAGTCGGGCACAGAAAGGCCGCGTGTCCGCTGCGTGCGGTGGGTCGCTGCCTGCGCAGCGGCCGTGTTGTGAAAGTTATGTCCCTGCGGCTGTTCTCGGTTAAGTTTTTTGGAAAACTGTTAGTGGAAAGCGTTTTTCTGGTACTAGAGATCTTCTTGTCCCTCTTAAAGCAGCTGTTTCAAGCAGTATTTGCTTAATTTTATCTCTCGTTCTAATATGCCTTACCTTGGGTAGATATTTAACGTCTGGAAAATGTGTTTTGAAATGTATAACCGGTCACATTGTTATAGCTCACACCACTTTCCCCACGTTGATTCTCATTTTTCCGAAGTAAATGGCTTTTCAAGGGTGAAGCTTCCTAGCTAGGAAGAAAAAGATCAGGCAGGCCAGGTGTAAAGCAGGTGTCTGATGGAGCAGTGGGGAGCAGCATTCCCCTGGGTGTTCTCATGTCTGCCATTTCCTGTGGGCTGGATGCAGAATAAACTGTTTTAGGGTCCGTTTAGGCTGAAGGTCTGTGTCCTTGTGTTTTTTTCTAGAGTTCAGGTACATCAGTAATAGGTGCATGTTATAACTTATCTTGTAGGAGCAGCTGGTGATGGTGGAGCTCTCGGGAATTATTGATTCAGACTTCTTAGAAAAATGCGAAAACAAATGCAAGATTTTGGTGAGTGATTACAGCACAATAGGAAAGGGGTAAGTGAGTACACAAGTCAACAACAGAGCAGGGCTGTTTCCAAATGCCTTGAAGTCAATGAAATTTAGATAAAATCTTTGGTAGAGAGTTACATGACTTCTCTTGGCTGCGCTTGGCTGTGGGTTGTGGTCATTCTATCGGAAGTAGCATGTTGTTCCTGAATTTAGGAAATACTTTCAGAAGTATATTTCACACTGGAACAGGTTGCCCAAGGAGGCTGTGGATGCCCCATCCCTGGAGGCATTCAAGGCCAGGCTGGATGTGGCTCTGGGCAGCCTGGTCTGGTGGTTGGTGACCCTGCACATAGCAGGGGGATTGAAACCAGATGATCATTGTGGTCCTTTTCAGCCAGGCCTTTCTATGGTTCTATGAAGTACGCATACATTTTTATTATCCATTCTATTTTTAAGTTCTTAGTTGAGTTTTTAAAATCATGTATCTTAGCGCACCTAAATAAATGCAAAGCACATTTCTTTAAATAACTTGGACACGGCAAAGGCTGCATGTTTCTGCATTGCACTGTGTTCTTGCAGATGTTGTCTGGCTAATTCTATTTACTGTGAATGTGAAGGATAACCGGACCTTTATTATATGTTGCCAGCCACAAAGGTGGAAGCAAACATCTTAGTGTGTGCAATTGGTCAGACTGTGTGAAGTGGTAGAGTCAATTTTGAAAATACTAAATAAGGAAATGCAGTCCAAATTCATAAATTATCCACTGCTGGATGAATGTGCTTTTATAAGTGGATTGGTTTCTTGTGTCTGACCTAATTCTCTTGAAATGCGTTACAGTGATGATTGATTATTGAATTGGTCATTGAATATGTGCTTTTCAACAGTGTTAATGGGGTGCTTATAAATATTGTGCTTTGAGATTTCTCTTGTAATGCTGTTAGAAAAGCTTTAAATAGCTGCATTATATGCTACTCATGCCCAGTCTACCTGGTCTTATTCACAACATAAGCATTCCTTGAGACTGTTGATATCGTATCATGGGATAACTGACAAAAGCTACTACAGCTACAGATTCTGCTTTGTGTTGTGCTCAGCACACTTTGGTTGTACAGTAAGAAATGGACTCTTGACATGTACTTTTTTTTCCTGTTTCTTTGTAGGGAATAGAGACAGAGAGACCCATTTTGCAAGTGGACAGATATGTCTTTGCAGGAGATTATGAAGGTAGGAAAAATGAAAGAATCTCTTCTTCTTCACATTACCCAAAGAGCTTTCTTAACATTAGTCTTGTTTATCACTGCTAATGGAGGGTATGAGGCAATGAAGAACTGAAGATCTTGATGATGTCTGTATAATAATAGAGAGCAGCACCATCTAAAATTGCCACACATCCAGTACTTATTTACTGGAAAGTATGCCTGGACTTGATTCTGGAGTGTACCACCTGTTACTTCTGAAGGGAAAAAATATGGGGTATAAGATGTCCTGGAGTAGGTGTTTGCAGTCTCCTGTATAAGCAGGACTGACATGCTGTGCAAACTGTTGCTCCTATTTGCCTTGTGGGACATAACTGGGAAGAAAATGATCTGAAACCCTCTACTGTACATTCAATGACAGTGATACTGCTATCTGTTTCTGAGTTGGCAAGTGGTTAACAAAGGCTGGGCCTTTGGGTGAGGCTGGAAATCAGCATTTCTAGAGTTGTGACAGTGAGTGCAGTATCTGTGGCTGATAGAAATTAGTGTCTAAGGCTATTTCACTTTGTTTTCCTTAGATGCCCTGGGAACCTGCGTGTTTTTTGAGGAAAACACAGAGCATGGTAATGGTAACAATTTGATGTCCTGTTTATTGTAAAAGCCTGTGAGATTCAGAATAATCATAGAATCATAGAATGGCCTGGGTTGAAAAGAACCACAATGATCATCTAGTTTCAACCCCCCTGCTACATGCAGGGTCGCCAACCACCAGACCAGGCTGCCCAGAGTCACATCCAGCCTGGCCTTGAATGCCTCCAGGGATGGGGCATCCACAACCTCCTTGGGCAACCTGTTTCAGTGTGTCACCACCCTCTGTGTCAAAAACTTCCTTCTATATCTAACCTAAACCTTCCCTGTCTCAGTTTAAAACCATTCCCCTTTGTCCTATCACTATCCACCCTTGTAAACAGCCATTCCCCCTCCTGTTTATATGCTGCCTTCAAGTACTGGAAGGCTGCAATGAGGTCTCCAGCACCATCTTAGCGCCCTGCTCTGGACCCATTCCAATAATCTTAGTCTTGTTTCAGCTGATAGTGGAATTCACTATAATGATTTTCTTTTGGGACTTGTTTTTCCTCCTCTCTTCATAGTAGATGCTGAAGGCAACCAAAAACTACAGCTGAAGTACAAGTGTCATACAATGAAGAAGTTGAACATGACACGGACGCTTTTGACAGAGAAGAAGGAAGGAGAAGAGAGCATTGGTCAGTGCTCCTGCTCTGATTCATAGAGTCATTGATGGGTCAGCTTTGAGTTGAATTTTTGATTAAAGAATGCAGAAAGTAGAGGAGCTTCCTTCTTCAGGCAACAAATGTATACGTAACAAACAAACAAAAAAACCCAAGCAGATTCCTTCTGCTCAGAGTTTCCTCCAGTATGCCAGTAGGAGATTCCTGCAGAAGGATGTAAGCACTGGTCAGACATATGCTGATATTCCCTGGTATGCTTGTCTGTCATATGAAAGTGTTGGCACTTGTTCTGAAATCTGAGGAAATACTTTTGCACTTAATAGTTTGTCTATCTCGTCGTTACGACATTCCTGGTTTTCATTACTCTCTTAATTACCTTCCTTGGGACTGCTCTCTAGATGCTGAGCTGATGACTTCAATGAACTACACAGAGTTGTTCAAGTACCCATTTTTTTTCCTGACTGACAACAGAAAAAAACCATTTGCTATATTATATATATATATATATATATATGTCTTGTAAGTTTGTATGTCTAGTAAGTTTAGTCTGCACGTTGTTAATTTTTCAACAACTAAGTTTCACTTAATTTTAAATAGACCTTTCTGTTATTCGTAGCCCTACTTCTCAAGGAAAATGAATGGTATCAATTCAAGGAGAGACTCAGTGCAGAATTACATTGATCCGAACTTTTGAAAGATGTCTTTATATCCTAAATGGTTCTTTTACTTACATGTTAGTTTGGCTCAGCATTGATAATCTGTGAACAGATGATTTTTTTATTATTTTTTTTTCTCCTAGCTTAACTCGTTTTCTCACTAATGCTGATTTTCCTTCTTTGCATCAGGTGGTGTGGAGTGGTTGCAGATCAAGGACAGAGACTTTTCCTACAGCAGGCCAAACACGATTTGTAGCTTTCTGCACGAACAGGAAGATTCTGAGGAGTCAGCTCAGGCTAGAGATAAATTAACTGAGGAGGCAGAGGGGGAGGTGAGTGACAGAGGAAATTCTGACATGAACTGTGATCTGGAAAAGCCCTATGACTTGGAAGCAGATGCTTCTTCTGTCCCTCTGCCTGACAGCCCTGCTTCTGAGGCAGAGGATTCTCCTTCTGGTAGCACTGCCTTAGATGATGCTCCTCCATGATACCAGTTCTTGTCTCTTCAGAATCTCTTCATTGAATTAATGGGCCAACGACACAATTTTTATTTTACCTGAGCAGTCTGTAGTGGGAAAAGCTGGCATTGTGTTCTTAAATTCATTTTGTGTTTGGATTATGCGGGGGAGATGTTTAGTGGTTTTATTTGTTTTTGATGCTGATTGGAAACGTGTGCATCTCTACCTCGAAACTGAAGAAATAAAAAGACCCTACCTTTGAAAAAGACGGATGTGTTGTATATCTTGTCAAAAAGCAGGAAAAAGAATCGTGGTTTAAACTGGATGTCCCGATGTGGCATCCCCTTGCGTCGTGCTCAAACTGGGCTGCTCTGCCCACGTACTGCAGTGACAGAGCAGACAGCTGCTCGGCCGAAGGTCCATAACGCCCCTCAGCGGTGCGTAAGCTGAGCCACGTGACTCAGGCGTGGCCCCGTTTCAAAGCGACGCTTCCACCCGCCACGGCCCGCAGCCGGAAATGTTGCGGCTCGCGTTGGTTCGCGCGCTTTGGCTGTGCTCCAGGCGCATGCGTACTGCGGCGGCCCGCCTCCTCGCACCGCCCTGGATGCCGGATGTGACGCAGCGGAAGCTGCGCGTGGGGCTGCCATGGACGCGCTGGACCGGGTGGTGTGAGTGGGGGCAGAGCCGCGAGCGGCGAGGAAAGCCGCGTCCGAGCTGCGGGAGTGAGGGTGGGACGGGGGAACCGAGAGGGCAGAAGAGGAAGGCCGGCGTCTTGCTTCGGCCGTGGCGTTTCTCATTTGTATGAGCTCCGTGCACCTCGTGTAGCAGTGCTCCGCTTAAGTAGATGTGCTTTTAGCTGTGAATTTGTTGTTGCAGAAAGCCTAAAACCAAGAGAGCGAAAAGGTTTCTTGAGAAGAGAGAGCCCAAGCTTACAGAAAACACAAAAAATGCTATGCTCATAAAAGGAGGAAATGCAAACTCAACGGTGACTGAAGTGCTTAAAGACATTGTAAGTCATTACCTACCCATCCAGTGAGATGTATTTATTTTCCTTGCACCTTGACAGAACTCTCGAGTTATTCTCATTATCTTTTTCTATATCTAAAGATATGCTGGACCTTGTATCACTTTCAATAAGGAGAAGTGTTGCAAGCATATTTGAAAACAGGGTGAGGTGCAGGGTTGGGACTGGGCCATGCAGCTGAAAGCCCATCCAAGTCTCATAGGCTGCTTGTGTATGTATTGATGCCAAGTGTTCAGCCCTCCCAAAACAGAAACTTGCACATCCTGTCACAGTACCTGAAAACACAGTAGTTACACGTAGTAGCTGTTCTTGTGCTGTTTTCTCACCACACTTTGTCATTTCATTGCTATGTTGTGCTGATGGTATTCAGATGGCTGTTCATTCAGTGTTTTCTTTTGTTTGTTTGTTTTGTTTTTTGGTGTTTTTTTTTTTTTTTTCCCCCCCTCAGGCAAATGGGCTCATATTACGTGGCTTTGATTTCAGTTGTTTCTTAGTTTGTTTTTTAGTTTCTAGAAATAAATCCTTCTTCTGTTAATTGTGATCCAGAGACAGGATTGCCACAGTGGAGGGTTTTATTGTGAGCAGGCTTTTAGAGCTGACTTATTTTCTAGATTGATTTGCACAAACAATTATACTATTTATTGGGCTCCTGTACGTTGTAGAGTTTAAGGAAAAGCAGTACTGTGCATTTAGATGTATTTGATGTAACATGTTTAACTTTGTCTCTTGCAGTATGCTCTGAAGAAGCCTTTTGCTGTGATGTATAAAAAGTAAGTGATCATGTACAATTCAGGATTTGTTAATTTCCAAGCGTGAACAGAGATGCTGGTTACCACGGGGGCTTGAACGATGCAGAGGGTTACAGAAGGTGGCTGAGATTCATCTTAAGTTTTAGTAGACTGGAAACCAGCAGGATGTGGTCAGTGTTGATGTAGAGCCATTGTTGATGCAGTTCTGTGGCAGATGTTAACAGAGCAGGATTCAACAGACTTGGACAATTGGCTTCCACAGTTCTGATCTGTGCAAATAGCTAGCAAGGTTCTGTCAGGTAGGTAGGTAGGCTGCTTATAGTGACAGGATTAATCTTGCTCCAAGTGGGAAGCCATTGTCTGTATGAATGTGGGATAGAAGCATCAACTTTAAGAGCTAAACTTAACGTCGGATGAACAAGCAGTCAGTAGTTCATAAAGTGTCATTGACATGGTTGTTGTGAAAGTTGGGCTCCAGGAGACAGGAATCTTGGAAAAGTTTACTTAAAATGGCAGTGGCAGCACTGAAGAACACCTGGCAATATAAATGTGGCCTACATTTTGAACTAACACTGAATTTCTAGTGCTGCAGTTTGCAGCTGAATCCAGAATCTTAATGTTATCAGAAAAAGAACTGGAGTGCTTATCTCAAACTTTACAATTTTTTTTTATCCCCACTTCCCATCCCCTCCCTCACTTCCTGTCAGGAAAAATATTACCAGGCCTTTTGAGGACCAGACATCATTGGTAAGTATAGACCGTATCTTTTCTTATGAGATCTTTCAGCTGTGAAATCACAAATAACATTTCTGGAGGATGATTTTCTGTTATGCTATCGGAAGTTTGATGAAAAACAAGTCTGTATTGAATCTGGATAAGCTGAAGGTAGAATTACATCTAGATTTATGGTATCATAGGCATTTTATTCTTCCATCTGCAAGACAGAATCCCCATGTTGTGAGGATGTTGTTTTTACCTTAACTACTTGTTTTTCTAAACTGACAGGCAAAATTAGGAAAGTGTAATACTGTTATAAGTAACAGTGCTTGATACAAAAGGAAGAATTAAGAGTTTTATTTTGGTTTCCTAGCAGTTCACTTGAAGTGATGAAATATCTGTCATAAAATCAGTATATATTCAACAAAACAGGAATGGTGGTGATATATGTTTGTGGTTCTGCATTAAAGATAGAAATGAGTTATCTCAAAATATGATCAGTGGGAACCAAACAACTTGATTCAGTAACTTGCCCTGTGCTACTGCTGGCTCGTGTATAGGAAACAGGGATCAGCGTTCCAACATGAGGGGCAGTTGTTAAAACAAGTCACTGAAAGTGCACACTGAAGTTGGGAGTTGGGGGCTACAGTAGTAAGTAAATGTGTGTATGAAATAAAAAATCATGTAGATGTGTCAGGTAAAAACCTTTTTTCTTAGTGGAATGTGAAACTGTAGGCAGCAGGAAAAATGTGCAACATTATTAGCTGAAAATTAACTCCTTACAGGCACATAGCCAGATGATTTAGCTCACAGCCATGTAGAAACTAGCTATATTCTAGGAAAACATGACAGCTAAAAACATTCTGATGCTTCTGGTCATCATTGCATCTGCATTCTTAGAATGATCAGTGGAGCTGGTCATCAATAAGTGTATCAGTGAACAATCAGAGATACAGAAAATCAAGTGTTTTTTTTTTTTTTCTTTTGAACTTGATTGCATACATTTTTTTTAAAGTCAGTTTAGTGGTGCATGAGATGTTGCAGTATAAATGGGTCACATCTTAGGCCTTTGAGAGAGGCCTTTCTCTTTAATGAAGTACCATGCAGCTGTTAAAAATGTTTACAGGTGTCAAAGTGAGGTAATGAAGAGCTGTGTGCAGAGGTTTCAAGGGGAGTCCCCTGCAGGTCTGTTCTTTATCTGTCTTCAGTCAATTCTTGTCTGGGACCTGGAGGCAGAGCTCAGTGCTGAAGTGTGATTTGTAATGCAGTTCGCCCAGACAGGGAGGTGTCTTTTCTGACCTCCCAGAAATGAAGAGCTGCAGGCAAGGCAGAGTGTTCTTATGAGCCTCTTAACTGCTGCTGTTGGTGGGAGGAGATACGCAGGTTCTTCTGCTTCACAGCTGCTAGGTGTAGGTATGGGAACTGTGGCACTTTTCTGATAAATGCCGTTCTTAGAAGCAGATTGTGTACTGAATATTTTAAATGCTTACGAGGTGAAACTCGTGATTTATCATTTTTTTTCTCTTTCCTAATTGTAGGAATTCTTTTCCAAGAAATCAGATTGTTCTTTGTTTCTGTTTGGCTCTCATAACAAGAAGCGACCCAATAACCTGATAGTAGGTAATGTGTCTGCCTTGGGTTGCTAATTGGATAGAGAGTCTAGATTTCAACAGATATTTAAGTGTTGTCTTCATGTTGGTGTGGTTTTCCTTTTCTTTTGCAGGTCGCATGTTTGATTACCACGTGCTGGACATGATTGAGCTAGGCATTGAGAACTTTGTATCCCTGAAAGACATCAAGGTGAGGAGTTGATACAGACTTTCAGTGACATCTGCTGGTGGGTTTTGTCGGTGCATTTACATTTTCTGCGTCTTAAAACCAGAAGCTTTTTTAAAGAAATAGTTTCACACTGTACTCGAGTATTGCTGCTTTGTATTTCCATACAGCCTTACTTTTATGTGCTTTTTCTTTGGTTTGTGTATGGCAAGCTTGCTGTAAGCTTCCTACAACTTTATTTACAAATTCTTTTTTTCAGACTTGTTTTATTCCTATTTTTTTTTTATTTTTAATTACTTGCATGTACACAATTCTTTATTCAGGTTTTGTTCAGGGGAGGTTTCTGTATAAATAGGCATTTTTCAAATCTCAATCACATTAAAAATCAGATGGTGATCCAGCTGCCAACGAATATAGCTCTGGATAGCAGTGCTTACAACTTTCCCACCCCATTACATCTTTATTGCTATGCAGCTAATCTTTCTGGAGAATTAATCTAATAGAAGGTGAACCAGTGGCACAGGGGAGAGTTTATTCTCTGGCTGAATTATTTTCATCAATGCAGCCAACCGTGTTGGTATGGCAATGTTTTGAAGATGGAAAATTTATTAAAAGTGTTCCAAATACTTCAAATGCTGCAAAAATAAGGAAAATTTATGGCCCTTGCTTTCACTAGTTTGTTGCAGGGCTGTCCAGAGGTAGAGCGAAAAAAATTCACTTTTTATAAATGTGAACCTTTTCCTTGAAGTCAGATTGTTTGTAGTGTTTATGGTGGGGAAGTTCTAATCAAGTAATTGTGTACGTTGGTCAAAATTAGAATTTGGTGGTTGACTGTTCTTTTGGCTTTTCTCATGTACTCTCCAGTATCAAAGTACAGCAGATCTGTTTATCTCTAGTTTTTTTGTTCACAGTTGTGGTCAAATTAATTGTTTTCACTGCAAGGAGTTATTTTGCATGTTTTATATGAATATGTTTTTAAAACCTGGTAATACAAATCATTTGTTTAGAAACATCTTTCCATATGCATGTCGCAAGAAAAGAAGTTGTCTGTTCTGTCTAGAGATTACAGTCACCATTTTTCATTCAGTGTTGAATGGATAACCAGCCATTAATACAATAATCAGTTCCCTAATACAGTCTGAATTTTTGTTGTTTTAAAATTCTTATCCCACAGAACAACAAATGTCCTGAAGGAACAAAACCTATGTTGATATTTGCTGGTGACACGTTTGATTTAAATGAAGAATACAGGAGACTGAAGAGCCTTCTTATTGGTCAGTGTATTATTATTTGAGCAGTGGGATCTCATAAATCTGTCGCAGTATGATATTGGGAAACGGTGGCTTGTCAGTAACTGTTTGCTCCTGTTTGACCCAGAAGGAAACCAAGAGGAGAGACACTTGTAAATTTCACGTGGCATGAAATTAGAGTTAAGTAATCATCATGACTGATGAAGACAACTAGCCTAAAAGACCCCAAAGTTGAAAATGTATGCTCACTAATATTCACAGTGTTGATTGTGTGGGGAATTTTGGCATTTTTCAAAAAAGTATTTACCTTGTAAATTACACTGCTACATTACTTTCCTGACAAAATGAATATCTAATTTTGAATCAGTGGATTAATTTCATTAAGTGGGATGTTTTGGTTACAGAAAATGTTGATATAATTGAGCCTGTGTTTCTATTATGAAAGCATTTTCTGTTGGAAATTTGGCCAGTTCTCACAAAAGTGCCATTGATCTGAGTATTTGGAATGAATGCGTGCATTAAAAACTAGCTGTAAATAATAGCTGTGCCATAATGTCCAGGCAGGCTGAGATCTTAATGAACGAAATGACTTGAAGTGTTTTATTCTACCTCAAGGTTGGAAGTGTCAGAAGTTAAAGTACGCTTTAACTTCTGACTTCAGCTGAGGAGCTACAAAAAAATAATGAAACTTCTTAGGGTAGCTTCCTAGGACTTGCAGGTCATGTGGTGCACTGTCTCCTCACACTTAAAAAAAACCCAAAAAACAAAAAGGTTGTTACAGTGGTGATTTTTTTTTTAAGCTTCATAACAGCTTTCTTAACAGTATATTACTTCTGTAAGCTTAAGTAGAAGTGAAACTGGCCTGAGAAGAGCAGGCATGTTCTTCCAGTTCCATTCTTGGGTTGTACTGTTTCATAATCTTCCATCTTTGTAAGATCTTCCTTTTATGTAAATAACGATTGGACTCCCTTTTTCTAGGGAAACAGACAGAATCATTGCTTTTTAGAAAGTGACCTTAGATTTTATTTTTTCTCACTTGCTCTTTTGATTCCTTAAAGCAGGATGTTTCATCTCCAGTGAGACTAAAAGGGAGCAGAAGAGAACACTTCTATCCTTTCAATACAGCTGAGTGGTCCTTGGGCATATGAAAGACTAGTACTGTGCTTATGGACCTTTGAAGTTGGGTGGCCACTGAACATGAAGATGAATGAGTTTAATGCATATTTGTGTCACTGTGAATGAGTATTTACATTGCAGAATGTACCCGCTCTGTTTTCTAAGATGTATCTTGTTCCAACACCTGCACAGTGTTGGTGATTCGCATCCAGGTGTCTTCATCTACCCCATTATCAAGCAACTTGATACTTTAAATAGAAGACACGCATCATTAGATAGTTGCCAAAGAACTGGCAAGTCTTTCCTGTCCTCTTATTTTGATGTTCGCATGTCATTTCTTCTGTTAATTTATGTGTAATAACTCTCTTGTCAACTGTACTCAAATACGTTGCATGTGTTCCAAGTACTCCAGGTCCTGATGTTCTGTTGACTTCTGTGAGGAACCTAAATGAAAGACAATAGATAAAAGGGGAAGGCTAAGTCATATGAAGACTTGAATCTATCAGTAACCAATTAAAATAATGTGGTTGATGATTTGACTGCTCTTAACTGATAGGGGAGAACAGATTCATTCTGTTCCTGCAAAGATAGTGCTTTTAAGCTCAGACTTCATTTCTAAGAAAGAAAAACGCCTTTAACAACAGCAAGTAGTTTGTTACAGTATTAGATCTGCTGAAATCCCAGTGGGAATATTAGATAGCGAGCAACTTCTTGTTGCCCAAGCAGTGTGATGCTGGTGAACAACCAAGCTTTCATTGGCTTCTGTGCTACCAAGAGGGATTGTGCGTGTTAGGAGTATCATCTTACAGCAGTTTCTTTGTAGAATTAAAAGCCAAGGGTGATTTACTGTCTTCATGTCAAGCAAACACTGTAGCCAGCTTAAAATGTGAAGTGCAAGAATTTATTTGGAAGATAGAAATGGCAGCTGAATTTGTTTTTTAGAAGCCTGGAATGTAAGACATGCTGTTCTTTCTCTGTTTTCGTTGTCTAACAAGGTAGTAGGACAGGAATCCATTTTCAGTGTAAGTTCTTGGAACGCAGTTCATGAAACTCTAATAACTACTTATGCTTGCATTTATGAAGTATTTCTTCCCTTAAATTGCTGCCTGCTGGCTAGTTTGCTGTTCCATACCACTTTGGTCCTAAAGATGATTAGGCATTACATGGCTTTCTTATACACTTTCTAAACTGTTGATTTGTTGAGACTACTACAGTTTTAGATTGGCTTGTTCTTCATACTGCTGTCCTCACACAGACTTTTGACCATCCTAGGGATTTTGGGTTCCATCTAGTCAAGAAAGGGGATGTTTGGGGAAAAAAGTCTGGAAAGTCTGGGATAGAGTTTAAACTCCTCTAATGTTGATTGTAGCTTCAGAGGTTACAGTATTGCCACCTTCTGCGTATGAACTGATGTAAAAATGTACAGGTTAGTAGAATTTGGGTTTGTGAAGCCCTCTGCAGAAAAAAGTAAATCAGAAGTTCTGGAAATGTGTTGAGGGAGAAAGAACTGGGAATGGAAAGAGAGGAGAAAGCAAGATTCTAGTCCAACTAAAGCAAGAGATGTAAATTAAGAAACATTAAAAATTTCAGCTCTTTGGGTGCACTGAAGTGTAAGGTTTCTGCAGCTGTTGAACGCTGCCAGGAAACAGAAATTCCTGACCACCTGCATTTGTTTGGAAGAGATCATCCTGTGGGTAAAAGGATGTCTGATGCCACAGGAAAATGCTAAAAGAGAAGTGTTGCCAGTAGAAGTGCTGTAAATGTACACTTGTGAACCCACAGAGCACGAGTCAGAGGGAAAAGTACATGCAAAAAGTGAACAAAATAGTTTATTTGCAACTTTTTCTCCATAACTACAAACTCAACCCAGGAGAGGAGGAGTGAGAGTATTTAACTGACCAAGAAAATTTCCTGGCTAGACTCCAACTGATACATGCCAGCAAGACTTTGTTTTGGATGCCATTCCAATGCTGATACTCTTGAAAAAGCTAATGGAGGAAAAGATGACTAGCTGAGGAACCTGAAATGAGACAGGAAGAGACTGATGTGTTTTGCATCTGTTAGCAGTTCTCCCATGTTTCAGCACTGCACTGTTATGTTTATTAGCACACCTTGTTCCCTCACTCAAGGTCACATTCTTTTTTCCACCCCCTGCATCTGCTGGACAGATTGCTGTGCTTATTTCAGGCACTGATTGCACAGTACTTTTCATAGCCTCACGTAAAATGCTGACTGAAGATGGCTTATTTTATATTTAACTTGTCTTTCAGTGTTCTGTTTGCAAACTAAGCAAGTATTTGTAGTGTTTATTTTTTATAGGTGTGTTTTGCTTATTAAATAGAGAAAACATTAATTGTGATGACAAATATCTCTTACTCAAAGAACATAAGTTCTTTGTTGCGGTGGAGGCTTGAAGGAATTTACATACCAAAACCTTTCTTGCCCAAGTCACTGAGAGGGAAGGTAAATAAGATTAAACAAAATAGTTTTGTTCTGTTTTGTACAAGTCTTTATCGCTTCTTTATGTTCTTCCAAATCTGACTCGGATTAAGAGTCTTGAGTGCTGTCTTAAAAACACATCTGAATTAATGGCTTCTCCACACTGATCTGCTTAGCTGAACGTGAATTGGCCCAAACATAAAATAAGATGCATTTAGTTTTAAGACTTTGTAGCTAAAAAATATAGAGGGATAGACTATTCTGCTACGTCAATCAGATTGTTAACACAGAATTACTGCTCTGAAAGGGTATTTGTTCTTGTCCACGCACTTGGGTTTAGATCCCATATACGTACGTTGCTTCTGAATTATCTCTGGGAAGAGTTCCTCTCAGGATTCCTACACGCACTTGGTTTCACAAACAAAGACCCTTTCTGATACCATAAGAGAATCTTCGGAGTCAAGGAGTTTATCTTGCTGCTATCATTTGGATCCATTATGAAATGAGCCAATTTGTTACAGTTGTTTCCTGGCTTTGTTTTCAGTCAAGAAATTGGGCACTTACTTTTAAATATTTTTTCAGATTTCTTCAGAGGTCCTACTGTGCCCAACATTCGTCTGGCTGGGTTAGAACATGTTCTGCATTTCACAGCTGTTGATGGGAAAGTTTACATGAGAAGCTACAAGTGAGTGTGCATTCTATCCGTGTTTGCTCTTTAGGTACACTTGTCAAGCTTTCTCAAATTTTAGCCTGTAATTCTGTAATTGAACTGCCTGGAGCAGAAGCAAACTGCATTTAAAACATGTGCTGTGTAGAGGTGTTCCACTGTAACTCAAGAGTAACTTGTGTGGCAGAAGGAAAGCACTTAAAACCTAAATGTATTCATTTCTTCCTTGTTGAGCTCTTCCTTCTAGCTAGGAGGATTGTTCTCTCATGGTTGGACTGCTAAGGTGTTGCACATTAGACCTGGGGATGAATTTGGAGTATCTTTTCAGGCTTCATAGACTTAGTCTTGATGTCAGGCTGATTTCTGGGACTCTGTTGAAGAACAGCAGGCAGTATGCTGTAGCCAGAGATACAGAAGGGAAAACAGGAACATGCAGGATGAGATAATCTTTCTTCCTGCACTGGCATTTGCTCTCACAGTTCATGGCCTTTCCTTTGTGGGCTACGAGTGCTGAAAATGTGTGTACTCTGTGTGACTTTGATTTCTCTTGTAACAAAAAAAGCTGTCTACAGTCTCATTCTTCAACAAACAAAAAACAGTGCACACACAGCAAAACAGCACAAAAAGAAATGCAAATTTCTTGCCCGAGGCTCAAAGCATTTTGTAGTATATGTTCTTTCCCTGTTTATTAATACACAGGGCATTACTTTGATTTTATGGAATGGTGTGGCTTTTTAGGGTAATGTAATTGAGTTTTAACAGTTGTAATCCCATTTTAAAAAACCAAAAGCTAAACAGATCATATTTTAAGTGTATTCATGTTTTGATGGAAGTGAATTATAAATTCTTATTGATAGACATCTTTCTCAGTAATAGAATTAGCAGTAGCAGTTGTTTTTAATGATCTTCCCAACTGCAAGATTGAAACTGCCCTTTAGGAAGACAGATAAATATCACAAAGGACAATGTTGTTGTTTTTGTTCTTCTCTTCTAGGGTGCTTCTGAAGAAATCTGGCTGTAAAATACCAAGAATTGAACTGGAAGATATAGGACCTTCATTAGATTTGGTTATGAGGAGAACACATTTAGCTTCAGATGACCTTTATAAGCTATCTTTAAAACAACCCAAAGCCCTAAAGGTAAATACCTTGGGATCATGTGCATCCTTTGTTTTAGGCACTTGATTTGGTGGCTTACTGGTGATGATTATACAGGCAGATGCCTGGCTTCTCACCACAGCTACAGCCACGCTCTGCTCAGAAATACTGATGATGTTCTTCCCTTACAGCCTAAGAAGAAAAAGAACATCTCCCATGATGTGTTTGGTACAACTTATGGTCGAATCCACATGCAGAAACAAGATCTTAGTAAACTGCAGACAAGAAAAATGAAGGGGTTAAAAAAGAGACCAGCAGAGAAGTCGGTTGAAGATGGTGGTATTAGTCCTAAAAAGACAAAATCTGTGTGATAGTGTGGAATAACTTTGAAAACTGTTTGTATCTTAATTTTTTTAATGTAAATTGTAATATAAAAGTGACAAACACAGAGGATTCAGCTGCCTTTACCTTTGGTTTTATATTTAAAAAACAAAACAAAAATTTATTTTATGATTTGTCATTTTAAAGGGAACATTGAGTTACTGAGCTTTAGCTTAGAACCTGCTTATTTAGAAGGGGGGGGAAAAAAACCAAAAAACACAAGATGTAACTTGTTTAGTTTTCCAAAGCTGAATATTTATTCTCTTGATATGAGCAAACATGTGCTGGTTAAGCAGGTGACTCATTTCCCGAACAGTTTTATGGTTACAATGTTGGGAAACCTTGATCAGTCGACCTGTCTTATAAATTCTTTGCAGGACCAGCATAATGTGTACACATAATGTGTGCAACATGACTTCTGTGTTCATTTACTGCTGATGTATTTCGGTTTATGCACAATTGCAATACTTAATAAACTCCAAACCATTTTCTAAAGTATGAACCCGTAATGTGTCTAATGCCAGATTACTCTTAACTGTTGCACCAAGCCCTCCTTAACATTTGCAGAATCAGAAGTGATTAAGGTGTTTTTGCTGTGTTCATCACCATGGTAGCAAAGTACCTGATGTTTGCTTTAGGCATAAATGAAACCTTAAGAGTTTGAATTTCAATCTTTGATGCTTGATTTGCGCCCAGAATGGAAGAAGCAGAGGTAAGTTAGTATTTTTGCTGATCTTAACTATTTCTACCATGCTTTATTTGACAGTATGTGAAGCAACCATGAAAGTTACAAGTCTCCTTTACCTGCGTTTGTGAGCTGCTTCTCTCCAGAGTTTATGCTTGTGAGTTGGGGAGGATTCTATAATTATTATAAATATGTGCACTTTATGAACATGATGAACACAGCAATGCTGCAAGTTTGCTCTTCAGTCCTTTCTTATCCATTCAGTTCTCTTAAAGTTTTGTCAGCTGAAACGTCACATCAGAAGGAGGTCGTTTGTTATTTTTACTTGTCTCCTCATTCCTGGATGGAAGCTGTTGGGCAGCTTTGCTGTCCTTGTGCAAGAGCTGTGCTGCAACTCTGGCTGTGCAAATGCCACGCTGTGTTCTTGCTGCGTTTGGTTTGATGAAACTTGCAGCATGACAAAGAAAGGGCTTTGAAAGTCTGGGGTCTTTTTGAGGTCATTTAGCTAAGAAAAACATATATCTTCAATGTTTTCCCTAAAAATATTTTTCACTGTTGGGCTGTGTTTTTTAATACAAATTGTTTTCAAGTTATGTTGCAATCAGGGATTTAAATTTGTTCAGTTTCTACTAAGTACTCTGTATTAATCAAAGTGGTGCTGTCTTGGTGCAAAGTGGGCAGTGTGAGTTTCTCAGTGTGCAAGGAGATGGTTGCTAGCTTGGCTTCATCCTGAACTCACCACATTTGTTTTGGAGAAGTTTCAGCCTTGCTGCAAAGCAACGATTAAGCCCTGAGACGGGTGGCAAATGTGATCTCTGTTCTACAGCATGTAAGATGGCACCTCTGCACGGCAGGCAGTTCTGTGGTTTGAGTATCTGGCTTGACTCAAGGTAAGTGGAGATACGAGGGCTAAATATAACAACTTGATAGTTACATGTTCTTCTTTCTCACAGTCTTTTAAAGCATGAGGAAACTTGTCAGATACTGCACTGTAGGTGTGTGCGTGGGGAACAGAACATGCTGTGCTCAAAGGGCAGCCTTTGAGCCCCTTGCATCTGGAGCTCTGTAGGTCTGAAAGCACATGAACGTGGCCCTCAGGGCTCTGTGGCATGTGCAAGGCACAACTGCTTTGTTCACCTCTCCTTTTTTTGTCTCCTTACCTTCCAGTGTTGCACTGGACATAGCTTTATTTATGGGTTGCAGAGATGAGTTTGGTTTGGAGGAAAAGCTCCCCACTGACAAGGCGTGCTTCCAGAGGCTGTACCTGCACAGCAGAATAGAGGTGGAGCTGCAGATGAGAAGTCATGCTTGCACTGTCCTGAGCTGAGCTGGCAGAAAGGCACGGGCAGGGGTTGGTGCCTTCTGCATCCCCATGGTTTATGTGCTGCTGTGCTGTGCTGCTGGCACCTTCACTGCTATTGCTAATGAGGCTGCTGTGATTAAAGGTAATGACGCAGTTGTACAATGAGTTCTAACTGTATTACATTTTACTTGGCTCTTTTTGTATGGAATGATTTCAAAAAAAAAGTTGGAGGAGGGGCAGGTAAATACTGAGTGATGCCA
The DNA here is from genome assembly GCF_019232065.1 of Centrocercus urophasianus. Classification (NCBI taxonomy): domain Eukaryota; kingdom Metazoa; phylum Chordata; class Aves; order Galliformes; family Phasianidae; genus Centrocercus; species Centrocercus urophasianus. The sequence goes on from NW_024884142.1 coordinate 38,355,391, forward strand.
TATGCTGGGCTCCTGGAATTCCCACATTTTTGGGAATTAGTCCCACATAGGATCACAGCAATAACAGCCTCCATCTCTGTTAGTACAACATGACAGAGCGATCACTGAGGGGAATGAGCAGTGTCTGTCTGCAGCCAGCACGTGAACTTCTTCCTGTTGCCCAGATTTTGTGGGTTTGAGTTTTATCTGGATGGTTCCTTAGCAACCTTATTTGTTTTCACTGAGTGCTTTCTGGGTTTGACTGTGATGGGTTTCCCTCCCCCACTAATATGGTAGCTGGGGAGGGTTAGAAGAGAGCCTGAAGGGAGGGAAGCCAAACTCCAGCCATAGCTGGTACAGCACTGACTGCTGTGTTGTCCAGCCAGCAAAAAAAAAGGCTGAAGACTGTTGCTTATTTCAGATGCTGTCAAATTGAAGGAAACTAGAGCAGAATTTAGAGACATTTTCAGTATTAAAGAGAAGGAAGTGGAAAAATGTGAGCTATATATAATAACATAGCCATACCTAATGTATGTGAATATGTGTACTACATGTGGTGCAGATAGTTTTCCTGCGTCTCCAGTGCAGCTTGTCTCCTCTTGGACATTGCCAAAGTACTTCTAAGTAAAGCTGATACATCCCTGAGAAACAGGGATTTCAGTGAGTTGTAGCAGAAGTCACGTTCCCTAAAATCTTAGAAGGAAAAGAAGACACAAGGCACCTGAATATGAAGTCTGTGCAGGATTCCCTTCTAAACTGATGGATGTTCAAAGGAAACAATCTGACTAGTGCCTTAGAGGAAGAATAACTTTGCTGTTGTGCATTTATGCACTATTCCAGGGAAGAACCCGCAAAGGTGTTTTGAGGAGGGCATGAGGTTTCTAAGTGACCTACCTGAGGAGGCTGGGAATTGATACTTCAGAGATCACAGGGTGATCTCAGGGCAGGGGTGAGATCAGTGCTTTGTGGACAAAGAAATAGATAGGAGCACTGCCCGAAGAAAAAGCTTAAAAGTAACTTGGGTTAAGTGGTATTCTAAATAGCAAGGGAATCACCTACTTGGAGCAGTGAACATGGCAGATGTCTTCGAAGTTTATCAACATACAACTGTTCATTGCTCTTTCTTTATGACTTGCCTGTTCTGTCTACTTGATCTTCCCTGCCCTCTTCTCTAAGATAATCACAAAGAAAGACTGACTGTCTACTTGACAGGGGGAAGTAGAGATAAGGTTTTGAGCAGAACTTAGTAGATGTATAATTAATGTCTTTCCCTCAGATTCTCATTATATTCTTTCTCCCTTGCTAATAGCATAATCCTTCCTGTTATGCAACACAACACCCAGAAAGTCTGAATTTCTCCCTCCTTCCAAGATAGTTACAAAAGCATTGCCCCTATGTGCTCTGTCTTCTGTTTTGATTGCTGTCATTTTCTCCCTTTGCCTCTCATTGCTTACATCCTCCAATTTCAATGGGACACAGCTACAGGGACCTGTTTCCTGCTGTCTGTCCAGATCAACTTTGTATTGTCCCACAGTTGAGCTGCTTTTCTTTAGTTGCTCCTGATGATTGTTCTGCTATTCTCTTCTTACTGCTCTACTATGTCATTGAATGCTAATGATTGGTTTCGGATATCTTTTGCATTCTGTACTGTTATTTGCTTAATTTCCTGCTTTCTTGATGTAGGGATTGAGGCACTTAGTGAGAGGGTCTGCACAAATTGAAACAAGGAATTAGGAGTTAAACTCTAAAGCCAGAGGTCAGGAGCCAGAGCCAAGGACAGGAGGAAGAGCTGTCCTGTCCACCACTGTATTAGAGATGTAGATTACACAAGGAAATCTGCAGGAAATGAACACAGTACTTGAGGTGCAACCTCACCAGAGCTAAGTACAGAGGACAATTGCTTCCCTGCTCCTGCTGCCAACACTATTTCTGATACAAGCCAGGATGCCATTGGCTTTCTTGGCCACATGAACATACTGCTGGCTCATGTTTAGCTGAGCATCGACCAACACCCCTAGGTCCATTTCTTCCACGCTGTCTTCCATCCACTCTGCCCCAAGCCTGTAGTGTTCCCTGGGGTTGTTGTGGCCAAATGTATTGAACGGGACAGGCCCCAGAATCAGCCCTTGGGGAACGCCACTCAAGACCAGTCGCTAGCTGGATTTAACTCCATTCATCACCACTCTCTGGGCCCAGGCATAGAGACAGCTCTTTACAGCTCTCTGACAAAGAGTGTATCTGCCCAAGCCATGGGCTGCCAGCTTCTCCAGAAGAATACTGTGGAAGACCATGTCAAGGCCTTGCTGAAATCTAGGTAGATTATGTTAATAGCCTTTTTCTCATCCACCAGGTGGGTCACTCAGTCGTAGAAGATCAGGTTGGTCAAGCAGCACCTGCCTTTTGTGAACCTACGCTGGCTAGGTCTGATCCCCCAGTTGTCCCACATGTTGCCTGCGAAGATCTGAGTAAAGCTGAATTATTCGCATACAAAATGATGTAATGCAGTTTTAAATGTCTTTTCTTCTTTCCTGACATTGATGGCGTGGAGAAGGCAGCAAAATGAGCCTGTGCTTAGGACCAAGCTCAATTCTAGGCATCTTCAGGTGCTGGCATTATTTCTCCCTTTTAAATCTGTGAAATAAAATCATTAACATCTGCTGGGCTCTTGGCAGGAGAGTTACTGCTTTGTGCTCTGGAATTGTTGCTGCAGTGGTGGTTATCTTTGTTAGCTGTAGATGGGTGCACTGGGGATGAACACTTGCTGTTGCCAAAAGATAGTTCAGACGCCTCATCCCTCCCTGCCTGTTTTTCAGATAAAGATTTTACTCCTTTTACTAAGTGTGGGTTTCCTTATCTAAAAATGTCCAGGAGATGTGTCTTCTCAGTTGTGAATGCAAATTGCTAATGTTTTTCTGAGCTCATTGACTTAAAAGTTCCTCTCTCATGTAGGGACAGGTGTGGGAGGGAATGTGGAAGTAGGATGGAAGAGGTAGGCAAAATGTCTCCTCACTCGCATGTTGTCATGCTTTTGCATGAGACAGAACCTATTCTCAATGCAACAAGGAAATGTAAGCTCTTCAGCAGTATATATTTGTAACAAACTGCCACATGGCTAAAGAGAAAAGTTTAACTCCCTTAGTTCTCGTGAGCAAAAAGAAGGACATTTGCATGGCCTGTATCAGGAAGTTTATATTAAGATGGCTTGCTGCAAAAACATACAAAAATAAATAAAGACCTTGCTATAAAGTATTAATAGGGCCCCCAAAGTCCTTATGCAGCACACCAATAAACACTAGTAAGCTTTTAATTCATAATAGGTCATAGTTTTCAAGCTCCCGTTGACAGACTCTGCACACACTACTACTACTTTGCACATTATTTTTATTTGAGCCAAATATTATGCTGGCTTTATTTTTTCAGAAAATAGGTCTGTTTCTAGGCTTTTTTTTTTTTTTTTTTTTTTTTTTTTTAAGGCAATAGATAATGCATAATGATATTTCTTAAAACAGCTGCAGAAATGCACCTTACAGGCAAGAGTGGGAAGAGACTAGAACAGCGATGCTGCTGTGAGGAGTTATAAAGGTGCAGCTGTGGGATGGTGCCCTGATCAGTGCTTCGTGTCTGTCCTTATGAAATTGAGGTTCTTTGGGACCTATGCTTGTGAGTGAGCTTCATCACAGCTTTCCCTATGAAGCAGGCATTATTTTATACGTGTGGCAGCAACTCGGGAACTTTCTGTGAAGGAACTTGCTTTGTGATCAAAGGCAAAATGCTAAAGCTGTGAGTTTCCTGCCTGTGAGGTCGATGTGATGGCTTCCATTACCTCTCCAGATCTGTTACACCCAGCCCTGGTCACAGAGTCTCTACCTTATGTGTGTGCCTTGTAGCAGCATACAAAGAAATCTTTTCAGAGTAGTTTTAAGGTGATCTCCAAAATAACATTCCAGGTACCTTCTTGAAACGGTCTCTTTCTCCCTTCTGTCCCTTCTGACAGAACTTCTTACACGGCTGCTGTTTTAGCTGGAAAGATTTTTTCTACTCTAAAGATTTTTTTCAACAGGCTCTTCTCCCCTCTCTCCTCCATCGCTGGATGCTATGAAGCTGTGCTATGAATAAAGGCTTTATGAGCTGTGTTGAATGCTTTTGTTTAATGAACTTGAATAAAATGTGAGGTTGTGCTTGCCCTAGTCTGAGCATGAGCAGAAGTACAAGAGGAGTGTGTGGTAGTATGTTATGTTTGGAAAGCTTCACTGCTTCCTCACACGGTCCTCAGCTCCTCTGAAGACAGATTTAGTTGTTTTCTTCAGTTGTGAAAAATATTTTAAATCTCCTTTGGACTCCACCAGCCCTCTGTTGCTGTTTTCAGGAGGTAACTGCTGATAGGCTTTGCAATTACTTCTTTTTTTTGTCAATTCCTAGAAAAAAAAAATTCTTCCGTGGCTTATGTGGTGAAGTGACTGAAGAGTTCAAGCACGTGCAGACAAAGCTGTCTGTTAAGGAAAAAAGCAGAGCTAAAGGAACAATAAGAAGAGGTGAAAATGAAATGCTTTTTCAGCACATGGCATGACAAATCTAGTGCAAAAGGTGAACTCATGGATGAGATTCTGTCAAGGGACAGAGACTCATGAGACTTCAGAGACTCATGGTTGTGGCAGGAGATGTATGTTACCTGACCAGTGTGCCTTGAGAGAAAAAAAATGTATTAAATGCCAGCAGAGAAGGAAAAAAAAACCTGTCAAAAAAATGTGCTTTATTAAAATGGTGCCAGCATTTGGTCAGTGCCAGCTAGATGAGGCCTGTGATGGACTGTGGGAGCTGAACTTACAGGAAAGTTTTGTTTTATTAAAAAGTAGAACAGAATGAACTTTTCAACCTAGTGGGTAAGGAGCTAGTTTCCACGGGCCTAATTCTGTAAGCAGAACAAATGAGCACTAAGAAAGAGCAGGCAAACTTTTAAGAGATGGCTTTAGGGGAGGCGTTTTCTCATAGCAGAAGCCAGATGACTGAAATCAGAATCCTTCTGGTTTTCCAAGTCTTCTCCTGGGCATTGAATATCTGACTTGGAAGATTGGAAAAAGAGAAATCAGAACGTGTGAATTACATCTGCAAAAACAAATTGAAGATGATCTGAATACAGGAAGCATTTTCCTGCAGGTGAGAAGAAATTATCAGTTATAAAATGAAAGCCAGAGGCAGATCTTCATTGTCTTTTCCGATCTGTCACACACAGCTGTCTTCTCACACACATAACCATATGGGTGTCCATAAGAGTACCGCAATATATATATTTAATTCCTATCTAAGGATCACGAATCATGTTCCATTCATAAAAAGTCCACTTATAAAAACTGAGGCTTTTATGATAATTTAAAAAATAAATACCACAACTCCCCAACTTTATATTTACTTGGCCCAGTCAGCTTTATAGCACTCACTGTGATTTGCCTTAAAGGTCATTTTGTTCTTGGCCAAATCAGCAAAGTTCAGTCTTCAAGAGCAAGTTTTGAATGCTTACAATCACTTATTTCTTGTTGGACAGTAATACCTAAGTTCTGCAGAGAAGGATCCCAGAACGCTGCTGAATCAGGCATCATAGAAACTCCGCTTGAACAAGAAGTCCTCAACAAGAGGCTGAAGTAACATGTGGCTCTTCAGAGACTGGATGTGGCTTTCCCTCTTTGTGGTAGCTTCTCCTTGAAACAAACAAACAAAAAATGAAAAACAAGATGCCTCCAGTTCTTAACTTTTGAGGGCTTCTCTTTACTTGCAATTCCAGGTTGCTGAGGAGTGTTGAGCAGTTTCTTACTGCGCTGAGTAAAATCCAAGGGAAACCCTTAATGAGAACAAGCGTTCCTGTTTTTGTCTGGAGGATCATTACCCCTCTTTTGTATTTTATGCTTGCCAAGAAGTACTTGTGTGATGAAAGTGGTTTGTTGTTTTATATTGATGGTTTGGGTGTGGGATGTGGGAATTCCTGTGTCTAAGTTCTGTGGACCAGAAAATCCAACTTAGCTCACTGCTGTGGGAGAGATCTTAATGGGACCATGGAAGATCAGCAGATGTTTAAACAACGATATCTGCAGGATGAATGTTTGTAAGCGATATGAGCCTTCCTTTTACAAGCATGCTGACATTTTGTAGTCTGCAATGAGAAAAGAGCTGTGAGGAAAATGGAACTTCTGGGAATTGCAACATTTTCAGACCTCGTGGTATTCCTAATCAGAACAAAAAGCCAAAACTTCTCAGTGAAAGAAAATTCTGTGGATAGGAGACTTGGGGATAGCTGATTCGTGGCAGTGGAAACATTTTGTGCCTTTGTATTCCAAATAATGTGCTCACAGTTCAAACAGCAATGCTAATATTTTTAAGTTGAAGACATTCAGTTAGGTGAAAATTCAAAGTACAGCACTTAAGTCACAAGACCAAAACCACAAGTGTGCTCAACTCACATCGAGAGTTCTTTTGATCTGATGTGACATGATTTAGAGATGAACCTTTCCAAAAAGATTTAACCAGATGTGGAAAATAAACTGCACTGTCTGAGGTAGCACTAAGCTGCATTTGTGTATCACCCTGGAATTTAAAATGAAGTTAAATGTCCTGTGCTTTGGATAAGAGTAAGAGAATAAGGAGAAACTCAACATAGTTCTATTTCAATAACTCTCCCATTATTTCATAGTATAGGGAAAGTTGCAGTTTATAAATGTCCTGAGTTGGAGATGATCTCCTGTTTGCTGAGGATATTTTTTTTATTACTGGCTATTTCTTTGGTGTCTGTCTATTAGTTTAAGTTTATCAATTTGTCATCTTAAATATTTTGTATTGACTAGTTCCGTAATTTAGCTTTGCTGAGTGAAATAGTAATCTTTGGGTTAAGCTTGAGGTTCAATTCTTCTCTTGGATGTCCCTTAGCTCTTCTATTTGAAAATTAGCAGATAAACATTTCCTTTCGCCTGTTCATGCCAGTCATGACTTAATAGGCCTTAGCTTCCTTAGTGATTTATTTCTGTAAGGTTCTGATTAATTTAAAGGTTCTGATTAATTTAAATGCTTCTCACTCAAAGCAGTATCATTTTACTAATTTGTCCTCTTTGTACTACTTCTTGTTCTGTTACATTCTTCCTGAGAACGTGGTAAATAGAATCGTATGCATTATTATAGATGTTGCTGCAAGGCTAATTAAGACGTGCAACATTTTGATTTTTCTCTTCTTAATGATGATCAATGTTCTATAAGCCTGCTAGACAATGTTGTTTAGTGAACTACTGTTGCTAGAGATGGAAACAAAGCAAGTCCAGGACCTCTCTTCTCTAGTGAGCCTTCTAATGAAAATAGGCTACTAGAAATCACTATTTTATATACATGGAAGAAGGGGTGTTTTTTTTTGTCATTTAAGTTTCTCAGAATGAATGCAACCTGCTAGTTTTCTTTCCAGTTGCTGTCTATATTCAAGTTGTTCCACTACTTGCAATTTGATTTAGGATGGACTTTCCTATATTTTTTTTAATTGGAATTGATCCGTATTCTGTGGAATCTTTGTCCTGTGATTTGGCAACACTGACTGATGGTTTTGATAACACAGTGCCCCGTCAAAGTTTTCTGATGATGGATATGTTGGTGTTGTAGAGACCAGCACCACGTGCAAGAATATCCAGATGACCCTTTTGAGAATGCTATTTTAATGCTAGTCAAATTGAATTTGCTGTTGGTAAGTGCCAGTGATGAATGGTTCTGACATCAGCATTTTTAATAGATTTGTTCTGAGCTAACCAAGGCTATGTAGAAGTAAGACCTTGAGATTATGTTAGAGTGAAAAAGTCACTCTGATACTCAAATATATATATATATATATATAAATAAAAAAAAAATTAAAGCAAACCAAATGTTGAGGGTAATTGTGGAAGAAGGAATATTACACAGAGCACAAAAGTCAGCTGAACAAATGTGAGGTGTGCCTATATACTGACTGCTGTGTGCAGCTCAGCTATCCCTGACCCCCTCCCTACCTTGGAAAATGTTACAACAGAACAGTCTCAGATAAGGACAAAAATGATTGAAAGATAAGGAATAGCTTCTGAATAAATAATGACTGAATGAACTTTCAGCCTGGAAGAGGCATAGCTGAAGGGAAATACAGCACAGATGTATAAATTTGTGAACTATATGGAGAGGCTTAAGAGGAGAAGATTGTTCTTATATTGTAACAGTATTGGAGCTGCATATGCTGTTTCTCTTGCAGCAGTGAGGACAAAACTCACTGGTCTGTGCCAGAGAGAGCAGAGCCTGCAGGTTGAGGGAAGTGATCATTCACTTGTATTTTACATGTCTGGAGCAGTGTGCATGGCTTAGGGCACCCTGAGCTTACTGGATATTTGCAAACTAGAGAAGATTGTGAGGACACTGTGACACATTAGCAGTGGCTGGGAGGGTGCCTCTGCCTGCAGGTGAGGAGATAAATAGGGGGTTCCATTTTCTGTTGTCTCCCTTTAGTGGATGTCTGCCAGACAAGATGTTGTCAAATAACCCTCCCCTGATTCTTCTCATGCAGAAAACACTGTGAGATACAGAAGTTAATTTCTAACCAAGGCTACTCATCACTTTCATAGAATCACAGAATCATTAAGGTTGGAAAAGGTCACTAGGATCACCTAGGCCAACGGTCAGCCCATCCCCACTAACCGCATCCCTCAGTGCCACATCTCCATGTTTATTGGATACCTTCAGGGACTTCAGGTGACTCCACCACCTCTCTGTGCAGCCTGTGCCACTGCCTCACTGCTCTTTCTGAGAAGAAATCTTTCCCAATATCCAAACTTCCTTCAAAAGTACAAGATTCCTACAACAGAACAATCATTTTGCTGACTACCTGTTTTTAAATCAGCACCTCAATAAATCAAGTGATGTCTCGGATCACCAAAAACCTATTCCCTTCTCTGTCTTTCCCCAGCCCTTCCTGAAGCAAGGCTGAGCAGCACCATGCACTGTGTGCAGAGTTGGCTGCAAGCTGCATTGTCCTGTTTCCACGTCACACCATCTCTTATTCTCAAATCCATTTCCAAATTTAGCCACGCAGATGAAGAAATGAATTGCAGGCACAGATCATTCCTGACTCGGCCGGCAGATGGCAATTCCTGCTCTCACTATCTCTAATTAGGTAAAGGGACATTTAGGCAGCGTTTAAAGCTTAGAGAGCAGGAGTTTCTAGCAGGTGAGCTCCTTAACACCACACTGAATGTAGAAGTTCCTCTGAACATTGAGCTCAGCTTTCATGTCACCGACTGATGGGTCAGATATCAATGCTTCTGAACCTGTGAAGTAACTGCTGTTATGCATCAAATGGAAAGCACTTAACGCTCTTCTAATCTACACACTCAGCACTTTGTTATGCTGCTGGAAGTGCTGGAACGCCCAGCGCAAGACCTCCTGATCCCTGTCTGAAGATAGTGTAAAATTTGCATTGTTTCTGGAATGCTTCTTCTCACATCAATGTGTCCTGCTATGCATCAGTGTGGATAGCTGAAATGGAAGAAAATTTTAATGTATATGTGTGTTTATTATTAGATTGTTGTTACGGGTCTAAGGGAAATGAGCTGTTTACTTTCTGAAGAGGAAAAAAAAAACCCAAGAAAACAGAACATGCGGGTACAGATAGCATAAGTAATAAATTACAGATTTCTGTAGTAGGTTCACAGCAAAGGTTGCAGCAGAAAATAATGTAAATGAGAGTAAGGTTCTCAGCTCAGCAGGGGGAGTGCTTCAGGGGTGATGTGCAGCATGTAGAAACTACAGTTACACAATCAGCATTATCCTTTCCCTATCTTAATTCCTCTTTCATTTTCACAGGGAAATGGCTGTGTACAGCCAATTACAGCATGGTGGGTTGGTGCTGTTCCACAGGAAGGGGTGAGAAGGAGATTCAAGCTGCCCTTCTGCTCCGGCTCCCAGCTGTCCTGCAGAAGTTCTGATCAAGCACAGGGAAGAAGATTTCTTAACTCATTCCCTGGTGATCTTTTTGCCTTGAGAAGCATAAATAGGATATGAAGCAAGCTCTATCTAGCTTTGTTTGGCTCAAAGTTTAGTTGCCTTGACACAAGACTGAGGGCTGAAGGGAGAAAAGAAAGAAATTAGTGGGAAGTGGAACTCAGAGTCCTCCCTGAAATGCTGGTTTAATCTTAAATGCTTGGTATTCAGACTGACTGAAATTTGACTTTCCAGTTGTGCTGATATGATTGAACTGTAATGAGAATGAATTCCTAGACTGAGAATATGATTAACAGCTTTTAACTCAAGGTCCTTTCCTGAGCTATTGGAGATAAAGCGTCAGAGGAATGCCGCTCTATCTGCATGGTTAGTGGCCAGGGCCCTGTGAAACCATGCATGGTCAACAAAAGAAAGCGTTTCCTTGAGCAAAAGAGCATGCATGGCACCAGAAACCAGCAGTCGGAGAGGAAGTCTGGAGGGCTGTCTGGCCTCAGGCTTCAAAGGCGTCCTGGAATCTGTTGTTGGTGGGGAATAGTTTGAGCAGACCACAGGGACCATGTTCAAAAGCTTGTTTAAAAACAAATAAACCTATCACTCTCCTCATGTGTTTATGGATAAGAAATTCCTGCATTGAGGTTGTGCCCCTTGCTTCAACACCAAACTTGTTTCTGAAAACAGTTCTTAGGAAACCATGTTATTGGGATCAGCAAAGCAGATGAGGGTAGAATTTGCCGACTAATTAGAGAGGCTGATGAAGGGTAAGGGGCAGAAAAAACTCACAGTGGTGACAGTGGGGTTACGTAGGGAATCTGTACCTGGCAATTTGCAGCGGAAATTCAGGGGTAGTGACACTTGGTTTGTCTGCAGCAGAGAGGCTCTGAAATGCCTGAGCAAAGGATGAACACAACAGCAACAAAATGATGTCTACCCAGAGATCAGAAATCAACCCACGTGTGACAATTAGTGGTTCCAGTTAGTATCTCATGCATAGATTGCTCCCTAAAATGAGCTTGATAAAAAGCATGCATCTTGGCCAGAATACATAAGGCTAGCTCTCGTGTTGCTCCTGCATCCTAGGAATAGCAAAGGGAGAAGAAACTAAAGCACACACAAATCCCCTTGCAGGTCATCCCAAAATAGCAGTGTCTCTGTAAAAGCTAAGGTGAGACCTCAGGTTTGTGTCTCTAACTTCTGACTATAGCTGGGTTCACTGAACTGCCAGGAAAGTGGTTTTTCCATCCGATAGCTTTGCAGATTAATAACGGAAACTGAAAATGACTTAATAATAAATGATGCCATTCTACCTAACAAATGTACCCTAAATTTGGAGTTATACGCCAGACAGTGCCCAGTTTTCAGGCCTAGTCAGTAGCGCTGTAGGTCTTAATGACTGCCAAATCTTGTCAGTGAGTGCACAGTATTATCCTGCACTAGACTCCATCACAGTGAATTTTGAAACTGCACATGGTTATAAATCAAATTCCTATGTGCTTAGGAATCATTCCTGTGGGTTAAGTGGTTTGGATTTGTATCATAGTGCTGATTTGTCATACCTTTTTTCCCTTAAGGATGGTGCTCTATGTGCCGGATTATCAAGCAGCTGAAGAGTTCTTAAAGGCTTAGAAGATGAAGAAAGTAGAAGTCTTAAAGATTTCTAGTGGAAAGTTTTAGGTGAAGCTTAATTTAATACAAAATATGACTAAGCCTTAATTAAAATTACCTTCATTTTACCCTAGTGAGAGGAAGAGGGAAGACTTAGATGAGAAAAAAAGTTTTACTAAAGTAAAAGACACTGCGTCACTGCATGATACCTAAAGTAAGGATTACCCTGTTTGTCTAGTAGGGATGGACTTTTATAAGAGTATAACTAGAAAGTGCAGGATCTGTGTGTGTGTTTACTTTTTGGAAAATTATACCTTTTTACTTAGCACCAGGTAAACTAAGCATTTAGAGAAAGGGCATTGATATGTGATTTATTTCACTTAAAAAAAAAATCCCTGTCAATACAAAAGTACTTCAGTTCTCCTTTTAAGAGAGGTGATGATTGATGGCACTAAGAGCAACTCTCACATTATTTACTTCACAAAAATAAGCTGAACGAAGCAGTTCTATATTCCTTTTCTTAAAACCTATTTTTCCGTGTTACTAGACTGGGGATGAATTGTGAGTAAAATATCTGACAAATGGAGAAAGTCAAACCATAGAGAGTATGTAAATTTTGTTCTGAATTGACCTGCAACTGAATGGATTTTTTGATGTGGCATATTTCACTTTAAAATCAGGATTTCCAGTAGCAGCTAAGAAATGGATGTAGAGATGTCACAGTAACTTAAAAAAAAAGAAAAAAGATTGCCTTTTTCTTACTTGTTTATCTCTTTTATACTTTAAAACAACACAATCTGTTTTTTTCAGTGCAAACATGTACCCAATCTGAAAAATATTCCTTGATATATTTAGTATATTTACACTACCCTTCGAATGACATTTTTTTTTATCCTACTGTTTGTATTTCTCTATAGAAATCAGTTCAATTTGCAAAGACTTCCACAGAAGTTAACAGTTTAAATGCGCCTTCATATTTGAACTGACTCACACAGATACATGGTTTTGCTTACCTAGTAAGCAAGGTGCTGACAGAGTTATAAATCATACCGTGAAATGAGGCCACAACATCTGTTGACCCTTGTTCCAGCCTTGCATACTGAAGCACTTTCAAGATGACAAAAAGCAAACTGTGATGAACAAAGTACATTTACTTGGAATAGACGTGGATAATCTTAAAAAGCAAGCAATCATGATCAGTGTCACTTCTGTTCTTGGTCACTTGCTGCAGAGTATTGGCAGAGGCAGAAACTGAGCAGGCAAACAAAATCTGCTGCTAGACTACAGTCAGATCAGATTTATTTGACAAAAGATTTGCTTTTCTGATACTTTACTTGTTTAAAGCAAAATTGAGTTCTTGAGATTGCAAAGGTGGTCTGAAAGATATCAAACGTATGTAAACAAAGGAAGGAACTTTGAGGTGCTTAGATCCTATGATAATAGATGAAGCTATACTTGACCTGCATAGTGGTATCAAACCAAGCCTAAAAGACAGCCTAAAACAATGGCTTGAAGCAGTTCCTACTCATTTGAAACAGAAGTTAACTTTGAAGCTGAATGAGAATGTTGCCAACAGTGTTCGTTATTTCACTGCCAAGGAAAAGGTGAATGATCACATGAGGACAATGTATTCGTCATGCTTCCTCATTTTGCAATGGGATCAAAACAAACTACATTTTTGGAATCTGCATAAAAGTTATCTGAAGATGATCTTCCACTTGGTATCTGAAGGTGGGATTAACTCTACCAAATCTTAGATGCCTAGAGTTCTCGTACCTACATCTAAGTTATTCATCTGGTCTCCTTTAATATCACTTATCTCATCATAAATGTTAATGTTTAAAGTAAATTCCTATGAATTGTCCCCTGGAATTTCCTTTTCCCTCCTACAAACAGTGCGTAGATGACCAGCTCTGATCAGATGCTCACAGTGTAGCTCGTTAGGAGGCAGAACAAAGGACTTCAATGCTGAAAGACTTCAATCAAATACACCACTTTGTGCAACTGGAGATTTGTAGGTGGCAGAGAGCTTTTATGGGTTAATCGCTACTACTTTCTTTCACTTAACTACCTTCAATAAACAGCAGCTCTAACTGTCCCAGATAACAGCCTGCCAGGTCCCATCGCTGAAGGAAAAAACTAAAACCAAAGTTAATTTCAGATGAGTTATGTCTCAGGTCCCTGAGACCTGAAACAGAACGTATGTTTTAGGTGAACTCAGAAAAGAAAATAGTAAGTCTGGAACTGTTGTTTTAAATGAACGTAAGGGTGAGAATCAGAACCACTGCTTACTCTCAGCTTCACTAATTAGATATTAGGCTGTTCTTTCCATCTCTATTTGTACTCTTTTTCTTTAGAAATGATGAAAACCGAAAACACTCTTGCTTTTTGTGAAGTAGGAGGGAACCTATATTTTGACAAATAATAGCCCTTTAGGAAACTCTTACTGCAGATATTATCAAATGCTAAAACAATGGCTTGACCCTCCCAGTGCTCCCCACAGAACACAAGTCTCTTCTTTGTATCTTTGAACATGTGACTGACTTACTTGCACGGTGAGATGCAATCCCTGTGCTCCACACTGCTCAGCAGGAGCCCAGTCTGAAACATCAGTAGAACATCCTGTCTGGCTGAGAGATGCATAAACACTACTCACTGAACTGGATTTAATCTGATGTTGATCTTCACACAGTTGGTGATAGCGTGTGTTTTTGTGTTTTAATGGCCATCCTGTTTATCTCATCTTTCTGACTTAAGGCCAAATCCTTCTGTTGAATAGGTGCATTATAAATACTAGCTGAAAATTAAACGACTGGATGGCTTAATGATTAAGCGTATGCATTACTCTAAGTGGCTGCAGAATTCTGCGTTATCCTCTCCATACAGTGCAGAATTTCTTGGTTTTGCACCTATTGTTCCTCCTGTTGAAGATTTGTGATAAAGGTTGAGCATTTTTGATGGACACAATAAGCATTTTACTAAAGGCCTATTTTTTCCTGAATGCATAGGCATACACTTTTCATTGAGTGCAGTACGAATTCTAAACTACTCAAGAGAAGAAGAAAAAATAAAACTCTGAATACGTACTCTTCAGACTTGGCATTCTGTCCTCTTTGCCTTTGCAGAATACTATGTAAGTCTAAAATTTTCTACAGATGAAATGATTTATGGAAAAAGCTGTCCTGACATGTCACTAACAGCACGCTTGAATTATATTGGCAATAATTTTATCTTTTTACGTATTTGGTAATTGAAACATGTACTACAGGTGAGAACTGCTGAAGAACTGGTCTATTTTCAATAGTTTGTGATACAGGGAGTGAATATTTACTAGGTTGTTGTCTGGAGTTTCAGGTAGAGTTGCAGAAGGCGCTACTGACAGCCCAGAAAGGACAGGGTAAATTCCTACCTGAAATGGGCATTTGCTATATTGATTCAAAATTAGGCATAGCCTGAGCACCACCATAGCAAGTGAATGACAATCAGCAAGAATGAATCAACAGGGACAAAACCAAGATGCTTCTCACATCTTAGTTCAAAATCTTTATTTGTCAGCTGATTCAGTCTCTGCTGATTTATTTTTTCACTTTTGTTTCTGCTTTACTGTTATTTCTATTATTGTTTTTCTTTCTCACGAGCAACTGTCTTTCTTGTGATCATGCAGAGCACAAATAACAGAGCCATAAAAAATTGGCCTGACTTTCAGGAATATCTTCAATATCGGATATATATTATCTATAATATCAGGTATTTAATATACCAGGTGTATGTTTTTTCTTTCAACTAGTCTTTTTCTTAAAAAAGCAAACAAACAAGCAGCAAAAACCCCCAACTCTTTGATTAAAATATTCGAAGACCAATATTTTTATTGTGAATTATTTGGGATAAAAATGTATGGATATCGAACTGTGGTTAAAATTGCTCATGTTCTGTTTGCAAAGCACATTTTCTATAGAAGGTGGAGATCGAAAATTATCTAACCTGGAAGAGTGACTCCTTATTGTTCTTGAGAACTATGAGGGAAATAGCTCAGATCTCTAGAGACCTTTCTCAAAAGGGAAGAGACTTAGCTTTTGACAGGAGCACAGTGTGCCGAAGAGAAAGTGGTACTAAATTTCCCTAGATGTCTACTTAAGACTTCTAGCAAGCTCCCTTAAAGGAAAGCCCCACCTACCCTAATGTTTGATAACATAAACCATGTTGTTCTGACAGTATAAATAGCTCAATAAGATAGAGAATACTGGAGGAACATACAAATTGACTACATCCGTCAGGTTTATAAAAATCATATGCATCAGAGAGACAGCGTTTGTGAGTCTCCATTCCCAACAGTGTGAGGAGAAAGGGAAAACAGTCAATTCATACTAACTCAGGGAAAAACAACACTTACGAACTGTAAAATAGAATCCATTATGAAAATGTCCTGAAGCAGAAGTTGCACATAATATGTTCACAATGGTTTTAAAAAAAAATCACATCCTTTACTTTTAAAAAGCTGGAGGAGTAATTGACAGTGTTTATGGGAAAACAGGGAAATGAAACAGTAACACATAAGTACTATATTGAAAAACACAGGGAGAAATAATTAGTCTTATGTTTTGCTGAGCACCATCCAAAACAGAAAAAAAAACCACACGGTTCTTGCTACGAGCACATTTGTCCATATACCATAGAGGTCACAGCCCCCCGTTCACAAAGGGGGCTGAAGTGATCTGAAGAGTCTACGTAACAGAAATATATGTAAGTGCTTGTAGAACCATGACCTGTCTGATCAGCCACACTAAGTCTCAGTCTTGGATTTTGCCCTTGTTTATTTCTATGCAACTGAAAAGTTTAATTAGGTTAATCATTGTTGGCAAGCGTACTGAAGATCGAATCTGGTTCCAAAAAGGGTTTGATCTGTCTGAACTATTCAAACAGTTACCTGGTGCTGGGTGAAGCCAAACTTACTGTAAGAAAGCTCAGCAAGATTTGGAGAACAGCCTTGGGACAGAGGTACCGGAGGATGCTGGGTGTTAGCTTCTGCTTGTTAAATTGTTTGGGATATATTTGGGGCTTTTCACAGAGAATAAAACTTGATCCCTGGGGGAACGCGTTTTTCACCAGTTGCCCAAAAGTCCTCTTTGCTTTGACAATTCTTATGCATTTTATACAGCTGTACTAAGTTTTTGTTACGGGCTTTTAGTTTTTCTGTATTCTGCTGCTCTTGTATATGTACGTACCATTTCTTTGTGCTTGACCTGGATGGCCATGTCAAAAAGACAAACCACAGGGTCATAGAGTGGATTGGGTTGGAAGGGACTTTAAAGATCATACAATTCCAACTTTCCTGCTGTGGGCAGGGCTGCCACCCCCCACCTCAGCTGCCCAGGGCCCCATCCAACCTGGTTTCGAGCACCTCCAGGGATGGGGCACCCACAGCTTCTCTGGGCAACAGAGGGAGTGTGCAGCAAGATCTGTGCCTCTATAAAACGTGGATCATTAGGATCATAACTGTATTTTTAACTATTTTTAAATTAGCTTCTTTTAAAGCAATTCGGAGGACACAGAGTACGCAGGCTTAGGAATTCAAAGGCCAATTAATTCCAAAAGCCAGTCATTCGTAAAGAAGACACCTACTCGGCGTGTGTTATGACTTGGGCTTTCGTTACATCGTTACATCATCGTGTGGCTCACTTTCTTCAGCTCCCGCTTTCCACGTGGAGAGCGGCCGAGGAATTTGCGCAAAACAAGGCACGGTCTGTGAAGCCGAGCTGTATTTTGGAACGAGGTTTGTTTCCATCGTGGTCACGGGCTTGTAGGAGGGAGTAGGACACCGAGAGACAAAACAGAGAAACAGCAAAGGTGGGATTATTACTTTCCCCTCAGCGCACGGGAAGGGTGAGGGCGGCGGGACACCGCCGGGTGGAACTGCCCATTCCCGCGAGGAGCCAGCCAGGCTCGGGAGCGCGGCCAGGGGCTTGTTTACTCCCCGTCCCGCTCCGTCCCCACCCGTTCCCCAGCAGCGGCGCGGCGGGGCCGTCAGCGGCCTCGCGTCCACCTCCAGAGGGGCGGCGGCACCGGCGCTCGTCGCCGCCGCTGACACGGCGCGGCACCGCCCCACCCCTTGCGCTAGGGGGGCGGGGAGGGGGGGACACAAGGGAAGGGAGGCCACGCTCCCCGCCCTCAGCCAATGGGAGCGGGGGATGCCTCCTCGCGCCGCTGACGCCCCCGCGGGAGCCCCCCTTTTAAAATAAAGCGGCGGCCGCGGGGCGGGAAGGGCAGCGCTGAGGAGGAAGGGGTGCGCGCGCGCGAGCACAGAAGCGCCGCGGGTATGCGCGCAGCTCCCGCGGGCAGCGGCTGAGGCGGGCGGGGGGCTGCCGGGAGAACGGAGCGGCGCGGCTGAGGATGGCGCCGGCGAGCGAGCGGCCGCCGCCGCGGGACGACGGGGGTCCCGCGGCCGCCTCCGGCCCTCCGATGGAAGCGCGGCGGGAGAACGGCGGAGAGCGGTGCGCGGGAGACGAGAGCGCGGCCGTACCGCGGGCGGCGGCCGGGGGCGACGCGGCCGAGCCCCCCGAGGGCGGCTGGGGCTGGGTGGTGATGTTGGCCGCCATGTGGTGCAACGGCGCCGTCTTCGGCATCCAGAACTCGTGCGGGGTCCTCTTCGTCTCCATGCTGCAGCTCTTCGGCGGCGGGCAGGACAAGCAGATGGCCTTTAAAACAGGTGAGGGGCTGAGGGGCCGCTCCCGGCCGAGGCGGCGTGCCCGGGGCTGCGAGCATAGGGCTGGGGCCGGGCTCTCGGCGCCCGAGGTGGAGCTGCGGGAGAGGAGCAGGTGCGCTCCGCGGCGGTATTTTTAGCTGTCTGGCACCGCGTGTCGTGGGGAAATAAAGGAGTGAATGGTGCTTACGAAGCTCAGTGCGAATAGCAGCACGCTCAAATCTCCCCTCTGCCGGTACTGATCTTAGTCGTTCTCGCCGCGTGTGTATGCGCGAAGTCAAAGGCAGCTGTGTATTGCACACGTGTTCTTCTTGGAAAGTGTTTTGTGCTTTGTGCAAGCTGAGGACAGGAGGGTTTTGGCTCTCCAATTTTAGCGAGTGGGTAATTATGACAGCTTTAATGACAAATAACCATGAGGTTGGCTTATTTAGAACATAACATAAAACATTAAAAAAAAAAAAGAAAAGCAACACTAAAAAACATTTGTTGTTTTATCTGTTTCTTGCTTAAAAAGTACAGCAGTTACCCAGCCCTGCAGAAGGGTAAGCCTTCCAGGAAACTTCTGCAGCTCGGGGAGCTTTTAAATGCACTTTGAAAACTCTTTGTCAGTATCAAACTGACAAAGATCAACTGGGCCTAATGTTGAGAAGTAAGAGGAAAAACAAAGCTAATTCACCTCCAAATCCCCGTCTCAGTAACAGTGTTTCCAAGGCAAGTGTTCTGACTGAACTGAGTGAGAATGCTGCTGTGGAGCTATGTGTGGCACTCTCGTGTTTAAACTTTGTGATCATGGGTAAGCTCTGAAGTTCTTCAGCTGGAAGTATGAAGTGCTGCTGATGTCCAGCGTGAGGCACTTGATGTCCAAATGTATTTCAGAGAAGGGAAACAGATACTTGGAGCCAGATGCCTGAGCTGCACAGAACTGCATGAGGAGTAAACAGGGTTGTGCAGAGGAGGTTGTGGGAACGCTTGCAGGATGAGCTGAAAGCCACTCGTTGGAAATGAGGAATCACACAGGTGTCTGCTATTCTGTCTGTTTGTGGAACAGAGATATAGGTTTGGTTGTTTTCTGAGGGTCTGGTTCTCTAGTAACCCAGGATAGGATTCTTTTGCTTAAAAATGTGACTGTTTTGATAATGGTGTAGTCAAAATAGTCAACGAGAGGAGGCTTGGAGTAATCTTCTACTTCCAGATGGCTAAATGCACCACTGGTCTTAAAGTGAGATGAGATTGGGAGTGTTCTCCACCCATATTTTTGAAACTTTGCTCAGCTTCAGAAAATTGTAGAGGGAGACGAAGGGGAAAAAAAAGGGACCTAGCTGTGTAGCTATGTTCTTTTGCAGCCTGCTTTGGAAAGGAGGATAAGTTCTGAGACTGGGGAGATGCAGACACCACGCCCTGTATTAATTCTTTCTTCATTTTATTTAAGAAATAAAAGTTATAGCTGATGTTTATTTGTGATCTGATGTAGTATGGTTTGGGTGATGCTGAAGGTACTCTTTTTGTTGTTGTTGTGCTTTAGGTTTAGGTCCAGGGGAAATAGCATCAAACAGCTGCCTTGACTAGATGATCTATGTGCGTGTGATAGAGAGGGGCTGCAAATACAGAAGTGTCTCCTTTAAACAGCACAACTGCAGCTGAAAGGGTGCTCTTTCTTTTAATATCTGAAAGCACCCTAAATCTCCTGAAGAACTAAGCAGCAGCTGTCATACAGGGCTTTTTGTTCCTTAATTCTTCATTGTCTGCTGTTTGTGATCTTGTCTGAAATAAGAGCAAGACTCAAACAACTGAAATCATGATGTGGTATCAGAAATGGCAGAATGCATTTAGTGTAGTTCTCATTGAACACTGATGGATTAGCTGACATGCTGTAGGGAGGGAAAAGGATGACTAATGGATAAAGTCAGTGTGACTTCAGTGTTAGAGGAAAACCCTAGTCCCATAGTATTGATCATGGCACATAATCTGGTCAGTCTCTTGTTCAAACTAACTGCCACTTAAAACTGGCAGTGGCAGGTAAACATTTAATGAATCTGAGAACAGTGAAAATTTCCTTGCTGTATGTTTTTTTTTCTTTGGAATATAAAGCTTAATATTCTAATTATTCTAAGAGGAGGGGGGAAAAAAAATGTTAAAAAATTTTTAAAATCTTAATTTTTTTTTTTTTTTTTTTTTTTTTTTTTTTGGGAGGCATGAATGTTCCAGATAATCAGTCCTGGGACTCAGGTGTTTGTGGAATCTGTTAATTTAACCATAGCAGTGCAGAATTAAACTTTTCTTCTCATTACAGATTTACTTAGATGTTGCCAGAAACATAGGTGTCACTTAAGTTTTTTGTATGAGATCAGCCAGTGGTTGTACATTGCTTCATGCTTTCCTTGCAGAGAGGAGTTGACTAGACTATAGTGCATGGTGTATGTTTGTTATTTCTTTAAGGGATGGATATTTGTGTGTGAAAGGCAAAACAGGGGAAGGCAGAAGGGAGGAGGGTGTAGCCAAGAAGCTGTTCTGCCTGGTAGATAAGGAGTCAGAGGAGCCAAATCTGCAGGTGGGGCAGCCGGCCTATCTCTAGAGTGCAGGATGGACACTGGCTAAATGGGATGAGTAACTACGACTACCAACGTTACTGCATTTGGAATGGTTGTTGAAAGAGCTCCTGTTGTGTAGAGCCCACAGACTTAGGGGACCAACTGATTCCAACTCCTGTTTTGATCAAAATCTTTGAATGTAATTTGTATACAGTATTAATTGTATTACTTATAGGCTAGGAAACCAAGAGCTTTTATAATGCACTGCTGGTTTCCTTAGTTTCTTAGTTTCTTAGTTTCAAAGCTAATTGATGCACAACTACAGAAGAGAGGTGTTCCTAATGCTAAGTGTAAAACTTAGGGAAAAATGTGCCCATACATTGCTCATTGTGCTTGAGAAACAAGTTGGGTGGAAAAACACAATGGCAATGAAAGGCATGTCTTGATAATCCCGTAGGCCCTTACTTTTTCTTGTCTTAGAAATTGATGTCAGAACAAGGTTTACATTTAAAAATTTGGTGTGTAGGATACTTGAGGATGGTCTAACCAATAAAAGTGAAGTGATCTGCAGACATCTCTTCATTGGCTCAGTGCAATGAATAGACTATGTGGACATCAGAACAGCTTATTTAGTTTAGTCATTGACAGTACTTTCTTTTTGTTGAACCTCCAGTTCTGTGGTATGGAACACTTAAACTCATGTTGAACTTTGTCATTTCTTCATTTCAGATTTGTGGTCTGTCCTTCATACTTGAGTAAAAGAAGTACATTTACACCTCCTAACTATAACATATCATGCAGTACAGCATAAGGGTTTTGCTTGCAGATGTTTGTGTCCATTTCCAGTGGAGTTTTTCAGTGGAGTTACGAGTTAGTAGCTGATTTAGGACTTTAAACAGGGGATGTCCTTTTATTTTTGTGATCCTGGTCTAGTGGGATGTGTCCCTGCCTGTATCAGCAGGGTTGGAACTAGATGATCTTAAAGGCCAACCCAAGCCATTCTATGATTCCATCATCTTTAGAAGTAGGAATTTAATTTCATGTATGTGGCTTTTGTAGAAGCCTAAAGGTGACTGGCTTCTGTAACAACTCTGCACATTAAATCTTTCTGGAAAGATTGCCTGCTGTACCATCTTTCCTGCATCTACATTAATCTAGTTACATGCATTGAAGTAAATAATGGAATTTTAAGCTATTTTAACCTCATGTTCAATTTCGGTTTACAGGAACTTTTAAACATTTCTCTTATTTTTTTTTTTATTTGTAAGATAAATTAGTGTTAAAACTATTTTTTTTTTCAGTGTTATCCTTGGTAATGTTTGTACCAAGCACTCTGATTTCTAATCCAAATAAGAAGCAGCAGAGTATGGCTAGGTAGAGGGGGAGGGGGGAAATCTGGACAAAAAATCCATCTTAATTTGATATCTAAGTAGCAGAGGGATTTCTTTCTCATCTTAATTTTGAGCACACCTTATCTAAATGGTTTGCTGGTCTGTCATCTGACAGCTTAGTTTTAGATGAAGTTATTTATGCCTGGTGTGTGTTTTCACATAGGTCTCCCAATGTCTTTTCCTTGGATAAACCTTCCAACTCTTTCATGTGAAATACTTCTTTTCATGCTATTAGTTACTGTTCCTTCTTTGGCATTGTTCAGTTCTTCTACAGCATTTTGTGATATGGAGAAGGAAGGTAGAGTTTCATATTCCAAATGATACTTCGCAATTTGATGGTGTGATTTGTATTGCAGTTTTGTTATGTAAGTTACGATGAAACTGTGCTATCCATTCTGCATTATTTATATAAACTAATATTTTGCTTGGCTGCTTTTTGTTCATACCTACATGCAGTGCAGTTTAGACAGTGGACTTTGAAGGAAATTGGAAAGCTTCATTTTCAACTTTGTTTTGATTAATTGGTCCCAGTAGTCTGCTTGTCGTCATTCATCCATTTTGGCTTGTGTTCTTTGTTCCTAAAATCCCTTCCTGATTTGAGGTAGCCTGAATAACTGCTGTCTAAAGAGGAAGTTAGCAAAACTTATGCTTATTAATAGACCCTCTTGCTAGACTCAGCTAGATGTAGTAAAGCTTAGTGTTGTTTGCCCAACCATAGTGATGATTCTTTTTACTATGAGTCCAGAGGCAAAGCAGGCTTGGTTTTCCAATAGTGCTAATTCTTTTTTCTCATGATTTGATTTCTTAAGCTTGTTGTGCAGCAGTATTGTTAGACTTAAATTTTTTTACGTTTAAATGTTGGGCTCTTTTTCCTTTATTTATGTACTTGTTTTGCATGGATAAATGTAGTGGACTATTCTCAAGCTGCATTATGTCATGTTTTAAAATGTATCTGCTCTTTAGCCAGTTTGAGTTAATCCAGTAACTTCAGATAATCAAAAGATATTTGAGTTTAGAGCAGACCTCTAGGAATTGGCTGCTGCAGGCTGCCTGGAGCTGTGCCTGGATGGATTTTTCACCGTCTCTGAGGTGAGGCTCCACAGCTTCAGCAGGCAGTTCCTGGCATTTGATCACCCTCACAGTAAAGAAATACATATCTTTTACATTTAAACTGAATTTCCTGTATTTCATGCCAATTTCTCCCCATCCTTTCACTGAATAGCACTGGGAAGAGGAAGAGTTTAGTTTAGTTGTGTGGGGTGGTTTTTTTTTTTTTTTTTTTTTTTTTTTTTTTTTTTT
>NW_024884142.1:38378967-38382777 GCF_019232065.1 Centrocercus urophasianus
TTTTTGTGGTCCTTTGCTGGATCCACCAGGAGGTGCTGACTACATGCTCCTCCTTCAGGAGTGTAGAGGACTCGACTCCAGAAGCTGCAGGAAAGTAGAGAAGATCTGGTCAGTCTTTGTCATCTCTGATGCTTTGCAGTGCTGACTTCCTTCCACATTTCCTTCACTTAGTGACATGACTACCAGCATGTACCTCTTTCAGGCAGGTGGTCCCTTTCCTGATTCTGCAGTGGAAACAGAACTCAGTGGACCTCCTAAGATGTGTCCTCCAAGCTGGGATCTTGGCCTGGTTGAGATCTGCTGTGCTGTGCTGCTGAGGGCTGTGCCCTGTGTCAAGTGCTTGTTGCTCAGAAGAGAACCTCTGGCTGTTGTGTGCCCTGCTGTTGGCTGTTTGCTTTGTAGGCTATCCCAAATCTGTTATGTAATATAAGTAAAGAAAATGGTTGGTCAGTCTGAATTACGAAGAAAAACTTTTAATCCTGTACATCAAAAATAACATTTGGAGATTTAAAAAAAAAAAAAGTTGTAACTACAACTTACATTAGTGTGTGTATTAGCAAAGGAAATAAAGATCTGAATGAACATGCATATAGAATGTTAACAAGCAATTGTCCAATTTCAAGTTGTCTTTCTGTATGAATTGTGAGGAAGGAGATGTGCTAATTACTTGCATTTAACCTAATGTAGCATTGATAATAAAAATACTTTCTTTTAGAACTTTCGGTTCTTTTGTTGTACCACTAGTATAGTTGTAGGAAAAACTATATCGATTTCTCATCTTCCTCATTTTTTTTTACCTAGCCTTTTGTTTTGTGAACTTGCACACTCAAGGCAGCCTTAGTCTATAGTGGTTTTAGCCTCCAGCAAATATAGACAGGAAGCATAATGCTATGAGAAAACATTCCCCTGGAATCAACCATTCTGCTTTAATTCTGGAAATCCAATTTATTAGATAATAGCAGCTCTGTTTTATATCCTGCCTTTCATTTTCATGGGAACTGGTTAGGAATGACTTGTTGCAATAGCTGAGTTAAAGTAGCAGCTCCCTAGCAAGGATGGGACCAATTTAAAAATCATCAGTGTTAGTTCCCACACAAGTGAAAAGTCTATGGAGATGTTGAACTCAGCTCTTTCTGTTATTGATACTACAGATCTGGTCACCTCTTCCCTCCTTTCATGAGGGGGGAGGATGTGACAATCAGCAACATATTTATGATTCTGTGGAACAAGATCATAAAACAGTGTCACACTGGTAGAAGGGAGTCAGAGTTGACTATAAATTGTATGTTTTTTTTTTTTATTGTCTTATTGCTGTAATAGGCAGAACTTACAAATTCTTAGACTATCTTATGCAGTGTGCTGTGCTAAGTAAAACTGTACTTGAAGTTGTGTATGTTTAGAGTATTCCAGGATATTTTTTCCTTTTGCATTATTAAGAGTGTGGAAGAAGTAGTAATGAAAATACACTAGCTAGTCACTTAATTCTGAGTGTTTAACTGTTGGTGCTCTTGCAAATTACTTGTAAAGTGGGCAGAAAAAAATTCTTCTGGCTCATGATCTGAATTCTAGCCATTTATACAGAAGGCTTTACTAATCATCCAAATACAAAATGTAACTAGAGAAGTACCCTTAAAATCTAACTTATTGTCAAGAAGTACACTGATGTCACAGTTGACAGATCATAAAACTTCATCACTTTTACTCTTTATTTTAAATTTTAGAATTGTTTGAGCTGCAAGGGACCTTTTAAAGTTCATCTAGTCCAACTCCCATGCAGTGATCAGGGACACCTACAGCTACATCTGGGTGCTCAGAGCTTGAGCTTGACCTTGAGATCAGCTCCAGCCTGACCTTGAGTGTCTCTAAGGATGGATAAACCACCTCTCTGGACAGCCTGTTCTGGTGCTTCATTGCCCTTTCTGTAAAAATAACTTTATATCCAATCTAAATCTCTCTTCTTTTAGGTTTAAAGCCATTTCCCCTCAATTTATCACAACAGACTCTGCTGAAGAGCCTGTCTCTTTCTTACAGTCCCCTTTAGATATTGAAAGGCTGCAATGAGATCTCTTGTCCAGGCTGAACAGCCCTGCCTCTCTCAGCCTGTCTTAGTTGGTGAGGTGTTCCATCCCTTGGATCTTTTTTCTGGCTGTCCTCTGGATGTGCTCCAACATGTCCACATCTCTCTTGTGCAGGGGGCTCCATATCTGGATGGAGTATTGCAGGTGAGGTTAGACCACTGCAGAGTAGAGAGGCAGGGTCACCTCCCTTGACCTGCTCATTATGCTTCTTTTGTTGGAACCCAGGTTATAGTTGGCTTTCTGAGCTGTGAGGGCACTTTGCTGGCTCATGTCCATCTTCCCATTCACCAGTATCTCCAAGTTCCTTTGTGTCAGAGCTGTGCTCAACCCTTTCATCCCCAGCTTGTACTGATAGTGAGGGTTGCCATGATCCAAGTGCCAGACTTTCTACTTGGTTTTGTTAAACTTCATGAGGTTCTCCTTGATGGCATCCTGTCCCTTGGGTGTGTTGACCACATCACACAGCTTGGTGTCATCTATAAGCTTGCTAAGGGTGTGGTTGATCCCACTGTTGATACAGTTGATGAAAATGTTTAATAGCATTGGTCCCACTGTGGACCCCTGAGGTTCTCTGTCTGGGCACTGAGACACTGACTGCTCTTCTCTGGGCGTGGTCTTGTGCCTTGTTTCTGGGGAACAAAGCATAGCTTTAATAATTGCTTGTTCATGGTGGACAGGAATACTATACAAGGTATAAAAGCTGCTCTCTTGCAGAGTACAGTTTCTTAACTAAAATGCCTGTGACCGTTCTTTTGGAGAAGAAATTTTTCCTAATATCCAACCTGAATCTCCCCTGGTGCAGTTTGAGGCCATTCCCTCTAGTCTTATTGCTAGTTATGCAAGAGAAGAGACCAACTCTCATCTCACCACAGTTTCCTTTCAGGGAGTTGTAGAGAATGGTAAGATCTCCTCTGAGCCTTCTCTTCTCCAGACTTAAGCAATCCCAGTTCCCTCAGATACTCCTCATAAGCTCTCTGCTCCAGTCCCCTCACAGCTTCGTCGCCCTTCTCTGGACACGCTCCGAGCTGCAATATCTGTCTTAAAGTGAGGGGCCCAAAACTGAACACAGTACTGGAGGTGTGGCCTCACCAGGGCTGAGCACAGAGGGACAGTCACCTCCCTGCTCCTTCTGGCAATGCTATTTCCGATACAAGCCAGGATGCCACTGGCCTCCTTGGCCACCTGGGCACCCTGCTGGCTTGTGTTCATCTAAGCGTTAACCAACATTACCAGCTCCTTTTCTTCTACACAGTCTACAAGCTGCTCTGCCCCAAGCCTGTAGTGTTGCCTGGGCTTGTTGTGACCCAAGTGCAGGACCCAGCACTTGGTCTTCTTGAACTTTACCTCAGTGGTCTCAGCCCAGTGATTCAGCCTGTCCAGATCCCTCTGTAGGGCCTTCCTACCTCCAGGCAGATCAGTACTTCCTCCCAGCTTGTTATCTGCAAACTTACTGAGTCTGCGCTCAGTGCCCTCATCAATAAGGATACTGAACAGGACAGGCTCCAGCACCCAAGAGTTGCTACTGCTGCTATTTAATGCTATTTTCTTGTGCAAGGAAGAAAATGTGGTAATGGTGCTTTACCTGATGTTTATATCAACATCAAAGCAAGTAAGAATGAAATAGAGAGCCTGATCTTTGGTGTGTACTTTGAGTGCATCATTAGTGTGTGTTGTGGTTCAGAGTAATAATCTTCTCAGTAGGTCACTGTACAGTTGCTAGTTCTCTTTTTTT
>NW_024884142.1:38382877-38573488 GCF_019232065.1 Centrocercus urophasianus
CCCCCCCCCCCCCCTTCCCTCCATATTAAATATATACAATGCTGTTTGTGTTCTGTTTCAATTCATTTGTTAAAATCTTGAGTTCATTTGCTTGCATCGCATATGGCAAAACCCAATATATGTAGCTTAAGAAAGCCTTTTTGGTTTGGACACATAAAAGCTGAAATTGAAATTGCCCTTTATTTTTTATATTTTTGAGTAATTTCCTATTTCTGAAATATTTATGTAGCTTAGATTCTTAAAAACCCAACACAGCATTCGAAATGAAAAAAAAATAAAGCTATCAGCTTATGATTTCTAATACTGCTGGTTGCAGGCAGTGATCTAGAAAATTAAATCAGTACTAGGAAGTTTTCTGAAAGCGTAAATAAAATGTGCAAGCTTGAGATGTATTTTCTAATCCTATCAGAGTAACCCTAGTTTTTACAAATTGAAGCATGGAGCATTAAGCAATCTTCACACCCCTGTACGTATCAAAATCTTTTGTTCATAGTGTAGCAATTTAATGAACCTATTTAGTTCACAGTGAAATCACTGACCCTTGAAGGTGTGAGGTGGGTGGGGAGGGAAGGGAGGGCAGGATGGAGTAGCTTAGTGGGAAAACTGGAATGAGACTGCACAAAATTGATAGGGGCGGTCTCTATGTCTACAGAAGTTTATTCAGCACAGCCCAATCTGATGTTCTCAATTCTTTTTTTCTAATAGCATGTTGTATGCAATTCATGCTACCTCTGAAAAGTAAAAGATGGTCTGTTTTTCCAAGACAGATAACCTACAAATCACGCCTGTGCAGGTGTTTTGGGGGTACAGTCTGAGTGCCTCAGATTGCCTCTTTTGTTTTTTCTTTTTTCTTTTTTTCAGTATCTCACCTACCTGTTCTGCTATGTGGATATTTTTCTGAACGTGGTCTATAGGTGGGATAAGTGCTATGAACAGTAGATTTAAAAGCCAGATCTTTTCATGTTTTGCTTAACAGCACTGTTAAATTTGTAGCAAATTCCGTGGAAACTTTGGGTGCTAGTTTTTTGTATGGCAACTTTGTTGAAGAGTTCTGGTCTGTGCTTACTGTGCAGAAGATAATGAATGGTATTACAAATGGTTTTCTTAGACTGGAAAAGTTTTTGTTGGTTGTATCAGGATGTTGCTTTGAGAAAAAGGATTAAGGCTCTCATTACTTGAACTTTCATAGAGTCTTGTAATTCATTTTGAATGCTTTTATTTCTGTTGTTCCAAAAGAGACTGATTGCTGGGACATAGGTATCACCGAATGGTTTCATTTTGTGTTGAATTAAAATTGAAAATAGAGGACACTTGCTTTAAAAAAATAATTACGGTTGTTGGTTATATCTAGCTTTAGAAATGGCTGGCAACAGTAATGTGGACATGGTGATTAGTTTGCAAATTCACTCGATTAACTCAGAAATTGTCCTGCTTTATTGTAAGGATTTGTCCCTGAGTGCTTCTACAGTACAGTACTGTAAATCGGTGATGATTCTGGTTAATGCATATTAACATACTCATGAATCAGTCCTGATAGTTTTTCTCATTTAGGGACTTAAGATGAGTCTGACTTGCTCTGCATCCTGCTTAATGGATTAATAATGCTTCCGTTTATACATGTGTGATTTATATGACATAAGAGCTTATGGACACTTTCACCAGAGGAGGGGGAGGAGTTGCACTCAATCACTATATTTGGCGTATTCCTTATCTATTTCCTAGCAAACTATAGATTTTTGGTGTTGTTTTTAGTAGAGGTGGAACATCTACACTAATGCAGGGCTCTCCATTAGCTTGGGAGCTCTATTTTTTTAACTTGAAATTTCTTGGTGGAAGAATCCTAGGGCCGCACATTAATTTTTTCCCAAGCTTCCTGTGTCTTTGATACCAGAACTGCCTCCTGTCTCTGTATGCAACTCTTATCTTAGGTGTGTGATCAATTATTTTTAAACTAATCTTGCCACTAAATGTGACAATGTAATTAATAAAATTCTTCATTTTCTTGACTATGTGTCTACAGTGGCCGACCTCTCAGGTAAAGCACTGAGTGCAGCTTCGTGCAGCAGCATTAGCTAAGGAGAAAGATTAAGGCTTTGTGATGAGAGGATGTTTCATTAAACATCCTAAAGAGGTGGTGAGGGGAATGCCTTGTTGCTTTCAAAGACAGTGGAAGCAAGGGGAGTTTGGGACCAGTTTAAATGCAGAGGAAGGTAGAAAGAGCATCCACCAATTGTTGGGACTAGGGAAGAAGAAACAGAAGTAAAATAAGCCTACTTATCCTAATGGTAGAACTATATGTTTCTAACCAACTCTCGTGAGAGTGCTGCACCCACATATGTACTTGCTTGATTAAATAAACTCTTAATCTTTCAAATTGACTTGTGTCACTTTTCATTTCATCTATGCTTTACTGTTAGCATTCTCATTGCTTTTAGAAGTTACTTTTGTCTTTCTGTCTTTTTTTTTTTTTTTTTTGTTATAAGTTTCTTAACTAGAAAGCCTTTTCTGTGCACAACTGGTTTAGCTTAGATAGACACAGATCCTCTGAAATTCAGTCAGTACTGACTTTCTGATTAAGACACATTAGATTGCAAATCTTTTGTGATTGAAACAGTACCATTGGGTTTTAGAGCTAGTTTGCTGATAGGCTGATCTCTGACTTAAGGAGTAGAGGTTTGAAGGTATTAAATTGCTTTTTTTTTTTTTCTTTTCCCCCCCTCAGTAGTTACTTCTGGCATGTGCTAACATCACAAATAGATAAACTATATATAGTTATTCCCCCTCTTGTTTTTCTTTTTCCAGGTTCTGTCTGGGTCACTATAGAACTGTTGAAGCAAATGCGATGATCAGAGGATTTTAGGGTGTTGTGAAAGCCACTATTTGTACTGAGGTGCAGTTGTAGCCTTCATAAATGGTGCTGGTACCGAGTCATTTATTGGTGCATGGCATCACATTGGAACAATAATCTGCTTTGCTTTTGTTTTTATTATTTTCTTTTAATTTTATTTTTGCCTTTTTCTGCTTGTCTGTTTTGGTGCATTAGAATGTGAGGTAACTTGGTTTTCAGCCACTGCTGCCAAATGAGCGATATTCCTTCAGAAGAGATCAGGCAAGATATGGGATTTGATTTGCAGGTTACAGTCGATGGAAATTCAATCATTTGTTAGATGGAATCTGCAGAGTTAGTTGGCAGGCTCTTACTTCAGTGTAGGCTGATTAACTCTGCAGGTTACTGTAGTCAAGTTAACTACATCTCCACCAGCTCTTGTGGGAACTTTAGCTTCTCACTCACACATTCAGATATTTTCACGTGGAAAATCAATCTCACTTCGTGTTGTATCGCATCCAGAGCATTCCGTTCTTCGCAACAAAAAATGTCATGCTAATGCGTACCTGTTACATAGTACTGTCTTAACTCTGGCAGCAGCAGAATCCACACTCCCTGACATTCACACCTTTTGAAAGTTTCAAAGAAGTTGATACTCTGTTGTTGCATGTAGATGGTAATTCAGCTGTATTCCACAGGCTGTCTTTCATGTGGTTTGAATGAACTTCAGCCTCTAATTGCTCTAGGATTTAGTTTACATGTGCGTAAAAAAATAAGGCTGTTGCAGGAACCCTGTGGCCAATACTTCTGTGTGATTCTTTTTCTCAGAAGGAAAGTGAACTATAAGATGAATTTACCTGTAATGGAATACTTGAACTCATTTCTGTAGCTCTCGGTAGTTAGACTATCACTGTGGGCGTTGAATCACTCAATTTCTGGGCATAGGGAACTTTTCCAGGAATGGCTGTAGTGAGTGGTTTGTTGATGTGCAAAGTTAAGAAACACAGAATGAAAATCGGCATGAATACCTCAAGATGAAGCATTTTCCCAAGCTAACATTGGTAGAGCTCTCAAGCATGTTCTCAGGAGGCAAGGGGCAGCTGTTACTGTATCTGTAACCTTTTGGCTTCCAGTTCTGATCTTGGCAGGATTACAGAATACCCAGCTATCCATAACTGACTGGCAGCTCCTGGCCTCTGTGTCTTGTCTCTGGGAGAGGGAATTCATGCTGAGCCCCAGGTTTGGAAGGAACTGGAAATTGGAAATTTCTTTCTCTGAAACTGTTGCTCTTCTGAAAGTTGTCACAGCAGGACATAAGGCTTTGCCACTGTGCCTGTCTAATAAGTAAATTAGCTGACTATGATTTATCTGGATTATAAGCAAGTACAAGTGGAATTACCAGTATTATAATACTAGTGGTACTTTCTTATTCTAAGGAACAAACTTTAGAAAGCATTCTGTCAAGTCTGACTTGAACACGTTCAGCTGTAATATAGATCTTGTGCAAACTTTTGGACTGTATAGGTATGGTGAGTTAGAGAATAGAACTGAGCATAAAGTCTTGTTGTTAGGCATGCTGATCTCTTCATATAGAAAATCCTGCGTTTCGCCTCAGTAGTCTCATTTTTACATATGCTAATGCATGGTATGTATGAATGATGTTCAGATTCATTGTCTTTATTGCTTATGTTATACCTTCTTGTTCTGTAAAAACAGATCAGTTGCTATGAAAATAGATCACTGGAAACTGGATCAGTGTACTGCTGAGTTGTAACTTTAAGTGTAGGCAACCAGTGTCACTCCTAACGTTTTGCATGCAAATAATGGCTTCCTTTCTTCTTTTCTTAACATTTATTTTCTGTATCTGGGCTCTCTCTTTTCCAGACACCGAGCAGCATCTGCAAAGAGCAGTGCCTTGAAGTGTATTTTAGTGTTTTTGTTTTTTGTTTTTTGTTTTTTGTTTTTTTCTTAAGATGTTCATTTTTCCCTTTAAGTAAAAATGTTATCTGGCCAATTTGTTTCTTAAGACTTTGTTGTTGATCTTCAGCAGCAAGATGTAAGGGCTCACTTCCTGTATGTATGAGCTCTCTAGATTTTGCTGATGCAAATTGCCACTGTGAAGCACTGGTTTCTACAGTTCCTGTAGCTGACCTGTTTGCAACTTGTTACTTTTCCTGGCTCTCAAATCAGAGAAGAAATGCAGGAAAAAGAAATTACTTCTGTTATTTTGCAAGTTTTTCCATTATTCTTTCTACATTTAGTTTTGCATTCCTTATATTAAATGAGGTAAAATGGTTCTCAATTTTAATTAGAAAGAAATGTAAAAGTAACATTTAATCCAATTAGTGTATTTTCCTGCTTTGATTCATTGTAATGACTGTGAGCATCTGGTAGCAACTGAGCATGAACTGCTTAAAGTCACAAAAAACCAATCCCCATTATTTCTGCTCATTGAAGAGAATAACTGAATTACCAAACGCTAATCTTCAGATAATTGCCCTATAAGGCAGATCTTAGCTCTTAGAGAAATTAGTTTTGTAAGTTTATAGAACTGTCAGAACTCATGAACTACTTTAAAAGGTTAACAATAGCTGAGTAGAAGCTGAGCTTTCTTTTTTTATTCATAACTATTACAGATTAACCTTTTGGTATACATAGTATGAAGCAATACGCTCATCTACCAAAGCTGAACTGAAGACTGATGGTTGTGTGAATGTTTCTGACAGTACAAGGTTAGAACATACAGGGAGTAAGATGCAGTGTGTATTGCTGTTGTATGACCAAACCGTTTGTGGTTTGGAGTTGCTCTTGCTCATTTTGCTTTGATCTTCTAGTTCAAATGCTAAAGAGGTGTTCACTTCTTTAGCTCCAGACAGTCTAGCCAGTGACATTACATCGTGAATGTAGTTTTACTGACTACTGACTGTAGTTTAACATAACTTAGGCAAAAGTGTTTGTTCTTGATAACCGACTGGATTTGTGCTTTGTCTTTAAGATACTGTTATCTGAAAGTCATACTTTTATCCCTAGGGGTACACATTTCTCAGAAGGTGTTAGGATTCCTTATTCATAGCTTCTATTCAGTAGCTCTAGAGCTGCTCTTGCTGCTCAGACCTCGATGGAGTCTTTCATCTTTGTGTAGGAAACTATATACTCCTTCTCTTTTTCCTAACATTATGTGTATTATAATTCATCTTTATTTGATTTACTCCTATTTATTGTAATTACTGTAAAAATGTCAAGATGCAGCAGACTTGCCATATAAGTAATGCTATTATTGATATTCTGGAAGGACAAAGTGATGTCAGTAAGCCATGCATGACTTCTATTTTGAGTTGTCACAGAATTTCATACGAATACTGCTGTAAATTTGTTTTCTGAGCCCTATTTTAAATAATAGTAAAATATATATCGTGGTTTTTTTCTTTTTTTTTCTTTTTTTTTTCAATATTATTGATGCACAAACAGGTTTAAGCAGATGAGGTAAAACCCTGCTTTACCCCTAAGGACAAAAGCACTGTCCTCCACAATCCTCAATACAGTCCAGTTCAGATATCCCATTAGCTATACTTTTAAAACCACTTTTCCTTAGACCTACCCATAATCAGTTGCATGGACTAGTTTTACAGCTGTTTGTAGTTAGCACAGAAAGAGAGAGAGAGAGAGAGAGAGAGAGAGAGAGAGAGTGAGTGTGTAGGCATATTTTTCTCTCCTAAGACGTTAGTGCTGGCATTCATTTTCCCCCTTCCCTGGAGGAGAGGGTGCTGATAGCTCTGCATAACTCCTAAAGACTATTGAGAATGTTTGTGGTGAGCATGGGAGCACTCCTGGAGTCAGCAGTCCACGGCTTGATAACACTGGAGATAAAAGCTGTGTGCTATCATGTGTCGCAGATACTGGTTGTAAACATATGTTTTTCACTCGTGACACACAAACATAAAAGTAGTTTGTTTCTTGCACACAGGAACTTCTGTTTCTGAATACACACACATTTTCAGGGAAGTGTAAAAGCAGAATCAAATAAAGCCTTCTGTTCTGAAAATCCTGTTCCTGCTAGGATGCAGTCCTGTGTTTTGTTCAGAAATGCTGTAGAAATTTGACCGAGATTGATATTATTACATGCATTTGCCATTACAGATCTGGATTTTTTGTTGCTTGGGATAATGAATACAAACTTAATTCAGAACTGATTTGAATAGACATACCTGTGCTTTTTGTCCATTTCACATGTTTCAAAGTTATGGCTCTCCTGCACTATATACGTGAAGTTGACATGTGCATATCAGCAAATGACTTATTCTTGGCATTTTCAGCACTTAGGTATATTGCACTGTACAGAGTGTATCTGAAGCACAACTACTTTCATTGTCAGATTGTACAAGTTTCCAGATGCTGAACTTCACTTTCATAGTTTTTATTGTAGTTAGAAAGGTGAAGTTAGGTTGGGTCTGCATATTGGTGAGCAGTTTATTTTGATTTATCTTCATCTTTATTAATTTTCCAGTGATATATTGGATGGACTTTTTTCATTTTAAATGCCCAAGATTTTTTATTAGAGATAAGGAGTTCTACTAATGAGATGAGATTCAACAAGGCCAGGTGCCGGGTCCTGCACTTAGGCCACGATGACCACATGCAGCTCTACAGGCTTGTGGATGAGTGGCTGGATGAGTGTGAAGAGGAAATGGACCTGGGGGTGTTGGTTGATGCTCGGCTGAACATGAGCCAACAGTGTGCCCAGGTGGCCAAGAGGGCCAACGGCATCCTGGCCTGCATTAGAAATAGCATGGCCAGCAGGAGCAGGGAGGTGATCATCGTCCTGTACTCAGCTCTGGTGAGGCCGCACCTTGAGTACTGTGTGCAGTTTTGGGCCCCTCACTACAGGAAAGACGTTGAGGCCCTGGAACGTGTCCAGAGAAGGGCAACGAAACTGGTGAGGGGTCTGGAGCACAAACCTTATGAGGAGCGGCTGAGGGAGCTGGGATTGTTCAGTCTGCAGAAGAGGAGGCTCACAGGAGACCTCATTGCACTCTACAACCTCCTGAAGGGAGGCTGTGATGAGGAGGAGTTTGGCCTCTTCTCCCAGGCAACAAACAGGACCCGAAGAAATGGCCACAAGTTGTACCAGAGGAGGTTTAGGTTAGACATGAGGAAAACCTTTTTCTCTCAGAGAGTGGTCAGGCACTGGAATGGCTGCCCAGGGAGGTGGTGGAGTCGCCATCCCCGGCAGTGTTCAAGAGGCGTCTGGATGAGGAGCTACGAGATGTGGCTCGTTGCTTGTGGTAGCAATGGCAATGGGAGAATGGTTGGACTAGATGGTCTTGCAGGTCGTTTCCAACCTTGTGATTCTATGATTCTAAATTCTAAATTCAGGAACTCCTTTCACATGGCTGTTAATGTTGTTCATAAATCAATACTAATTCCATAACTGTTTTAGATTATTCTGCAAGGACAGAAGTCAGAATCCTGGGACAAATATTTAGCTGACATGCTCCCAGGTTTCCAAGTATTTCAGTGTTACAGTATTTTGACACAGAATCTTTTTCCACCCAGAGTTTAAATTTTGAATGCAAACAACATGGAATCTTAAGAGGCTTTGGTAATTCTTAATTTGGACTCTGAGTGATCTTATACATCACTGACCTTATGATCTGCTGGCATGGCTGTGATTGAGGAAAAAACTTAATGTTAGGCTGGATCATAGAGTTTTTGTATAGCTGAACTCAATTTTTTGTCTTCAAGTTAGCATCTTCAGTGGTATGACAACCACAGAGAAGTGGAAGCTGCTGACAAATAAGTAATCAGCTGTAATTTGCTGGCACATTTGATGATTAAAACTGAACTGTGGAATATTTTGTTTACAATTGAAATGTCAAAATATGTGGTTATATTTGTTTGTGTTTGGTATCTATGGAAAATAATTGTATAGTGTGGAAACATTCCACTAACTCAATTTATGATGCTGTGTTTGTATGGAGCCTCCTGTTAATTGACAGAAAGATCTGTGGTCTTTCCTTGCAAGTGTCTTGGCAGTGCATATTGGAGGAAATAGTCTTGCTTCCCTTAGTCTTTTGCTGTTCCGCCTGTGTTCATAGACTCATAGAATAATTAAATCTGGATAGGATCTCTGGAGACTGTCTTGTTCAATGCAGAGCAGCTTCAGTCAGACCAGGTTGCTCAGAGACTTTTCCAGTCGAGTTTGGGTGTATTTTCTGCTTTTTGTTGAGGTAATATCTCCCAGTTTACTTCTGCCATTGCTGAACAACTTGTGGTTTCTCTTGGCTTGCTTCTTACCCTGTTAAAGTTCCTGCTAAGCAGCCCTGTCCTTAAGCATGTCAGTCCTCCTGCCAGTATGGTGTGAAGGCCTTGGCTTGGTGAGTGTGAAGTCTTTCTTTTCATCTGTATTCTCTTTTGTAAAACAAGGTGTGGGGCTTTGATGTTCAATGAAAGAGACTATAACGCTACGTATTGAATAACTGGATCGTGCACAAACAAATAGAATAACATAATAATAGTATGTCACATTTCAGATTGACCTAAGACAGTGTTCTTTATACAATACTAGTAAGTAATAGATGCTTAGAAGATATTCCTTCCTGCTTTGGCAAGTTAGCTTTAGAGCTTGGCACGGCAGAGAACTCCACCCTTTATCAAATACCTTTTCCTGAAGTCTCTTAATACCTTTTGGACTTCAGAACAATCAGTGGTAGAGGATTCATGATTGATTTTTTTTCAACATAATTTACACTTCCTTGTGTTCTGAATGTGCTTTTGTGATAACTTTGGCAACCCCATCACCTTCTGATGCTTTATGAGAAATAAATAAGTTAAAGCTAGTATTTACCCCTCATCTACTCTGTGTGTGTGTGTATTTATATGAAAAAAAGCAACTACACAACAACAGTGACAATCACCTGAGCTCTCTGGTCCAAGATTAGTTTTGTCATTTCAGCACTTCTCCCTTTTGTACGTGATTTGTTAATATATCAAACAGCAAAGGGACTCCACACAGATTCTCTGCATGTTGCTGGTAACTGCTCTCTGTATGTTGATCTGATTTTTTTTTCTTTAATCCAGTTACTAATACTTCACAGGGCTTTGACTCTTAATTCAATGGGAACTTTGTTTTTCTAAGGATCTTTTGTGACAGATGAATCTTTTGTTGATAGCTGTAAGAAAAATCCACACAATTAACATTCAACTTAGTTTGAATAGCATGTTTGCATTGGCATATCCAAATAATTCTCAGTAAGTGAAGTTATCTAAAGACTGTGTTAAAAGTATTTTTATTTAAAAAAATGTTTAATAATAACTGATGGTTATTGGATGATATACTTAAAGGTGCTTTTGCAAATTCAAAAACTTATGATATTTATTCAGTTACTTTGAAGATGACTTTCATCAGAGCATGTGATGTTATGATGAAATGCTTCCATTTTCATGTTTTCTAGAATAAAAACTTGATGAGGGAGAAGAAAGTTCTCCTGAAAGAAAGAAGAAACTTGTACAAGGAACAACAAGATAATTTTTAGCTTTAAGTTTTGTTTTAACTAACAAAATGCAGAAAACTTGCTTTAAAGTATTGTTTCTCAGAAAATGTACCGAGATGCCTTTTTTCATCTAGAAGGATTCATTTTTAAAACAAATTCCAAATATGTATTTGCCATGCAGAAATTCTGTTTTTTTGTTTTTTTTTTCTGAAGCAAGAATTAAAACTCTTTCCATCTTTTTCATTTTGTTTTATTTGTCTGTATTAAAGCTATTAAAAGAGTAAGTGTTCTTCACAGAACTCCTACCAACATATACCTAGAAGAGTCTTTCGTTCTGATTCTCAGGAAAACTACGGTCACAAGTGTTGAAGTGTGTGGCATCTTTTTTTTTTTTTTTTTTACATTTTGTTTTATTTTTTGCCTGAGCAGGACTTTGCTGAGGTACTCTTGGACTGGGAATGGTTGTGCGGTTAAGGGCAAAAGACACGCCTGTCTTCCTTGCAGGGTTTTTAAGAACAGGACTGACCTTGTTTGACAGTAGCTGTCTTGAGTACGAGAAACTTCAGTTAATCTGGTTTCTAAGGGGGTATCTGTAGTTGTGTTTACCAAAGAAATACTCATTAACTTTGCTAGTTTGCATCTTTATTTTCCAGCTTGTATAATTTCTCACATTTATTTTGTAGTACTAAGAGTAAACTGGTTGTAGAACTACCAGAATCTTTTGTTTACATTATTGGTTTTGTTGGTAAGGAGGGAAAAAAAGTCACTTCAGAGCTTCTGAAAGCAATAGCATTGCCTCAAGCTAAGCGTGGTGTTGGCAGGAGCTGTGCAAACTTCTTTGTGTAGTATTTGCCAAAGAACCTCATTCTTGACCTGAAATATCCCTGCTGTTTCCAGCTGCGAGCTTCATGAACAAACAGAATGAATTTTGACAAGCTAATCATTATTCATGCAGAGTAATTTATTAGATCACATTCTTGTCCTAATTAGTTTCCCTTTGTCTCTTTTCTTTTTAATGAACTTTATTTGGTGTATTTTTTTTCACTTGTTTTCTTGCAAGTCTTTCTCCTTTTGCCAATTTAATTGGATTGAGTAGGTAATCCTGAAAAATGACTGAAGGATAAATAACAGGCAATATTCTATTGTGTAGCTTTAGTTGAACTCCTCCTCTCCTCCCCCCAGGAAATTACTCTCAGTATATGTAAAAATGCTACATGATTGTATTGGTATATGAAGTTATCCGAATTGCTCTTCAAATTGAACTCTTGTGAGTTTCTAAAGCCAGGAGTACCCAGAATATTTAAAGAACAAGGTAACCCCGGGCACTTTCCTACCTCACACACTCATGCCCTCTTAGAATCATAGAATCACAGAATCCTTAGAGTTGTAAGGGACATCCGAGAGCCATCTAGTCCAATTCCCTTGCAGTAAACAAGGACATCACAGCTAGATCAGGTTGCCCGGAGCCTGATCAGGCCTCGCCTTGAAAGTCTCCATCGACCACAACTCTAGGCAACCTGTTCCAGTGCCTCACCACCCTCACTATAAAAGACTTTTTCCTTTTAGCCAACCTAAATCTACCTTCTTTGAGCTTGAAGCCATTTCCCCTTGTTCTGTTGCCACATATCCTGCTGAAGAGCCTGTTCCCTTCTTTCCTGTAGCTCCTCTTCAGGTACAGAAAGGCCTCTCAGGTCAACTTGCAGCCTTCTCTTCTCCAGGCTGAACAGCCCCAGCTCTCTCAGCCTGTCCTCATAGCAGAGGTATTCCACCCCACGGATCATTTTTGTGGCCCTGCTCTGGATATGCTCCAAGAGGTCTATGTCTCACCTGTACTGAGGACTCCACACCTGGATGCAGCACTCCAGGTGAGGCCTCACCAGCACATACTCAAGCATCACCTCAAACTCAAGAGCATCGCACCGCATTGTATCCAAGAAGTCTGTCAAACAACAGTGCCACACAGTTGAATGTGTGAATGTGGTCTGTCCAGATACCATTGCAATGAAATGAGAGATAAGAGATGCTTATCAAACCCCTATGTCTTCTGGGTGATTTGTAAGTAGATCAGCTGCATACTGAATTTGGATGTGGCCTTTGTACCTCACAGGGAGCTGTCAGTAGTGAGAATCTCTCCATCCTGTTCCACCTCTGAGTCATCAGATTTTGCTGGTTGTCTTTTTGTTTCTGTGTTGGCTGTCTTGCAGCTTGAGTGCTGTAGTGTTATTATCTCACCATCATCATTTAGTGTAAATGTAGTCTTTGTTTTTCTGATTTTGGTACTTTGATGAGCAGCCTGGTCTGGTGGTTGGCGACCCTGCACATAGCAGGGGGGTTGAAACTCGATGATCATTGTGGTCCTTTTCAACCCAGCCCATTCTGTGATTCTATGTACTGTGATCTTTGATCCGTTTATATTAGCAACCTATACTGTGCTTACAGCCATTCTGCTGTTCTTTCCAATGCTTCCACACCCATCTTTCCCATTTGTTTTCTAATCATATCAGTCAATGTTTTTACCACAAATTTTCCTTATATTTGTATAAAAAAAGGAGGGAACACAAATTGGTTCCATACCAGCAGCTTCTAAAATGATATATATATACTTCCAGGTTGGATGGGGCCATGGGCAACCTAGTCTAGTACGAGATCTGGAGGTTGGTGGCCATACCTCTGGTAGGGGGTTGAAACTTGATGATCCCTTCCAACACAAAGCCATTCTATGATTCTTTTCCTTTGTGAACTGCTGAAGTATATTCATTACATCTGATACTGGAATTGTTATTAAATCATCCATTATTTTTTAAAATTTAATGTCTGTTATGGGGGCTCTAGATTTTTTTTTCTGGGCAGAGTCTTTGTTCCTATCCTGTCAGTGAAGAAGCTGTGCTTTACTTTCCCCTTAATCTTCATTTTCCTCTTTGTCTTCCTTTTCCATCTTACCAAAGATAGGGGAAATGTGGGATTTTTGCTGTCACACCAGCTTTAGCCATTTAGACGTATCAGTTAAATACCAAGAATAAGAAAAGGATTATAGGCTCCCATTTTGTTCATGCATGCAGATTTCTCCATCCCTAGATTCTATTAACTTGACCAGTACTTCACAGTTTCTTTGTGCCTTAGGCTCCTGATCATTTTCTACTCATGTACTGACTCACTCCTCACACAGTGAACCCTCTCTTGTTTGCCTCACAGAACATCTCTGAAGAGCAGCCACCTTCCCAGAGTCCCAGAGGACTTAGTGGGGAGGTTGTTACTAGATTTAATTTGCCAAGGGCTCCTCATGTTCACACTGATTTCATCTGTTGTTGGCACCCAGTGCTTTTAAGTACAAAGAAGTAAAATCAGCAGAGCTTTCTGCACTAACCCTCCTGCTATTTTGTCTTTGTGCCCCTTTGTGAGTTCACAGCTGGTCTTTATCTTGTGACCCAACACTGTACACAAATAGAGCTTGAATGAAAATACAGTCTGATACCTGTTGAGTTCTGCAGTGATTTCTGTAGCAGGGCTTTGACCAAGCTCAGCAGAGCTGTATGCTGGTGCATTATAGCTAGAAGATTTTCTTCAGAATCTTGCATATAAGATATACATATAACAATGCTTTTCCTTATTCTGTCGCCCTTCCTGCATTTTCTTCTCTAAAATCTGGAACTTGTTTGTTGATGAGAAAGAAACCAAACTTGTCTCTTAAGCTTTTTAGATTATAAGAGCAAGAAATTTTATATGGATGGGTTCTAGAAGACCACAAATTTATGTATATGTAGTATGGCTGCTTTCTGTGAAGTGTGGATGTGTATTCTATGTGTATTTTTTACACTTTGTCTAGTAGCAGTTACTATTTATCATGTAATAGCATTTCTATTAGGTTAATATTATTTTGTTCTTTCCTTCCTTCCTCTTAAAATTGAGAATAGGAACTTCTGATTTTCTGTTCATTCATTTATTTGGAGTTAACTTCTGATCTGATTGAAAAAATGGCAAATTGTTTGGGTAATTCTTAATTGATGAGTGGGTACTGCTCTGGAAATAACATTAGACTAAATGTGGTTGTAGAAATGCTAGTAGGCAAGCTACTTGCTGCTTAGGTGTTCCTGCCTACAGTAGGGGGGGTTGGAAGTAGATGATCTTCAAGGTGCATTCCAACCCAGGCCGTTTTATGATTCTATGATTGTAAGCTGATAAAAATACAAAAGCATTTTAAATGTTCAGTCTTCTAAAAAATTAAGGTAGTGTTAATATTATAGAAATCGGTCCCTCAGAAGAAAGATTTGAATATTTTTGTTTTCTTCTTAACTTGTCTTTATATAACAACATAGTGTGTCATAGAATAACCTGGAAAAAATCCCTACCGATTTTATTACCAGTTCTTGCTACTGACATAACAAAAATAGCTGAGTCACTTCACAAAAGAGTATTTCAGATGTGTGCCAGCTTAAGCAAGGCTATTGCACTTGCTATGTAGGGTGGTGTTTAAGCTTGTTTTCAACAAAGAGATAAGGATTCTCTAGTGAATGACTGGGGAGGAAGGCACTGAAACTCACATTTTCCATCCCTCCTTGGATCTTTTAGGAGACGACTGACTGCAGCAGTCTTGTTTAGAAGGGGTGTTTATACCTGAAGGAAATAATGCTTTAAACAGTGCTTTAATCCAAGACTTCAGAGAAGAAATCCATACTGAACAGTGTGCCTGTGTCTGTTTGCTTACATTGGGTACAAAAAGTCTTTTTAATACAGGGAGCCAGAATCCTGAAAAGCTAAGAGCATTGGTGAGAAATGGGGGAGAAAAGGAACCAGCAGTATGATTCGTTCAGTTGTCTGTAATTTATAAATAAGAGCTTTGCACTTCAGATATTTTTCAGAATACAGCAAAATATTTCGTCAAACCACTGATTTCATTTTTAAGATGGAATGATCCTTATCAAACATTAAATTTTGAGTTTTAAGGGAATCTTGTGAAAGTTGTCTGCTAACCTTAACCCTAGCTTTTAATTTTTAGGAGCAGGTAGTGTAGATTTGGCAAGGGATGATTAATTAGGTAAATCCAAAGTAAAAGAATAATGAGTAAAATACTGTTGGAATAGAAAGATGTTTGTGTGAAATAATAAATTCAAAGCATCACTGTTTATGTATGTTTTTTCCTTTTTTGGTAAATATGTGTTTTACCTTTTTTTTTTTAAACTACACCTTTCCAATGTAAAATATTGGAAAAACTTAATTTCTTTCAAGTATGTTCACTATTCTGAGAACTGCTTTTGAGAACTTTGTACGCTTTCAAAGATAATAAAATCGTTTTTGCAGAGCAGTATAGCAAGACGAAGGAAACCACCTGTAATGCTTGAAGTAGCTCCGTATGTGACAAACGTAGGATAACATCTAATCTGTGCCAATAGAATTTTAGCTCCAAAGAAGTTATTGCCATCTTGAATTTTTAAAACTGAAGTAGATGAATTATTTGCCCATTGATGTGTATCTCAAGATGAAAATGCCAAATTTTGCTGTGGCATTATCTCTTCCTCGGAGTGGATTATTGAAGTTGTGTGAAAATGACTATGAAAAAGTGAAGTCAGATTGGTTTTGGGATAAACTCAGTAAAATCTAACTTTTCAACTGTGAACTATTGGCTTGAACGTGGAATTCCTTTAAAACAGTTAAATGGTGAAGCGCTTTGCTTTCATCTTTGACTCTGTAGCTTTTCCTAGAGAAAAAAACCATGCTTGTGTAGTTGAGGGGAGGCAGTTGTGATTCATCAGCTCACCAGGAAGCTGTTTGTTTAAAACTTTATTGCTAATTGACTATATAAGAATATCACCTAAATTGTGTCACCGGTGGTAAATATTTGCAATATTTAGAGGCTCTAGTCAGAATCCTGTCAGTATTTGAATAAATTGAAATGTACACAAGCTTTCACTTTTTCCAAATCTGGACATTAGGCTAAATTGGGACGGATGTAAACTCCGTATCTGCAAACCAGTGCTTCAAAAAGCTGTAGTTCATGTGTAGTTCAGGCTCCATCCCTGGTGTGGGTTGTGTGTGTGGAATGCTACATGTGCTGTG
The DNA here is from genome assembly GCF_019232065.1 of Centrocercus urophasianus. Classification (NCBI taxonomy): domain Eukaryota; kingdom Metazoa; phylum Chordata; class Aves; order Galliformes; family Phasianidae; genus Centrocercus; species Centrocercus urophasianus. The sequence goes on from NW_024884142.1 coordinate 38,399,246, forward strand.
AGTCACGTCATTACAGTTTGTGAGGTTTGCTGCGTATCTGGGAGAAAACCCTTTTGCAGTCTTTGTCAAAGTTTTTGTTACATCCAACAACCTGGCCTTTTGGATTGCCAGAGGTTGGGTGGCTGCCCAAATAGTTGTACATAGTTAATGAGAAGTAATTTATTGTGCCAGTCAATAATATTGGCAGACTCAACAATTTTGGATGTAGATGGCATAGAGAAGCAAGGTCAAGCGTTAGTGGCTGGCTCTGTTTCAGGGGTTACAGAGAGCACAAGCCAAGTCACACGTGCGTGTAGCTGATATAAAGAGCACATGGCACATATTGGCACAGAGGAATTGCTGTCATATGTGCTTTATCTTGTGTTTGCTTTTATCAAGCTTTCCAAACAATGATTCCCTCTTTGTATTAAACCTCTGAAGGAGGTAACAATTTAATGCATTTTTTTAAATGTACAAAAACATCATATGGTATCTTTGTTATTTTATCAAACTTTCAGTATTTGAAGGGAAGTGAATGGAAGATATGAGGGGAAGAAATGTGATGTGTGTAAATTCCTTTCTTTCTCAGTAACATATTTGTATGTTATTAAAAACATTGAATTTCTACACAGACATCTGAAAAAAGTCCAGTTTTGAAATGCATTTCATTTTGGCAGTGCATTTGTGATGAGGCAAATAAATCTGTATGTGAATAGCCTAAAAACCAAGTAAACATTCTTCATGAAGTATAAGCATACTCAACGTCTTATTCCTGTCACCTCATTTTAATTTGGTTCTTTTCATGTCAAATGTAACTTTCCACTAGAACTTCCACTAGAAAAATGTTAGAATTGTAAAGACAGACCTTTGCTATATAGTTCAGTGTTTGAACTTCAAAACTAAATATATCATCTTGAATTGAAGCATCTTGTTTGAAAATGAATGTGTTTTTTTTTTCTGTGTATATACAGTTTCTTCACCTCTGAAAGGAATACTTCGGTAATTGGGTCTTATCTTGAAAAATATTTACCTGTTACCTAAATGTTCTGTCCTAAAATCACTGTGTTCTTCTGTCTTATTTGCTTTGTGTAATAGCATTTTGGCGTTAGTCAGTGTTGTTTCACTCTCTGAAAGTTACTTCTGGTTTGTCAATAAAACCCAAATAAGAAACTCTTAGTAATATGTGGTAAACAGTGGGAGAACGATGGCTTATAACATTAGGAGATCTCTTAGGTTACAGCAGTTTGGGCCTTGAAGGTATTGAGTGTATTCTGTTGTAAGTAGGTTTGAGGATGCCTGCCATGTTACTGAGATGTTGTGTGGTTCTGAAGGATCTTGGTATGCGAAAAGTTAGTGAGTTTGATGGTAACCTAACTTCCAGTAGTGCACCACGTTTATTTGCGAAACGAGATTTTTGTCTGTCTTGTCTCTTAGCATTTGTCATGTTCTCACAAGGACATGCTGCTGTGAAAGAAACAGGTATGCTTATACCATTTAAAAGACAGCCTTGATTTGCTGATCCCTTCCCAAACTGAGTAATGTGAGGGGACAGGAAAAAGCTTAGTAGCTTCAAGAAGAATTTTTTTTCAGCTTTGGGTCTTATTTTCTAATCTATGGTACGACTCTAAAGCAGGAGACCATTGCATGACAAGTTTGGTTGCAGGTATGTTCTGGATATGAGTAACAGTTGGTTGTGAGAGAGCTTAGCATTAAATCTTTCTGACAAATCAGACTATCATCTTTGAATTCAAGAGCTAACACTAATATGTAGAATTGATTTTAAATCAAAATAGGATGTGATTCTTGGTGTTGAATTGTTTGGTATTTGAAGAAAAAAAGGGAAAAAAAGTAATTTAGGATGATGGAGGGAGGGAAGATGAAAGCACGCCTGGAAATATGGAAATCTTGAACTCCAATTTGTCAGGCTATTAGTTAAAAATGTGATTACTGTACTTTAAAAACTATCTCAGTCAGCAGAAAACATTCTTGTATGACTTCTAAAAGGGAAAACAAGTGATTACAGCTATTTCTTATTGATCTGTTCCTTGTTTATTCTTCCTACCACAGCATTTTCAGACTTCAAGTGTCAAAGGTCAAGCTCAGTTTGCCGTGAAATCCAAATGCATACGTTTTTCTGTTAATGATTGACTTCAGCCTTTTTTTTTTGAAGGTTCCTGAAGGCTTAATGCTTATAATCTCTACCAGCAGTATTTTGATTAACATCTTGTTTTTTATTTTTGAATTTTTATTGCAGCTTTTCTTAACTTAAGCACTTGTTTATTTTCCTCTAACTTTCCCAATTGTATAGAAGATCTGCAGTCTCTCTGGTAATAGAATTTGTTTGTCTGTAAGGGCATTTTTCTGTATTCAGGTTTTGTATTATGTAGTTTGGAAAAAAAGCAAAACAAAAAAAAAAAAACATAATCATTTTCCTGTTTGTTTTGGATTCAACACTACTATCCGAATTATTTGTTTAGGGTGGGGACCACCAACCAAAAAAAAACCCCAAGCCACCTCTGCCTAAGCTTGCATTATTTTAGTGCGTGTAAATTAAATGAAGTAACTGAATTAATCAGATCTCCTCCATCACTACGTCTAGCTCTTTTCTGATTGCTTTCTATTTTCCTGCCGCTTATGCTCACAAGGACTTGATCTCAGTAGAGACTCTGAAGGCAGAAACATACAGCATATAAAGCCGAAGAAGAAATCAGTGTTGTGTTCTGACTTAATACTGTTTATATGGTTCCTACCCCCTTATTTAAACGTATGTAATTTTATAACATACTGACAAGCATATATGTCTTTCCACCTTGTTGCATCAAGATCAAAATGCCATACTCATATGTGAAATAGCATTTTGGACGGTCACAAAGCATACTGAAGAGATGACGCATATAAATGTAGTAAATTAGAGTGGTGAGGTGCTGGCACAGACTGCCCAGAGAGGTTGTGGATGTCCCTGGAGATGTTCAAGGCCAGACTGGATGGGGCCCTGGGCAGCCTGGTCTAGCATTAAATGGGGAGGTTGGTGGCCCTGCATGTGGCAGGGGGTTGGAGATTCATCATCCTTGAGCTCCCTTCCAACCCTGCCATTCTGTGATTCTGTGAAATCTTACAGCTATTTGTAAAATCTGCTGAGTACAGCACAAACTGATTCAGATTGTCTGTTAATGACTGAGTGTTGTGATAGCGTACAGTTTGCTAATGGAAACAGTGTATCTGTGCAGAGATCTATTAATTGGGATCCAATGGGTCATGTATAGTTCTTGGTTTCTGACTCATTGTAATTCCTTGGATCTTTCAGTAAAAAGGTCACTGAATAATTAACTTATTCCCCAAGGACAAGGAAAAGGAAGAGTGGAGAAAAAAACAATGCCTTGTATTGCTGTGAGAGGTTTCCACTAGTCTCTGATTCATACATGTTTATGTATTAAGCATGATCTCTATGTGTGTGCTTCTGATTAGAATCCTTTATAGATCATTCTGATTCTTAAAGTCTGTTCAAGACATCTTTGGTTTCCAAAAGATTTGTTGTTTCCTTGCACTAATTTTTTTTTTGCCCCATTTTGGAATTTTCATTTAAAGCAGTATTCATTTTTATTCTATAGTATTTCTTTAAGGGAGAGCTACCTCAGACATCTGCAATGTAACCCAAGTTAGGACACTTCCTGTGGCAGCATTATGTCATAAGTTTATTTTTAGGCCTTAAATGCATACTTGCACTAAAGGGATCGGCAATATTTTTGAGTAGAACAAGCAGTACACTTTATGACAGGATGAATTCTAGATGTCTATGTCACAATACTGCACACATTTCAAAATACTCTCCTTTTTCTACTCACATACAGTTCTGCGATGTACAGATTGCTCAATAATGGGGTAACTATCTGGAAATTCTGTTCTCCCCTCCGTGCCCCTTATCATAGGCACATGAGGATAATCTAGTGAAGTTCCTCAGAATTCACGAGAAGTTAGTGAGCAGAAACAATTTTCACAGGCGTGTGTGAGCAAGGAATGCAGCACAGGTCATCTGATGTCTTTGGCTAGTGACAGGTTGGATAAAAATAGGGCTGGCAACTTCTAGGAAGCTGACCTACAGGGGCTCTGGACATGGGAGGCTGTTGTGGCACTTGCTGGTTCTAATGATTCTGTTGAACTATTAATTCCCATCTGTTTTAGAAATTACTATTTTTTTTTTTTTCCTTGGAAGAAAAAGGGAGTAGAAAATGCATGAAAGAAGATGTATCTGGAGTGTCTTAGGTGAAAGGTAGCACTCTGCCTCTGCTAATAGGAAGAAAAGAGTTCCAAAGGAAAAACTGCGTCAGTATGGGGGGAGATCTGTAGTTCTAAATGTCTATACTGCTAATAGGTCTGATGAGATCTACAAATAAAGATCTCTTTCGCTTAAAAATCCAGGACACCGTCAACTCCTTCCAATTTTTTTGGAAGAGTGTGTGTGTACAGCATCTTACAGCTTAGTCCAGTTTTTTTTTCTTACCTGAAGGAGTCTTTACACGTTCTTAAATTCCACAAACGAGGGATTGATGGTTCGGCTAGCATTTCTAAACTAAGTTATTTTTTTTTTTTGAAGAAAGCTATTGGCACTTGTCAATATGGGCTTCACCACCTATTTTCCCAATAAGCAAAGGTCTAAAACTGTTAGAATGTTCCTCTGTGAGTTTCAGTATCGTGGAATAACTTGAATTGGAAGAGACTAGCTCTGTGGTCTAGCACTCCCTCCCCCCACACACACTCAAAACTGCACATTTCAAAAGTATGTTGAACTTCTAAGTAAAGATAAGATTATTCACAGGACCTTGTCCAGCCTGATTTACAACATATCCAGGAGTAAAAGTTTCAGTCTTCCTTTTACTTCCTTCACTGAGGAAAAAAACACTTTGTAACATATAATTTGAGTGATGTTTATTATTGTTTGTCTCAGTTGTTCATTGTCCTATTGCTTTTCACCACTGATTCTGTAATGATCATCTGTTGGATATCTGAAGCCAGTAATTAGATTTCTTTTGAGCTGCTGGTCTTCTCATCTGCAGGCTGAACAACAGAGCCAAAGCTGTGGCTTATCATTGTGTAAGAGCATGTTGGTAGCCCTCTTAGACTTGCTGAGTTGTTGTGTTACTGCTGATGAAATTCTGTGTACGTATGTGCAAATCACTGCTTACTGGAGGAAATATAATCCAAATGCATGCTGAAAACCCTAGTGGGTTCTGTCTCAGTTGTTAATCACTAGTGGGGGAGTAAGATTTATTGTGGGATTTTTTCCTTTTTTTTTTTTCTTCTTTGAATCATATATAGTTTTATAAGCACTTTTACTCAGTGACACTTGATATAGTGATACAGCGTTGTTTTGTTTTTTCCTAAAGTACGGATAATGAGGAGATAGAGAATTAAACTAAAACCAGTTAGGGCAGAAATGTATTGTTTGCTCCGTATTAAATACTGTATGATGTTCTAACTACTCTTATCTCAGAAAAAATAATACAATTAAAAGCCTCAGTGTGAAGAGGGATGGGGAATGGGAAAAGTACGGAGCTTCTGTGCAAAGACAAAAGTCCATAAAAGTGCTTCATTCAGAAAAGAGACTTGTGAATATCTCTAGTAAAGGGTTGCAAGAAGAAATTATGCAGGGATGATCAGTTCATGTTTCTTATAGCAGAGGAAGCTGAGTGGTATCAAAAATAAAGGGGATTTTTTCTTAATTATCATCATCTATGGGCACTGGTGCTTGAGTGTGTTCTGTAGCTGATAACAGCCAAATGCAGTGAAACCAAAGTAGTATTGATAGAATTTCTTGGTCTTGAAGACGAAACATTCTGCATTGGAGGTTTCTAAGCTGCTTATTTCTGAATGTTGGGAGTACATAGGCAGGGTCCTGCAGAATGCTAGCCCTCTTTCAGGTGTTCTTTGGCTCAGTGTTTTGTGATGGCCAGAACAGGATGCTGATCTACACAGTACTGCAGTTCTTTTGTTCTTAAAAGAAATGCTGTGTAAATGTGATGATACAGGCAAGGAATCATGAATAAGAGCTGGAGAGCTAATCATCTCCAGAAATTACTTTGAACAGGCATCCAGGTTTCCCAAATTTCCTTTCTAAAGTAAAAAAACAATCTTGTGGAAGCCATTTGTACGCTTTGCTGAATGGTATTGCCTTTGTAGGTAACTGGACAGTAGAACTGGAGATCATACAGCCCAGAGTGGAATTACAGAGCAGTTTGCTGTAAGGTGTTGTGGGTGCTGAGAATATGGAATTGTTCTGGGAGGGAAAGAAATGAAAGTAACCAGGATATACTGAAAAAGATAGAGGTTAACTTCTTTTAAAACAAAAATTATGATTCAGGAAATCTCCACAGCTGTTACTGGTTTGAGGCTGGGAGAGTACCTACATTCTGCACTGTTCTTGCATGTCATAACTAATAACCAAATGAAAGCATGAAGTTTTTATCTAGTAAATGTTGTCCTTCTCTTTTCTTGCAGTGTTTTTTGCTGTACAAAAGGAGAACTCCTAGATAATGTTAAAGTCACGCATTCAGAAATTACTAAGTGCCATTATTTAAGCAGTTGTATTAACTCTGTATTGTAATTTTATTATAGTAGACTTTTCCACATAAGCATTTTCGGTGACAATGAAAACTATTAAACATCTGCTGTCCACATCACTTGTCCCATATTGCTTATTTCATTTGAACACTTCAAAGTATTTTGTCTTAGAAATCTGCTCTCTAGATTACTTGAAACAATAATTTCACATATTTTTGTTAGTATGAGAGAAGTATTGTTTTCATTTCATAAACATAGAGGCTAACTCTAAAGCAGGTTGTCCCTGATTCTGCACTTTCTGTTCCTCATGAGTTAAAACACAGCACTTTATTATCCAGCATCACTCTGGGCATTGCAAGCTCTAGTGCAGTACCGCCTGAAGTGTTGTGCTGGTTGCACAATGGGGTGAGAGAATGGATTTTTAGGAAGGAGGTCTGATAGTGAGCAGAGGTGTAAGCAATGGCTGGCCCATCTGTCCTGCAAATTTCACCAGCCTAGCTATAGAATTATGTTAAGAGAATCTGCTGTGGCATTCGGTGTAGACAAGTTGCTCTTGTTTATCAAGATCTCTGCTTTGTCTCAGCATGGGCAATTCCAAACACATTGTTCTGCAAGCTATTCAGTGAGCCCGACTTTTACTTCTATCTTGATTTACTACGTGAGCTACACAAACACATCTGATTTTTAATATGGGCAGACAAAATATTTTTGGAGTTGATATTGACTCCTCAACTTAAATATTCTTCTCTTGGTTTGCCTTCTGTCTTCCAAACAATGGCTTTTTGTTCCTGCCTCAAAAATTCCCAGGGGGGGATACTTTAAAAAAAAAAAAATCTTTAAGTTCATCAGAGAATGAAGGGTGTTAGTGCTGTATTAAGCCAGCCACTTGAAAGGCTTTGGTGAGGATAAAACTGATAACTTTCAGTGCAATGCTCAGAAGAAAAAAAAAAAAAAAAAAAAAAAAAAGAAGTAAATAGGAATGCTATAGAGGGGTAGCCTTTAAATTTGTGTACAGTAGAAGCATTTCAGTGTGAAATGCTATTAATGCTTTCTTTTCCATTGTCTCGTAAGTCCTAGTGTTTCTGTCTGCAGAATGAACTAAAGCATTTGACAGCTTGGGGTATAAATGTATATTATGCAATCCAGCTGTGACAATGGGAACAATTTTTGCTGACAGATAATGGCTACTTACATTTATTGCTGAAGACGAAAGTCGTGCTATTTAAATCATAATCATTTTTTAAAGCAATAAAACAGCAGCATATTTGTGGAGTGTGTGCTGTGGTTTTATAGCTGCAGACTCTTGGACAGAGAAACAGTGTACAAACATTCTCTGCTTACAGCTGCATTATTTCCATTTGCAGTGAACTGATAAGAAAAGGACATAGCGGAGATTCTTATTTCAGCATGATTTTAGTTACAGTAAATGTTGCTTTTTTTTTTGAATAGTATACTGTGCTTCAGTGGCTCAGGGACTCTTCAGTATGGGTGCTACCACAGACTCTCTGGTCTGATATTTTTGATTTGAGGAGTAACTTCTAGAGAAGCTCAGAAACTGGCTGTTTTGCAATGACGTGTTTTGAGAAGTAAGTCCTGAAGCTCCAGTGCCCAAGGAAAGTTTAATTGCTTTCAGTAGGAATAGCTCTTTTTCTATGGCAGTCAAAATGTTTTGTGTATGAGTATCAACACAAATACAGAGGTTAGTTGTTACATTAGTGTCTGAAATAACAGTTCTGGAATATAGCCAGCATGTGAGTAGGAAAGCAGCCAGTGGCCTGGAAGAAAAGTGTTTTACTCAATGTGTAATAGGTGCTCTAGAGGACTTGTGCAATCCTGGCAAGCTGCATTTGGATTTTTCATATGAGTTGTTTGGGACAGTCGTTATAATTTGCATTTTAAAATGCCAAATGCAATTAATTTTTCCTTCTGCATACAGAGAGGAAGAAGTGAAAGAAATATAAGAAAAGCTTTTTAGAACAAAGAATTGAAAAGCACTCTGATTGTATTTTATATTTTATGTATTTTATATCCATCAACTTCTTCGTAGGATCACGTTACTGCAGCAAGGCATGCTTGCCTTCAGGAAATAAGGTTCACATGTGCTTTTCTGCTTTCTTTTTTGTGTGTGTGCTCAGCTTCTTCACAAAGGATAAAGACAAATTTCCTTGAATTATGCACACGTGTGAAGTTAACTTAAAGACCGTTCTTTTTGTTAAGGGTAATAAGGGTGTTTATACCAGGCATGCCAAAAGAATCTGTGCAAGTTCCTTTTCTGTGGGATCCAAGAATCTCACAGGAACTGTAAGTTAAAGTGCTCCAGTTTGCTTTAGGTAGGGAAGTGGTAGAGCATGGACTGCCACTTCTGGACTTCTGTCACAGTGCTGTTTGTGAAATGCCTCAGATAAGGCTGTTCCCTTCCTTTTTGACCCCACGTTATGTGGGAGATCTGTGGAACCTTTCTCCTATTTTAGGATTAGCTTGTCATTGCTGTAATAAGAAAAGAAACAAGTGATAAGAGGCATATTTCTTTCATTAGGACACACGAAAATCGAAGTCAGCAAGTTAACTGAATGTGATTGGAGCTGAATGTTTTCACCTAAGGCTTTTATATTCCAGTTTTATTATCTTTGAAGGCCTGTAAAAGTCCTGCCAACTATTTGCTTAAACCAAGGAGAATGCTGCATGAATCACACAGCCTGTGCTGATTGGAAATTAGAACTGCTGCGCTCTTACACGGGGCTATGAAACAATGTGGTCTGTGCCCTTATACAAGTTAAACTCTTCCAGTGTCCTTTCCTTTCAGTGTCTCGGGGGCCTTGTTTCACTCAGTGTTGCCCGCTCTTCCTTTGCACAGCCCTGAAACTTAATGTCACAGAGTGCAGGGTTGACAGGGCATTGGAGTCTGGGCTAATCAGCAAATGCAGCAGCTACCCATGAAAAGTACCTCGTTCTTCTACAGATCGTTCCTTGAAACTCTGTGGTGTTTTTCACATTCTCAATAAACAACAAACTGTTCAAAACAGGTCGCAGTTCATCGAAATCACTGTTTTTCCTAAAAGGAAGGTTCTATGTCGTATATTCTCATTCCTGTTTGTCTCTAACCAGCTGTTCTTTTGTCTTTCGTTTACGTTCTAAATGCTTTTGAAGAAACAGTACTTTTGTTTGCTTGTTTGTTTCACTCTGTTTATTTCAGTGCCTAGCACATGGGGTCTTTGCAGTGCCCAGACCATGTCTCATAGGCACTTCAGCAACTACTTCTAAAGCCTGATATCGGTGTATCCGCTTCCAAATATTCCTCCTTAGGTCTGTTGGTTGCGTTTTATTTTTTCAGATAATGTTATTTGCCTTTGTCACCAAATCACCATTGTTTATCTAACTGTCACTAGCAAAGATAATCTAAGTAAAATCCCAGTTACAGGAATTCAAACCTATTCCAGATGGAAAGAGCTCTTTTATCTTCCATACAATTCAGAAACAAGTTAAAATATTTTTTTGTGTGTCTTGCCTCAGCAGCTTTTTTTCATTAGCCAGTAGGCCAATTTTTTTTTCCTGAAGAGATATAACAGACTTATTTATGTCTCTAAATATCTTACCTTTATGACCTGGGAGAACTCTTGGTTGATACATCACTAATGTGTGTTTGAAAGAATGACTACATGATAGCTGGTAAATGATGCCTTTTGAATACCTGCACAAAGTGAAAAAGAAAGTTGATTTTTAATTTAAAATTAATCAATCTTACACCTAATGTACTTGAAGATACTGTAGTTTGTTATTCAGCCACAGAAGTGTTTAACTTTAGTATACTTACCTGAATTAAGTTTTAATTATCTAAAGACTCACTGATAAACAAAGAACTATAGGTTAAGCAATGTTTATAAAGCTCCAGCTTGATCTAGATCTGTGCAATTAAATAAAACATTTGTTAAACTTTTCAGCAAACTTAGCCATTTAAGGTTGACAAAAAAGTATAAAAGTATATCAAGTGAAATGTGCTCATAAATTTCAGAAAGAATGTGGAATTATCTGTATCTACAAGTTGTCGTTAATGGCCTGGTCATTAGAGTGAATTCTAGCTTAGTCCCTGGTGGAGTAAATGTGTTTAAAAATATTTTATTTATTTATTTTTTTACGACTAAAGTCAGTTGTATTCTTGGAGCTGATGAAATCTAAATTACTTGATCATGTGAATTGGTCAGGGCTTTCATTTGTACTGTGTTAGGTAAAGATATTTAAACACATAGCCATAGGCATGATGCGGTGCTCAATCAGAACAGGTAGTTGCTGAAAGCTTAAATCGTGCGATCTTCTAAAATGTGCTGTCTTTTTCTGTTCTGCAGCATGGGTGAGCTCACTGTCTATGGGAATGGTCTTCTTCTGTTCTCCAATAGTCAGCATATTCACAGACCTGTTCGGTTGCCGAAAAGTTGCTGTTACTGGAGCTGCATTAGGTTTTGTTGGACTCCTGTCAAGTTCTTTTGTAAGGTAAAAACAATCTTTTTAAATTACATTCAAAATACTTCTATCAGTTTTTTGCTGATCCTCCCATCAACTGAATACGAAGGAATAAGTAATGTTACTTTATCTTATAGCTGAAGACATTGTTCTATTGCTGTTTTTCTAGCTGTGACTACCATGAATAATCAAAAGCGGTGCTTTCAAATTCAAAAATTATTTGTAAGATGTAATGTAACCTCATAACAGCACATCCTATTTATGAGGAGCCAGTTTGTATAAGCTTATCAATAGCAAAACGATGTGGTAACCTCCAGGGAGGTGTTGGTGTTCCAGTCAAATTCAAAGTTTCCTTCTGTTCTTACCAGTCTAGCTGCCAAATGTTAAGATAGCAAAAACATTGGTGTAATGATGGATCCTTAGGGCTTACTGTGAGGAAGTCTCTATTGAATATACTTCAACAGTAGTGGAGTGTTTGTCTTCCCTCCAGGTTATACTTCATTTTCTATACTTTTTGCAGAACAAATCCCAAGAAGTTTGAGTGGCATGCATAATAGAAGATGAGGAAACAGGAAACTTACTCTCTGATTTTAGTCATCTGCAGAAACCAGTTAGTAAAGATAGGGAAAGAAATAGCAGGAAAATAAGCTCCATTTATTTCTAGTTCTCAGTCTGCCTTTTCTATCCTTAGCAGAGCATAGAGCAGAATTCAGAAGAGTTTTCTATGTAGAAATGCCAATTTCTATTTCTACACTTTCTATCAATATCAACAGGCTTGTGAAAGTGTTTTCTGTGCCTGTGCTCTGAACCAGACATGTGTGAGCTGTCTGTTATCTGCATGGATGGATATCAGTGCTGCATGGTGCTATCTTGAACTAACACCCCTACTTGGGGTGTATGTCCCCTGATGTGAAAACATGTAACAAGTTTATAGGAAAATAGCCTTGATTTAGGTGCTGAGGCCAGTGTTTTTATTTATTCTGGGAATAAATAATATTCATGGGAAAAGGAAACTGTCTTGTTACGTAAACAAGTTTCCATTTTTTTAAATATGTTTTTGTTTTTAGTTAATCTAAGTGTAAAGATTTAGATTAATACATTTTATTTAAAGCAAACAAAACAACACTTTCTGCCTGATATGTTTCCAGAGGATTGCCATCACATTTGAGGTGAAAACTAAAAGAATACATATTGGAAAAAGTTCTTCTTCATCCCCATGTAGCACAGTCTTGTGGTAACTGCTAAATACTACAGGAACTTCATTATTGTAAATTAAAAGGAAAGGTATTTCTTTTGAAGAAAATGCTGCCATCCTTCCGTATTTCTTTGATTTCCACTGGAAAAACACCACAGAAGGTGCAAACAAAAATTTTTACAGGCTTTAAAGATGTAGCTTTTTTAGAATTTTGTTTTAGAGGAGCAGTCGTGAGCTTGGGATGAGAGATGAATTCTTGTTAAAATACATTCCAAGTTAATGTGCATTCTTAGTATTTCATTATGTTACTCACACTATCAAATGACTTATGTTGATATTATCAGTTAATTGAGGGAGTATAGTTCTGATATAGAAGTGTTTTAACAGTAGTATTTCATACAGCAGATGAATGTAAATATGATTTACTGCTTGTTCCATATGTAATACAAGTTTTATCTCTTAGGAAGCTGAGACGTAAGATTATTTAATGCAGGAGAAATATTTTTCAATATGTGTCATACTGCAAAGTGTTTGGATCCACAGAAGGAAGAAAAAGTTCTGTGTCCTTACTGCATTATGTTCTTTCTCTCATAAATTCTGATTTTAGTTTCTTTGATATTTTTCCATTGACTGAAGTAATTAGTTGTTTCTTTTGGCTAATTTAAATATAATCAAATTTTTAAATTGATAGTTTAATGCAGAAAGAAACAGTAATATTGCAAATGCATTCTTTTGCACGGTAACATGTAAATTCTCAGTTCCTGGTGTGAGACCTGTGAATCAAATACTATGTTCTAAGAATTTCTAAAATGGCATGGGAAACTTGCAAAGTGCATTGTCATACTCTGGTATGGAGGAATATTGGCAGATGGCATCCTATGCTGAAAACCACTACAGAAAGCATTTACACTGGTAGTATGAGGGCTGCTCTGAAAGTAATGCCTCCTATTTTATTATATTGGTCCACAACATCAGAGGTGGATGTTTGGGTTGTGGCAGTAAAATTGAACCTTCCCACCAATATTCTATTACATTTTTTTGTCGTGTGATGGCAGCAGAAGGGCAGTCTGACAATATGGTGTCCGACATAGAAGAAGTGTGTATGAAGCAAAGATGTGTCGCTGAATTCATCCACATGGAAAAAATGGCACCCTTTGACATTCATCAATGTTTGCTGAATGTTGATGGAGACCAAACAGTGGATTGAGCACAGTGAGGCTGTGGGTGAAGCATTTCAGCCGTGGCGAGAGCAATGTGAAGGACAAGCCACGTTCCAGACAGCCACGCACAGCCGTCACACCACAAAATGAAGAGTCTCAATCAGCTCATCCATATAGATTGGCTAATGGTCGTGACTATGTTGACAAAGAGTGTTTTGTAGCTGAGAATTTGCTCTATCAAACAGTGTTGTTGTCTCTTTGCACTTGTAGTTTCCATGGAAATTCCAAACAGGACACATTACTTTTGGAGCAACCACATACAAACTCTTAACTCATTTCTGAAAATATGTCAATTAATTGGAAAAACACTTCTGTGTGGTATCTGAATGTGAGCATGCATTGTTTTACAATTTTTTTTTCCTATTTTTTATTTTTAATACAGCACCATTGAACCTCTGTACTTCACCTATGGAATATTATTTGCCTGTGGCTGCTCATTTGCTTACCAGCCATCTTTGGTCATTCTTGGGCACTATTTCAAGAAACGCCTTGGACTAGTAAATGGCATCGTGACTGCAGGAAGCAGCTTGTTCACTGTGTCTCTGCCCTTCCTCTTGAGAGTTCTGATTGATTCTGTTGGCCTGTTCAACACATTACGGGTCCTGTGCATCCTCATGTTTATTCTGTTTCTGGCTGGCTTTACGTACAAACCTCTTGTTTCCAACACCAAAGATGAAGGAGAAAAGAAGGGCAAGTTCAGATTTCCTCCTGAAAAAAAGGTTTTCAATTTCTCCGTTTTCAAAGTCATGAGTTATCGAATCTGGGCTTTGGGGATTCCTGCTGCACTTTTTGGATACTTTGTGCCTTATGTTCACTTGGTAAGTGCACTTTTTTTTTTTTCTTCATACAATGCGCACAGTCATTCCATTTTGTATGATGGACTAAGAAAGCAATCATTCATAGGAAGCAATATTTAAGTCAAAGTAGTTTTGGGGCGTGTTCTGTTTTGCTTACTGCCCACATTCCCAGTGTGATGGGGGAGAGAATTGGGAAAAAAAATAAAAAGTAGAACTCAGAGTATGAGGTAAAATTATTTACTAAGTGAAAATGAAAAGCGTAGTAGTTATGTCTGTATATATATGAATGTATGTAGGAAGTGATGCATAAGCAGTTGCTCACTACCCACCAAGCAGTGCCCAGCTAGTCCCTCAAACAGCGGAAGAGAGCAATGAACTTCCATCCCCTTTAAAACTCCTTCTGCATGTGCTGTGGAATATCTCTTTGGCAAGTTTAAGTCAGCTGTCCTTGTTCTCTTTGCTCCCAGCTCCTTGGGACCTTCATTGTAAATGGCCTTGGCTCTGTATAACACTGCTTAGTGGCAGCTATATAAACATTGCTGTGTTATCAACAGTATTTTTCTCCTACAACAAAGCCATAATATCATACCAGATACTCTGAAGAATATAATTCCACCCAGCTGAAACAAAACCAGGGAGAAACATGAAATTAATTCTGGTGCTGTCTGTGAAAAAGAGATTCCAGAGCTCTAATCAAAACTAGTAGTAGAAGCCATTTAAATTTTTAGTTCCTTGTTCTCAATTTTGACTTCTATAGAAAGGTTTAAAAACGTTTAACTGTTAAAAAAAGACATTTGAAAAGGTATAAACTGACTTTTATTTATGGGTAGTAGTTTGACTTAGTTTTTAATGATATGTAGATCTTATTCAATAAAACAATGAATAGTTCTTTGAAATAGTTTAATTCCAATAGATGACTTGTCTGTTGTGACAACTTGTATTTTTTTGTCAATTCTGTATAGAAATGTTCTGATTTAAAATGCTGAAAGGGATGTGTTGTAGAGCAAGCATTAGAGAATTACAGCATGGCTGAGGTGTGGAGGGTCCATCTGGTCCAACCTCTGCTCAAGCAGTGACATCCACAGCAGGGTGCCCAGGCCCACATCCAGGTGGCCTTTGAAGATCTCTAAGGAGGAGACTCCACAGCCTCTCCAGGCAGCCTGGGCCAGTGCCCTGTCACCAGCACAGAAGTTCTTCCTGGTGTTCAGACAGAAGCTCCTATGCTCTAGCTAGTGTGCATGGCCCTTTGTCCTGACATTGGGCATCACTGAAAAGAGCCCGGTTTTGTCCGCTTCGCATCCTCCCTTCAGGTATTTATAGATGTTGATGAGGTCCCTCTGAGCCTCTTCCAGGCTGAGCAGACCCAGCTCTCTCAGCCTGTCATCGTAGGAGAAGTCCTCCAGTCCTTCCAGCATCCTGCCAGCCCTCCACTGGACTGTCTCCGTTATGTCCAGATCTCTCTTCTAATGGAGGGTCCAGAACTGGACACAGTGCTCCAGGTGCAGCCTCTCTGGAGGGAAAGGATCACTTCTCTTGGCCTCCTGGCAGTACTTTGCCTAATGCAGTCAAGAATGCTAGTAGGTATTAGATACAGCTGCTCGTGTTTCTAGAGAATTGAAGAACAAGACCGTACAAGTAGAAGTGTTGGTTATTATTTTTCCCCCGTATCAGATTGGCAGAAATTCTGGTTGCAAAATTTAGCTCCAGTGTATGAAAGAATTTGATGGAGGCTGTTTTTAATGTAATGTTTGTGACAGAATGAAGAAGTTGAAATCGCTGATGTGGTAAACGTGGTGATATAGTTGTCAGTAAACATGCTGCTTGAGATTTAAAGAATGGGAGTGTTCTCACAGCTAAAACATCATTTCTGTAACTCTACATGAACTCACTCAAGAATTTAGGTCAGCTGTTAGAACCAAGCATATACTTTTACCTATGACTCAATTTCAAAAGGTATTTTTTTTTAAACTGGACTCTTGAAAGAGGAATTTATTTTTATGAAAGTATGATTAAGTGAAGTATTTGCTGACAAGCAATGATGTATAGAATTGTGGAATTATCTGGGTTGGAAAACACCTTCAAGATCATAAAGTCCAACCATCAGCCTGACCTGCTGACTGTTGCTGTATTCCTGGAGAACTCCCTGAAACCTCAGTCTCTGTGGATCTGTATTTTGAAAATCTGAATGTGAGTACTGGAAAATGCCCCTGTGAGGGAACAGCATGAATTCTGCCTTTCAACACAAAAGCTTTAAATCCATTAGATATTTATGGATTGGTTTTTAAGCCTATTTTGTACGCTTTTGATAAAAATGTATTTTATAGACTTCCAAGTGCACCAGATAAGTTGAAGGCTAAGAAAAAGTAGCTTTTGGTTAGTCCATCTACAGAATCACCGCTTACTTTACTCATCTTTAGGAAATGAAAATTACTATTGTCACATTGTTTACTGTGTAATTTTAAATTTTATGCAATAGTGGAAAAAGGATTTGCCATTTGAACAACCAACAACTTAATATGATAAAACTTTTTGCTATTGAGAGTGGCCAGCAAAATCCAGCCTGCTAGGCAGCTAGTTGCAAGTGCCTTAGGAAGACAAATCTACATGTGGTGCTCTGGGAAAGATTCAGAGGTAAAGTTGTGAATTGTTCTCCTAAAAGTAGCAACAGGGTCTCCTTTTTTCCTGACTTGAAAGCTATGCCTAGCCATCTTCTCTACCTGTGTGCTTCCTATCAGAATTTCAGCTTCATTTCTGTGAATCTCAAAACACCAACTGGAACTTCTTGAGCCAGTTTCTGCATCTGGTAGTTCTCCCAGGCTTTCATTAAAACAGCTTGTCTGGGATGCCTGGCCTGTTTCTTCCCTCCTCCTGTCTCGGTGCCCTCAAGCCCTGATTTCCATACGTGTCAAGTCTCATTTTTCCTTCCCTGAGCAGCACTTCTGTCAGTGTGATGGGAGCCCTTGACCACATGGCAAAGCAGGCACGGTCCCTGCCAATTGTGCCACCAGCTGAGCCATGGGACCTGGATTTAGCAGACTTGGTGTGCTGTAGGCACTTCTTGGCTGCTGTCTACTGCCTTGGCACTACAGAGAGCCTGATGTTCCCAGACAAGTTTTTTGATTGCTGCTGAGGCCAAACCTGATGTCTGCTTTTTCTGTGTTTCCTGAAGCACACTGGGATGGAGGATGCAAGTTGTGAGGCTTGTAGTGAAAAACAAATGCAAGTTTATTTCAGGTTTTGGAATAAGAGAAATAGACAGGTTTTCATAATTTTAATTAGCTTCTCTGTATTTGCTTGGTAGAGTAAATGTCTGTTAAAACCAGGGAAAAGAACTTGCCCAAGAGCTAGGCTCTAACTAAAACTGAGCAAATGAGCAAGTTCTATATTGTGCTAGCTGGTATGGATTTACCAGTACCTGACTGACAGCCATCTGCTGAATTTTGAAACAGGCAGCATGTTGGCTTTTGGCCTTTTCAGGAGCGGAAAAAAATGAGAGCTTTTAAAAATTCAGCTTATTTGTGCCAGATTCTGTTATTGGATGTCCTATTCCATATAATTAAAGGAATTGGGCTGGGAGAATTCTTATAGTTGTTGATTAGGATTGTTGATTAGGAAGTTGATAGTTCATGGGATTACTAAACCACACGGCTATGATACTTCTCAGTTTTAAATTCATTCTTAACAGTTATTCAGCAGTTATTCAGTGCAATTCTAGTTTAGCCCATTCTGTTTTAAATTGTGTCCACAACAGAAATCTCTCAGATTAATGTAAAAGCTTCTTTCCAAGTTATTTTAATGCAAACTATCTCGTTCAAGGACATGATTCTGTACATCTGAGTATTAAGTATAACTGAAAGAAAACGCACCTAGTTGCTCTGCCACTCCTTGTACCATGCTTATTCTCCTAAGAAATAAAAGATTTTTGTTTTTCAGGAATCCTAGGCTAATATAATGTATTTCAGTGCTGTTCTCTCAGTTTTTTTGAAAAGTATCTCCTTGTCGTACACTGTTGATACTGAGGAGCTTGTTGCGTTGACTCTTTTTAAAGTTCAATATAATATGGTAGGTAGTTTAAAAGGAATGCTCTTGCTTTTTGTACATTGTTCAGCAGAGTGGAAAGAAATGCTACTTAATGGGTGCTGTTGTATAATCTCTTATAAGGTAGGTTCAATTCAGTATGAATTTACTTATGTATCAGTTGTGACACGTTTACAAAAAATGTGGCTGAATACTGTGTTGTGTTTTGACAGCAATAAGTCAGCCAGTGTGAGGAACACTGATAGCACTGAGAATACCATCTTAACTCCTTCTGCGCAATGTTTCAGTCCCGCAGTAATTTGTCTTGAGATGTCCACAGTATCCCCATCACCTCCATTTCAAAACAAAACGTAGTTCTGTGTAGCAGTTACTTTTATTGAGTGCCTCTTGTTGGTAATGATAGGTCGCCTTTTTTCAATGCCTTCAGCCCTGAGTTTCGAATGTAGAATGAAAAAATAAACTGAATAATTAAATAATTCAAGAAAGTAGTGCAAGTTTATTACTTGTTGTACAACAACAACAACAAAGATAAAGCAACAAAGCAAAGAAAGGATTGTAGGCAACAATAAAAATGCATATTGATTGAATTATCTTTTGAAGTCCCAAACCTTTTATTAATAAAGGAAATGTGTACTCCTAAAGAATGGCCAAGTCTGTCTGAAAATTAGGCTGATGGGTTAAATATGATTATATGCTTGGATGCAGAACTGCATTCTGAATGTGAATGCTACCGTAACACTGTCTGCACTCTTATTATTTCAGAATAGCTCAGGAAACAGAGCTCTCAGTATTTCTCACCCTGCTTTGATTCCTGTTTCTTAATTCAAGGTTGTAAATCTGACTTTATATTTTGATGCTTATCCACATTTGTATTCCGTGGTGGGTACATACTTGCACATGTAAAGACTTCTGGTTAGCAGCAGCTATGTGGAATGCATGTATCTGTGTGCTTTATGTTTAAGAACTAAAATATGTGTACCTGGCTGTTTTTTCCAACATATTCCCTAGGAGAATCTGTTTTGAGAGGCAGATTTAAATACTGGATTGATTCCCTTCAGTAGATAGGTACTGCAGATTTTTTTTCTTTTATGAATTTGTACATACCAGGAATTGGTTCAGCTAACCTTCAAAGAACATGCAAACGAGAGTGCAGACCTGGTTCCTAGAACATAGGTAGATATTGCTTCAGTTTCTAGAAACTGCCACTGACAAACAAAGCAGCAATTTGGATTCTGCTCTCAGATTTTTATCAACTGTATTGGAAAAGAAAACTCCCCACAAAATAAAAATGTGAGGCTTCAAAGCAGCTGGCCAGCTGAAAGGTGTTCTGAAAAAAAGAAACTGCAGCCGCAGCGCTGTTGTTAGGTACAGACTTGTGTTCTGCCAGCACCCCGTGTTACTGGAAGATGACATTCACTTTCTCTGCTGATAAACTGCTTTTCAGATTTGTGGGGAAACCATGCAACAATGGAGTGAAGGGGTAGTGTTTAAATAGGCCTGGCAGCCACTAGTGGACACTTTGTATGGCTGTAATCACTGTAAAAACAGAGACCCTGTTTTTCATCATGAAATAAATACATACTGTAGTGCATATTTCCCCTGTTACTATATTTTTTATATGAAAACAAGGAATACTGCATTTCAAACAAAAACAACAGAGGAGACTCGATGCATACGCTGCACAAAGAGAGTCAATTCAGCCTTTTCTTTTTATAGACCTCAGGAATGGCTGGGAAAAAGTGCCAGTGACGATAGACATTCTTGAAAGGCTGCATTCTTGAATCTGCTGCTCTGCTCGGTTCAAAACAGCTGTGACAGACTGTGACTTGCCATGTTGTCTTATGGAGACTGCTTGGCCCATTTTGAGGACTTCAGTGAGCATTACCCAGCCAGGATGCATAGTCACTTTGGCCTCTCTTTCATCTGGATGTCACTTATTTTCAGGGCATTACTTCCCTGTGGTCTTTCAGCTGTCCTTCCAATGACACCATTTACAGTAGGAAGTTTCCTGGGAAATAAGAAATCGTTCCCTTCTCAGAAAGTTTGGGGAGACCTGTTCATCTGCAGCCTGTAGCGAAGAGATTGGTTCTTCTGTCTTAACTTTCAGGATTCCACGTTTCCATTACACTTCCACATGTTCCTTAGAATGTAGTCAGTACATTGGCAGAACAGGATCCTTGTCATTTATTGACGGCTTCAAGGATTATAACCTAGGTCTTTGAGGTACCTGGATAATTTGGGATCTTCTTAACAAAAAATAATTAGTGATGAAGTATTTAGAGGCCTGATTGAGGAGCTTGGTGGGATTTTTAAACCCTTGGTATTCGCACGTTTTCCCTTGATGCAGTGGAGACTAATAGTGGGCACTTGAGTTTCCACATTTGCAAGTATATAGTTATCTCACTGAGTTATAGGTTGTGCTCAGGCTTGCAGATCAAAACGCAACATCAAAAATGTACCTTTTGCCACATGCCTGTTTTGCCACATGCCAGGCTATACTTCCAGTGCAGTGAATTGCTGAGAGTTGGCCTGTTCAACGGACAGGTATTTTTTTCTGGATTTGTTTCAGTTTTCTTGAAGTTCAGGAAGACCTTGGAAAGCCTCTGTGAAGGAACTCCTCCTGACATGCAGGGCAATGGTGCTAGTGAGCAGTTCACTGGGAGAAGAAACTCACTGGCAGTATCCCCAAAACATAAACTGCCTTTATCTTCCAAGAATCTGTTCTCTTAGACAATCTCTGGGCCTACTGCAATCATATTTTCTATGATCTGACTATAGTCAGAGAGAAAGGCCATAGTACTTCTGCAGTGTATGGAAGCTTTTAAGCTATGGATGTAACAGAAAACATTTTAAAAAAATAATAATTTAGGCAATCTGCTTTTCAGAGGAAGCTAATATGAGCTCAAAATTTACACCATAGTGATGAAGACCAGGTTTTTTATTCTGGAGAGGTCATGGAAATAGTTGAAATCTCTGTGAAGTACTTGTTTATGCATATAAACAAACTTATTCACCTTCTAGGCTTCATCACAAATTCACATGGCTCCAATAGTCTCAGTTATCTTCTCTTTGTGGCCTAGTCTGCCTCCAGATTATCTCTGTTTGTTACGTTGAAGTTACTGGATCTAATTGCTATAGACATGTATAATGTCCTTGTACAAAGATAGTGATGTCTGGTCTGTACGTACTAAGTTTTGCTGGAACATCCACTTTGTTCTTGTTCTTCTGCAATAAGATGTTGTTTGTTTTTTTTTTCACCTCAAAAACACAACATAACCAACAGGAGGACTTGCTGACGTGGTTCAGAGATGATGTAGGCTTTTGTTGCAAAGCATATTTGGTTTCTCTTCATTCTTCCTCTCTGTAGGATAAGATCCTTGAGTTTCTGTGAGTCAACTGTTTTTTGCTGGGACTGCCTTCTCAAATTAATCGGCATGATACCTTCAGCTCTGCTCTTCACCAGACAGCCATTTTGGCTTGCTGTTTCTCAGCTCTGTAGCAGTGCTGTGCTTTGCTCTGCCATGAAGGGATCTGTTGTGCAAATTCAATGTAGTGCTCATATGTGGACTACACTTGTCAGTAAAAGACATCTTGTGCAATCAACTCAGAAACGAAAAGCCAAGCTCTTGTGAGATCCTCTGTACTTAGTTTTCCTAAAAGCTTGTTCAGAATTCTTGCTACGTACTTCAAAAACTGTTTTTGCTTCTATGCATTCTGTTTGTGAAAGGCCTTGTTTATTCAGGACTAAACAGTCTCTCCATTTTGCCCGTTTGAAAAGATAGCCATTTTCCATATGTAAGTGGCACCTTCCCCAGGCAGAACTTTAAGAAGTCATTAAAAAGAATGATATTGGAATAATACCAAGGGTATGGTGAACACCCAGAATACTCCCAACCAGAGCTCAGCTGCTGCATCTGCACAAACTAGAGGAGAGTTGGGTTGAACCTCACTATAGTAGTTGGAGGACTGTCCACAGGACCCAAGCCATTGTTCTTAATACTGCTTTCAGATATTTTCACAATTCTTCAAGGACACCCTACTGGTATTGTGTTCCCTAAATACTGTCAGAAGTGCCATCTCTAGATGAGACTCTTATGAAAAACAAGTTTCAGTTACTGTTCTTGCTAGAGTGATCATCTCTGCATTATGGTGGCAGTTCTGTAGTGTTCTCTGCAGTGGAAAGTGAATCTGCTCAAGGAGTCATGGTAGATAGTTGTTAGATGCCTTGCAATAACTGAAGCTCTTCAGGTGGTGCATTTTGTGTGCACAGTCCTAATCCAGCACCTCTCCTTAAAGTCGTGTGTCTCTGGATTTCATAATGGAGACAAATAGAAACACAGCTGTCCTTACGTTTGAGTGCAAAGAATGGTGAAAAGGATGACATATACTGAATGGACTGTAGTAACCAAACACCTGCCAACTTAAAGCATTTAAAATACATGCACATCCACAGTAAAGTACATACACATAGCACATCCTGAAGAAATTCAGTTCTTGTAAGGTAAGTGTTGTCCTTGTTTTGTGAACCACTTGTACGAAGTCATACATTTGCTGCTTAAATTTAAAAAAAAAAGTATAAAAAGTATTCAATTTCTGATCAGCATGTCTGGATTTTTTACTATCAAACTGGGGGAAACAAAAATCACCCTCCATCACCATGTTCGCTTACTTTCCTTGGCTGCTGTTGAAGAAGCCCACTCATTTCTATGGTTCTGTGATTTCTTCAGATCTCCATCACTCATTTGCCTGAAGACCACTACATTTTTCATTTCACAGAGGTTACTGTTCAACTGTTTTGTAAAGATAGGATAGTAACTATTAAATGATGTTCAGTAGCAACAGATAGTTGTGTCATACAGATTTTTCTCTATACTGTAGATAAACTGAGAAAGTTAGAATTATACCTGTTGATTTTAGTTCTACTACATTTCTCATCCACTTTGTCTACCATTTTTCTGTCTCCCCAGAAAGAGTAGCAAGGCTCTGGTTTTGTAAAGTCCTATGTAATTAAGCAGGTTATTCCTGAGACCCTAAATCTTCAGTGGCTCCCCATGCTTTACTTGCTTTTCTAATCTTTGCATTTATTTCCCTTCAGATCTCAACATCTGCTGCAGTTTCACTGCCCAGGTTAGTGAATTTTTCCCCCTTTATCCACTTCTGTAATTATCCTGTGCACCCATTTCTTTCCCAATATTCCTCAGTGTTGATCTGGTAGTACTAATTCTTGACTATTATATCCACTTTTGATTTTTGGGGGGGGTGGTTGGTTGGAATGGGAAAGAAAAAAAAACAACAACCATGTTATGAAAACATATTTAAGCTGTTTTCCAAGTGCACAATGGAGAAAGATAAAAATCATAAGTTACAAAAAGAGTAGAAACTGAAAAGAATAAGTCAAATATGTGTATTTTGTTTTTCACTAGAAGTATATGAAAGTTCACTGCAAAAAATACAGGTAGCAGGTGTGTTCAGGTATACACAGTAAGATGTTGAAGGAGAGGAACAAAGCAGACTTCCATGTGTTTATGCAATACAAGCAGATTGTAAAATCTGAGTTCCATTCTAATTCCTATTGTATCAGTCTCTATCAGCATGCTACTTGGTATATCTTTTGGATAACCCAAACAATTGTATCAGACAATGATACAGTTCAAAGCCCAGAAAATAAAATTGCAAACTTAAAAAAATATATTTTTATCGGTAAACTCAGTCTTTTGTCTTTTTGGGGTGCTTGAATTAAACTCTTCACGCGCCTGTGGCATCACAACTAATTTTGTGCTGTTCTTGTACAGAGTAAAGAAAACGAATGATTAAAGCTTAGTAGAACCTTCTTTCACTCATACGCAGACTGGGCTTGGTGTCTAGTTGTGGACAGCTCCAGGAAGTGCTGCCTACAAACCATCTTCAAATCCTCTCTAAATCCAGGCTTGTGAATTTCTTTTCATGTATTGCATTTACCTTTGAGGAAATATTGAAATCTATCCTTTTCCAATTAGTTTTCACAAGTTGTCAAGTTGTGCTCTATTCTCCGGGTTCTTTTTTGCCAATTGAGGTAAAATTTTAAGTCCTGCTGAGTAGAATATTTCCTAGGAAAAAAGAAGGATGACTTCAGATTGCTTTCAGGCTGGAAAGAAAACTGCGTAATAAAGAGCTATATCTCTGTAAGAGTAGCAGAAACTATCATTATGATCTCTTTTTATTGTGTTTTAGGGAAAGATACAACTACTTGATTGAATTTTTCAGGATCATGATCTGGGCTATGATCTGGAGAAGATTTGCTTTGTTTTCTTTTTCTCCTTGTTTGCCAGTAGAATGAGACAGGCCCATCAGTCAGCCCTGCCAAAGCTGAGGTGATTGTGAGCATGTCCATAAGTAGATCTTAAATCTTGAAGTCTTGAAGATGCCCTCAGAGTTATGTGGAAGCTGAATAAAGGCTTGAGAATGTTTTGATTTCACTCAGCTGAATCCTATGGTGTCAGCAGTCTATTCCTACAAGACTCAACAACAGATCTGTTTTTCTTCTAAGTTTGGAAAGGCTAAACTGGATGTGTAGCCACAGATTACAGTTTTACTTAAGTGTGCTAAACAAAATTAGCCCATTCTGTAAGTTTTCAGTTTAGCTTTATAAACAAGTATGAACTTGCAAGTTCAAGTATGAACTGAGTATTAACTTCCTATTATTAAGTATTAGCTTCTTATTATTAAGCATTATTTGCTAGTTGGTTCCCTCCCCGTAGGTGCTTTGGCAATCGGTGATAATTGTGTTTAGAACCACTAGTCAAAGGGTTTTGTTGTTTTTTTTTTTTAAATAGGCTCAGTGCATACAATGTTAATAACTAGTGATTATTAACGAATTTTCCTGTAGCTGGTTATTTGCAAAGGATCCATTGTTATGGTATTGCTTGATTCCTTAGCACAAATTAGATAGAACGTTTTGTCACATTAGTAAATGCTACGATGATTTGAAAAGAATTATTGTGTTACAGAGTTTTACCAAGTTGGAGTGTGTTTAAAAACGACCAACAAATAAAAAAACCACCAACAACAAGAACAACAACCCCAAAAAACAGTTTTCAAGTTACAATAAATAGCCAGTAGGAATGTACACAGGGCTATATACATCCATCAGATCACTGAATGGTGGACAATAAGAATCGTAGTACCTACTCTAATTCATAGCTTATCTAATATCAAACTAGAGCTTAACTAGTGTTAAAAATCTCCATAGCCTCTTTTGATCTGTGACAGCTGGCAGTTGTTCTGTATTTGGAAGAACTTTTTTAATGTCTAACTGAAGGTCCTTTGGTGCAGCTTAGGCCCATTGCTTTGCTCTGGCCTTCACACCCATTGTGGGAACCACAGACTATCCAGTTATTTGACTACAGACGGACTTTGTTGAAGGGCATATTTTACCATTCGTATTTATTTTTTTTTAATCTTTCTACAATATAAGCCTTTAAAGCTTGTGCTTACTGCCAGATCTGTATTTTGGGTTCTGTCCAGGTAGTCTGTGTCTTTAGTAATTAGTAATGTCTACAGATAGGCGTAACGATACAGCTGAGGCTTTACTAGCACTGAGCAGGCTGTGAAAATCACACCGTACAGCTTATGAATTGACCCATCTACTATTGTTTTTTGCAATATGATGGCATTATTGGAATGTGCTGAAGTTTGATCTGCTAGCCTTTCAGTTCCCTTCCTGAAGAACTGCTGACAGATTATTCTCCTCTTGTGTTCATTTATCTGATTTTTTATTTTTATTTTTTTTACCTTGTGGTGTTTTTTGAGCATCATTTACCTCATGAAAATTTTTATGAACCTGAATTATGTTTAGCTCACATTACCTGATGAGGATGCCCAGGTAATTTTGAATTTCAGTTCTATTTCATTGTACCTGCAGATGCCCTTCATTTGATGTCATCTGCAGATTTGATAATTATCCCTCAACTTCACTATCCATATTGTTAGTGAAAATGCTTGTTAGTGTTAGACTGGGGCAAACTCATTCTTTTTCTCAGTCTCTGTGATCTTTCCCAGATACGTGTGTTCCTTTTCTGCCTTGTGGCTGCTTGAGCCAAGCCAATCCATCAGCAACCTTGTGCCCATTTCTTTTAGCTGTCTCTTGGGGCACCAGTGGGACCCGACCTCTGTTGAGACTGAAAGTGCAGTGGAAGAGCGAGGGAGCAGAAGCTGTGGGTCATCTCTTGCTGTGGTGTAGGGATTGTCCCGTGCTTCAGGCTGCTCTGTCCCCAGCATGTTTTCTTGCACCATTCCCCAGATATCTTTCAGGCCTCCCAGCCGACATGCACCTTTTCAAGCCCTGAATACTGGTTTAGTTGCTTTAAAAACGATCACACTGATCTGACTCTATTAAGTGAAAAACTAGTTACTGGTTAACCTTGCCTTTTTTCTCCAGTTTGTCTTACACATCCTGTTGCCTATTTGATCTCTGGAACCATACTAATTCTTCACGTGTTCTTAAAGATAACGTTTCTGAGATAAATACATATATTAATTATTCTTTTTGGGGGCAAATTTCTTCAGGACTTGCTATTTTGGAAAACAAAACAAAGCTAATTTAACGATACGAGTTTTTCTTAATTTGTCTGAATTCTTAGCCTTTTTCACCTTAAAAAGTCTTCACAGTTAGTCTGTTGACTGTTGTAATCTGAATTTAAATAAAACTGAACATCTGAATCATTGATGTAGAATTATTCTACTTCATTTGCTTTATTTGGTGGAATAATAGAAAAATCCCTGATTATCATGTAATAATCACTGTTAATTCCTGTTATTCTTCTGTTGTTATGTAGATTAAGTTGACCAGAGCTATAAAGAGGAACTATCACTGCTGTAGCAAGTGCATAAACAGGAGTTATCTGCAAGTTGTCCAAGTTGTCACATTCTTGTCATGTGAATTCACTCCATTTCTTAAAATAAAAAGAAAAAAAAAAAAAGCAGAAGAAGCTCCTTTATCCATCTGAGATCCATTGCTAAGGGAGTGCTATCATTCTACAGTAGGTATTAATAGTACTATTTCATGCCTTCTGGCATGTCAGTCACTTATTCAGTTAATGTTCAGAAGTCGATAGCATTTCAGAAATTCATAGAATCATAGAACAGCCTGGGTTGAAAAAGATCACAGTGAACATCCAGTTTCAACCTCCCTGCTATGTGTAGGGTTGCCAACCACCAGACCAGGCTGCCCAGAGCCACATCCAGCCTGGCCTCGAATGCCTCCAGGACAGGGGAATTCTGTCCCTTTGCTCTTCTTTTGGTCATCAGTAAATATCATTTCATCAGTAGAGTCTGTGTCAGGAATGTATTTGCCTTAAATGATCTTCCATGTACCTACTATCATAGAATTTTCTGACAATTGATTTCTCCACATGTTTTTGCTCTTTTTTTGTGTGTGTATGTTCTTCTCTTATAGAATAAACAATGATTTATCTAGAGTTATTTCACACTATGTCTTTCAGCACATCCTGAAACTTTCAGCCTTCTGGGGCAGTTGACATCTCATGCACATCTGCATCTTAGATACTTGTAGTCATGTTTCACCACTTGCCATTTCAAGAAATCAGTTTTGCTTTGGTTATCTATTAGAACTCATGTTCTTCTGAAAACCCTAAAGAATGCAAAGTTTGTGTGCACTGTCCTTTTACCAAGAGAACCCCCAGCTCCTTCAGAAAACTGTGAATTTGGAACAGATATGTTTTGCTGGAATATTATATCCAATTCACATATTGTAACAGCAATCTCTGTGAACGTTTGCTTTCTTTCATTTAAAATCAGTGTAAGAGTAATGCCAGACATCAGGACTTGTAGCATTTTTTTATATGAGCTTTTGATCGTGTTCAAACTTTTCTAGGTTATATTTTGCTGTTGGCCATCTTTTTCAGTGAGAAAGAGATTATGCTGCATTTAACCTACTAAAGTTTTATTTGATTGGGAATTCCCCAAGTGGAATATACCCAGGAGGAAAGGAATTGATAGAGAAAAAAAAAATCTTACCCGTTTATTATTTCTTTCAAATTTGTGTTCTTTGGTTCTTGTTGCTGGAGAAAAGAACTGGATCAGTACATGGATTTTTCCCCCCCTGCATCATGGATTCGCTGCCTGCACATAGCTACATGTGTATGCATTGAATAGAAGGCCTTGTCAAAATCTGTGTCTTTACTGGATGGAGAGTTACCTGAGAGAGTGCTTCAGTAACCCTTACAGCCACTACCATGTGACTAATTGTTATTTTAGTCTTATCCTAAAACGAATGAGGATTTGTACAGTAAGATCTGCGTGTTGCCCTGATATGGAGAACAAGATTGTAAGGTAGAATGCTGGTGCCAGGCATGTATTCAATTCTATTGTATATGTCTACATCTTGATTTGGAAAATGGGATTATACAAAGACAACTTCTTCTAAAATAGTGTTAGTCTGGCAAATCATGCAGACTTTTAGCTGACTCAGTTCCATTCTTCTTTCTGTAGCATGGAAAAAAGAATCTCAACTTCCTTTGGAAAAACGCTGTGTACTCTAAAATTGGAATAAATGGGGGTGGGGGGAGAAGCAGACAATTCTTAATTTGATAATTCCTTTGTTTTATTTGCAAACTTACAGCCTTTGTAATTTGGAAGTGTGGCAGAACTTGTGTCACAACTCACTGTTCAGAGATCTGCAACGCTAGATTTCCTTCAGAATGCCTTCCTTTGGATCTGCATTGTTTGTACTGGTTAGCTCAGGCAAAATTGCAGGTTTCTTCTACTCCTGAAAAAATTAGATTTGCAATTCACCATGCACACAGCTGTAATGGGAAGAGCTGGGTATGTTACTGAGCCTGGACAGAACCTGTGCTTTGGCCTTGGTGTCTGCTGGGTGCTTGGGTCCCCATTTGACTGCCTCAGAAGTCATGTAACTTTAACATGTATGGTTCTACAATGGCAAGAGTGTGTTGATGCATGACATGCTGTCTGGGAGGGTCCATAAGCCATTATCCATCATGGGATTTTTGAATAGTTTTGTCAGTTAAAAATGTGGAAATCTTGAGTGCTGGAGTCTTTCTGTTTAGGTTGCTTCATTGTAAATAAGTGTATTTAAATTATAGTTACAAGATGTGTCTCTAATTCCATAATTAGTTACCACTTACAATACTGGATAAATTCTGAAGCAGTGTATTTTCAGATATTCAGTTAGTGCTGCTTTACTTATGTTTTTAGTTAGTGACTGTAACACTGGAGACTGAATGTGCTGTTAAGGAGCGTGGGGTAGGATCAGAGGATAACTGAGATGGGAGGGACATCCCGGAGATCTCTGGTCCAACTCCTGATCAGAGCAGTGAGTCAGCCTTCAGGTCACACTGGCTGGGTCTGGAAAACCCCTCCGGATAGCCTGCTCCACTGCCTGTGTCCTCCCATGGAGGTGTCTTGCTACATCTAGCTGGAAGCACTCTTGGAGCTTGTGGTGCTTTTAAGAGGAGTGAACTTAAATACTAATTTAGATGCATGAAGCTCAAGATAAGTAGCGATTATTTTCCTACTTCAGTTGGTTGGATCTAGTATCTTCCCTCACCCCACCCTGCTGACCTGAGAGGGCAGCATTTCACCCTGGGAGCGTTGCTTTGAGAAAGCCGGTTGCTCAGTTGTGGGTACAGGGTTAATAGTTATCTAGACATAGAGCTTTATCTTACCTCTTGAAAAGCCTCTGGGGAGTGGATAAATGAGGTCTGCTAATTAAACAACCTAGAGGCTGCAGAAACATGAAAGTGGAACAGGTGAGAAGAACGGCAGAAAATTCCAAGGTTTCTCTGCCAGCTCAGCCGGCAGGTGTTGACAGAAGCATAAAGGTGGGGATGGGAAACTGCCAGCTTTGCTTCTCCCCTTTCACAGGAAGGATTTAATGCATCAGCTTGTTTGAATGTCACTCCAGAAGAAAAATTCAGATTTTGTTCCCAAGAACAAGAAAAAAGTTGTCAAAAATAGGAATAGCAAGTGTATTTCCTCTGAAGCTAGATTTTATGCTTAAAAACAAAACAAACACACCTCTTATTTTTGTTGTTTTCTGACAAAATCAATTACATATTAGACAAATTGATGTTAGATTTAATAGTTTTCTGTGTCATGTAAACAAAAGGCATCTGGTTTTATATTTAAGAAAATCAGCCATAGCTTAGCAAACCATGCTTATGCTGGGGGGAAAAAAGCTCAGCTTGTGTATTAACAGGAGTCTCTTGAGTACTTGATATCGGGGAATAAGGATTCTGTAGTTCAAAACTGTAGAATCATAGAATCACCGAGGTTGGAAAAGACCTCCAAGACCATCCAGTCCAACCATCCACCTACCACCACCACTTCCCCACTAAACCATGTCCCCATTCAACATCCACACATTTTTTGAACACCTCCAGGGACGGTGACTCCACCACCTCCCTGTGTGGGAATAGGTCACAGAATCACAATTATTAATAACTAAAACTGCTCTGACTTTTTACTAGCAAGGTCTGTCAGTCTGTAGAAAAAAACCTGAGGCAAGGTGAGTGCATCATTTCTTAAAAATCAGTTTCTTCAGTCTGCTTCTTCACACCTCTGAGTCTTCGCAGTTTCTTTTTCACCTGAAAAGGTCACAGGATTACACAAATAATTTCTGCATCTCTTCATGCATACTTTGACATACTTGGTGTTGCCAGCAGCATTTCAAAAAGTGGTTAATGCAAAAGTCTGTGTTCTGGGTAATTTCTGGTTTTTGTGGCTGATTTAACACCCTCCCCCAAGAAACAAATCATGAAACCCACCCCAAAACAACAACAATAACAAACAATGACATGGAATTCTTGTGCTATAAAACTCATAAAAGCTATTCCTTGCGATTCCAAAAACAGTGTAAAGGAAACCCAAATCCATCCATCTAGTCAGTCTTGTGATTTTTTTTTTTTTCCTTTTACGTGACTCAGAAGGTTGGAATTACTGATACTGTTAATTCATCACATCTGCATTTGATGTTCTACTGGCAGAACTGGAGGTCAGTTGCTGTAGTGCTTTAGGTCAGAGTGGCTTGTGAAACTATTTCTCCAGTCTGTCTGCCTGCCGTACTCTCTGTTGCTGTTATCGTTCGCACTCCTGGAAGGCCCTGCCTGCTTTTGGCATTGCAGAGGGTTCCTGCTCCTCTTTCTCCTGGTCTCTGGACGCTGGGACAAGGGCCCCTCCTGTCTGCACTGTCTGTCTCTGCACTCTGCCCTTTTACTTCTTGCTCCTCCCTTGAACTTTGTTGTAAATTTGGTAGGATCCGTGTCTGTCTTAATGCACGGATTAGGACAGTGCTGATACTCGTTATTGATTCAGTGCTTTGGGACCTCAGTATGCCCTAACCAATGAAGATTGTTCGTGGATTCAGTATTATGCTTCTTCCTTTGCTAGTGCACGAAATGTGGCTGGGGGAGTGTTTCTGAGATTTTAACTTGTGGTATTAGCCTTGTTGCTTTCTTGAATGAAGATCCTTACATGTGAATAAAGTGAAAACACATTCTCAGGTTCTTCTCGTGTTGTGCTTGATACTGGTAACCCAGTGCAAAAAACCTTCCAGCCCAAGCAGAATATGCAAGTTGGTTGTGGCCATATTTGAAGTCACAGATTCACAGCTCACCTCTAACTCAAAAACTTAATGGTTTTCTCTTCCTTTTCATTTAAAACAAGTTAACTTTCTGAACCCTCTTTTCAAACAGATGAAACATGTGGAAGACAGATTTGGTGACAGTGTGCAAGAAGAAGTGCTTCTGCTGTGTCTGGGCGTTACTTCAGGAATTGGCCGATTGATCTTTGGCAGAGTTGCAGATTATATTCCTGGTGCAAAAAAAGTTTATTTACAGGTACGTCTTCACGTGGTTTTGAAGGAATATATGTACACAAAAAGCATTCTGAAGGCTTTGATTGCAGGTAGGTAAGTAAACAATAAAGTGGCTGAAAATTTTAAGCCTGAGAGATTTCAGCACTCCAGGAAGCAGTCTGGCTGCTGATACTCGTGGGCCCCTGATGCAAAATTTGTGAATCTTTCTCCTGGTCTTTTTTTGATTCTTATACTGAGAAACTGTGGTTACTGAGTGAGGAAACCTTTGGTGATTCTGTAGGCTCTTCTTTCCCAGTTTTATCCGTAACTTCTTGATAGTTACTGATTTCTTCAAGTTCCTCCATTAAGGATTTTCCCGTTCTCCTTTCCTGATATTTCTTAGGTGCCATCTTGGTGTAGCATT
Source organism: Centrocercus urophasianus (assembly GCF_019232065.1). Lineage (NCBI taxonomy): Eukaryota > Metazoa > Chordata > Aves > Galliformes > Phasianidae > Centrocercus > Centrocercus urophasianus. The sequence continues at coordinate 38,431,722 of NW_024884142.1, forward strand.
TGTTCAGTGTGTAGCACATGCTGATAAGGCCAAAGAGACTATTACAGGTGCTTAGCTGAGAAGCTTTTGCTGTGTGAAGTAGGTTATCACAGTCACATGGAGGAGGTAAAGCACCACTCCTTCAGTTTCCAGAAATGCAGAAGCTTGAGAACGAAGATGGAAGGAAGATGGATACCCATTCCATCCATGCTTATGAGCACTGTTTTTTGAGAAGGTGGCAGTTTGTGGGTTCCTTTTTTTTTTTGAGAAAGCTGTAACTTGCGTGTTACCAACTCCTGAGTGTTCTTGTTTTGTTGTTTTTTTAAAAATGAGAAGTAACAAGGGAGACATCTGATGGCTATTCTCTGTACTACATTACTCAGAGCAAAAATAATTGAGAAAGAACCAACTTTCTGAAGCGTCTGTTGCCATAGTCGCGTGCATTTAGACTCCCTGATGAAAGAGCCTGGACCCTAATCTCACTGATTTGGATTGATTCAGTACCTATTGTTACAGTCTTAGGAAATTTCAATATTAAATTGAAAAGTGAAAAGATAGCACTGAGGTGTTACATGATTTACAGTGCACTGATACCTTCCATTATTTTTGTGAAGTAGATGTCAAACTTGCAGTAAAACTGCAAGCTTTTTTATTCTTTTTGCTGGATGGAACTGAAAGACCAGGGATCTGCTTAACACGTGAATTCTGTTGCTTTTAAGTAACATTGCTTTCACCAAATTTTAAGGGAGTAAAAACTTGCAAAGCTCTGTCTCTTCATCTTCAGCTCTCCTGTTTCAAATGAGTGTTTTCTGGAGGGGAAGTGAATATTCACAAGTGGTCAATCTGGGTCAGCCAGCAGTTCATACAGTCATCTTATCTTGTGCAACACTATTTAAGAACCAATGCAGATGAAAGTTCTTTCCTCTTGGAACTGTTCTCCCTTAAGCTGAACAACTTACAAGAGCTCTCTACAGTAAAATCAACCTTCAGCTTTCTCTTTCTGTGCTCCTCAAAGAGCTCTTTTGCTGGATTTTGCTTTGTAAGTGATATCTTCACTACTAAAGTTATACATTCTGCCTCTTCCAGGTAAAGCATAGAGATTCTGGCTTTAGTGCTGTGTGTAATCTTAATATGATAATGTGACTAACCTGGTCAACAGCATCTTCTTTAGAGTTTGCCTACATATAACTATGTAATTTCTTGGTTATAAATACATCTTAGTATTTGTATTTTATGTATCAGAATACAGAGAACTGAGAACTTCTTCACTTCTACCCTTAAATTCCTATAAGAAGCTCAGTTCTCCAGTAGTTCATCTATCTGTGCAATATTTCAAATGTTTTCCTTAGTATGCTAAATAAATTACAGTGCCCAAAGGTAATTTCTATACTGTCCTGAAAATTCTCATCTAGTTGTCTTCTCGAAGATTTTTCATAATGAACTCATTTATGTGATGTCACTTACTGTTCAAAAAGTTGTGATGTCTGGGAGGGACTTTGTTTGTCTTGTCTTGTTCTATGGGTGAGCAATGCATAGTGTGTGTGCCTTGTTTGGAAAGGTGGGGCATTGGGTTTCCATGCTGACATAAGAATGGTGCATCAGCAAAACTTTCTTCGATTTTCTTTGAAATGACTTCTGCTTCGTTTTGTTGAAAGATGGTTTTATTCCTTTAATTTACTGCAAATAGCAATAATGAAATTCACTGCTTAGGATCTTAGAAGATTAAAAATATGCAAAGATAAACACGGCGATAGAAATACAGCAAGATGCCTTTTTATGGAAAGATTGAAATGAAACTTTCAGGTACCATCTCTGAATATAAGCACTGATATTGTTACTTAAATTACAACAGTGAGGAGTCCAATTACAGTGCATTTTAGTTGTGTGATTTTTTTTTTTAATATCTTTGTGGGTTTTCTTTGTGAAAAGAGCATAGAGCAATTTTGCACGACATGTTGGCGCGCAGGAAATGATGCCCTTACACAGTACCTGTGGGTGCAAGTGTGCTCTGGGAAAATTGAGAAACGAGCTGTGGAATCTCTTCAATTGCATATTATGGCAGTTCCAAGTGTTTGTTTTATTTGCTTTTGAATTTCCAATAGTGGTAATGTGTGCTTATTTATCTTAAAGTAAATATGAATTGTCCACGTATGCAAGAAAGCTCATCTCTTCCAGTTATTTTGGCTGAGTTGATGCAATATGTTTTTATATTCTTCTTTGGTCATGTTTAGGTGGCATCATTCTTCTTTATTGGCTTGATGTCGATGATGATTCCGGTGTGCCACGTCTTCGGAGGTCTCATTGCTGTCTGTCTCTTCATGGGCCTGTTTGATGGGTGTTTCATTTGCATTATGGCTCCTATTGCCTTTGAGCTTGTTGGGGCTCAGGATGTCTCCCAGGCCATAGGATTTCTCCTTGGACTTATGTCAATACCTATGACAGTTGGTCCACCCATTGCAGGTGAGAACAAACATGGTCTGTAGCTGTAAATAGGCTTCTGTAGTTGCCAAATTGTCTGTTCCTATATCGTATGCATTGCATTTACATTGGATTTTTTCTATCTGAGCTCCAGAATATATGACGAATTTAACTGATGCTTCTGGCCTATTGATTTACTGGACTTTTGAAAAGTTTGCTTCAGACATACGTGACCTTTGTGTATTCCAAAAGCATCGCTGTAGTGATTTTACTTTGTCTTTCCAGGTTTGCTTCGTGATCGCCTCGGTACCTACGATGTGGCATTCTACCTGGCGGGAGTCCCCCCGCTTATCGGCGGAGCGATATTGTGCATCATCCCCTGGGTCCATGAACGACATAAGTTGAAAGAAAGGGCAAAACCCGTTGATGGAGAAACTACTGAGAAAATGCTGGAAAATGAAAGCACTTTGGTGTCAGATGCTACGGAAAAGCCAGTCAAAGAAATGGAATCAGGTGTTTGATGCTTTCTTTTCCTATACAAGATGGACTTTCTTCTACCAAAGCTACATTTCTGCTTTTTGGCTGAAGATACTACATGATACTAAAGATGTTCTGAACTGCTGAAATTGCAAAACTACTCTTTTATACCTGAACTTCTTTTGAGGAGTCATTGAGTTTGATTTCAAGCCACATTTTCAGAGCATTTGAAGTTTTGCAGCATTAGTGTGTACATGCGTAGTGATTCTGTGTGTGAAGAGAATATTTTTCTAATTCATCAGAATGTATTTCTTGGAAGTATGGAAGCTGTGTTTGGTTCACTGACCCAGGACTCTTCAATAACTTGTGTGCTCCACTCAATGCAGGCACACCCAGGGGTGTTTTATACTGGAACATTTAGTAGCTCTTAAAACTGATTTCATTTTTGAAGTTTCTTGTGCTGTTTTACAGTCTTTCAGAATTCTGTATCATGATTCTATTTAGTGGGGAAATACTGGTGGTAGGTGGATGGTTGGACAGGATGATCTTGAGGTCTTTTCCAAACTTGGTGATTCTATGATTCTATGAATGTGAATATGCATATTTTAGATTCCCTTCGCTCTCGCTGAAATCATTTAGCATTACAAAGTTAAATTATTAAACATCTGTTTTGTTTTCTCTAAAACCCCCAGATGGCTCAGTTTAATCATTCACTTTTTGCATTGATTCACCTTTTCACAGTAGCCTGAACAAAGAGATGACATTTTGGATGGAACCAGGTTTTGGATATGCACAAACTGAGCTTAGAATGCAAACGCATTTGGAAGTACAGCTGCTGAATTACAGATTCTTGATACTTTTTGGTAACACAATGCTATTGATGTGTAGATTATGTTTTCACCTAAGCGTCACAATTCCTGATGGTGGTTTTGAAATTGTACTGACAGCAATACTTCAGAGCAGGACTGTGAATTAGCCTAAATTTCAAATTGTCCTGTTGTTCCCTTCAGGTTTTTGTTTTTTTCCCCTTAAAACCGAGACAGCTTTAAAGATACATCCTAAGTGCAATAATATGAAATCGTTCTTGACACGTGGAAATAAAGGGGAGCTATTAAAACAACGCTCAACAAGATATTTGCACTAAGTGAACATGCAGCTTTATTTTAGGTCTTCGCAGCTCTGTATTCAGACATAAAGAAATGTCTTTGCACGTCCTATTGGCTGCTTATCATACTATAGTATGTCCCGATTGCTTATGTGTTCTTAGGTATGATGTACTGTTTGTCAGGCGTGTATTTCTGGATATCTCCTATGAAAAATATTTGAAAACATGATACTTTCAGATGAAAACAAGACAGTTTATCTTAAAAACACTTCCAAGCGCGTTGCTTATCAGTGGGTGTGGATGAACAGTGCAGTGGGAATGCCTGAATATTCTTTACGTCGTGTGCATTGAGCATTTCTGTAGTCTTCAGGAGTGGCATAGCAGAGAGTAAACTGAATGCGATCTAAAGACAAAGCGCACCCTGAAATGCACTTTTAATAAGTGGCAGTGCCTGCTCTTTATGTGAACCACAGAGGGATACTGTTTTAAAATTATATCACTTGATGTCTCCTCTACTTCTGTTGTTTTTCTGTTTTTCAGCATTGTAGTAAACTGCCAAGAAAGCCCACGAATGCTTGTGATCTGAAACACTCTATTAGCAGTGCTATTACTTGAAATGTTTACATCTGTCAGCTTAAAGAAGTCTTAAATGGAATCACACAGAGCATCCCAACTATCGAAGACCAGCACTGATAGTTTGTATTGTAGAATTTCAGTTCTTGTCTCATGGAATGTTGGAAGGAATTGGATTTTACAAAGTTAATGGAGTAGATCAGCGGGACTTAGAGGTGGAAAACAATCCTTACGGCAGCTGTCCCTTTGGGTTCGCTGGGACTCGTGCTTCTCCATGTCCCAAGTGCTCATGAGAATTTCATTGAAACATTAATAGCATTGCTAATTAAAGCAAGTACCAAATGCTGCCTTTAGTACAGAAGCGATAACAGCAGCTCATGCTGTTCCAGTCTGGCCTATCTCTGCAGATCAGTATTACCATGTGTGGGCCGTGCAATGGATTCTGCTGATTGAGTATGATTAAAAACCTCTCGTTTCCTTTTGCTTTACGACAAATGAATATTCACCGTGAGTCTTACACTTCATGTGTTGTAGCTTTGGGAGTTTTTAACGACACTAAGGCTGCTTTTCAGCATTAATGTGACTTGAAACTGTCATGATGAGACATCTTGATGTAATTGTAGCCAGGAGAGGATATAAAGCAAGTGTTGTTAAGATTTTTAAATGATACCGAAGGAATGTAACACTAATATGGATTAATTATTGTTAGACCCTTTAGAAACGTATCCATACATAAAAATTCAAATGTTCATATTTGAGTAACTAAATACGTGAATTATCTTCTCCAAATCAACTGCATTTAAAAACAAAACAAAACAAAAATCCCAGACAGTGGCCTTGGGAAGGGAATTCAGAGGGAATGATCACATAGCAATGACCAGAGCAGTGTTAGAAACAGATGCTGAAATCAGGATGTCAGGTGGCAGATGCAGAGCTAGGGCTCATGAAGTAAAGTTGGTGCAGTGCTGTCGGAATACTGAACCTATTGCTGATGCCAGTGCTTGTTTCACAACGGTGCTGCAACTGAAAAGACTTCAAAAAAAATGAGATTTCAGAAAAGGCTTTTAAAAAAATGAATGCATGAGAATTCTGATAGCATCTTTACTGCCAGCTCACGTCTACTGGGGAAATGAATGTCCAATAGAAAAAAGTCTGCATTAGACAGAAGCGTGAGAGGATTGCATCCTAAAATTAGATAAGAAGTAGTCAAATAGGAAGTAAAATTCAGATTGTTGGCAGTGAGACTAATTAAGCATTGAGAAACTTGCATAAAGACATACTGAGTGCCTTGAGGCTGTGAAAGTGAGACTGCCAATCCATCTCCCCTTTCAAAAGAATAAGAGAGAAATGTCCATCACAAACAGCAGCTGGTTGGTACGCTTTAGAAAAAATGACAGCACGGTGTAGAAATGTTTGTTATTTTGAAAACTGGGAGGAAAAAGCACCAAATATTTGATTTTATTTCATCTGAATAAATGTAACTTTTTTGTAATTGCATTTAATTTTAGGAGTGGAAGCCTGGTCATAGGAAATCTATTGAACTCTCATTTTGATGATGTAATGTGTGTCAGATCTACTCCTGTTGGGGATGGATTCTGTAATGAAATTACTGCTTCAGTTCAACAGAAACCCTTAAATCATTCTGAGATGCAGATGTATCTCTCTCTTAAGAAGTTCGTGCTTTCATATACATTGCTGTCTCACCGTATAAACAGAATAACCCTCTTCCTTTTTTCCATTGGGTACTTTCAGGGTAAGCTTCTAGAAGATACTGGGCAGAAACAGCTTCAGTTATGATTCAAACTGCAGTCCTACTCTGTGCTGTGACTGCATACACTGGATCTCAAAAGCAAAACTGATTTTGAGCAAGGGTTTGGTTTGATGGTTTATATGGCTGACAGTTGTGATGCCCTCTCAGTAGGTATTGAGGTCCTTGGAAATCTTCTTAAATCTGCTTGGCAAGGAGTCTGAAATAGTGCCAAGGCTTCATATTCTTATTTTCATCTATGCTATTCAACAGTATACAAAGCAAAATTTATAAAAATTATTGTTGGATTTATTCTGATTATGTATTTGCAGACTGTTGAAGTATCAGAGATCTCAAATGCCTTTTTTACCATTCAAAAATTCTACTTATTTCCAGTGACTCTTCATGGATCCCCCTCCATTGTAGAGTCAAAGGTGGCATTGCCACAAGTTCTGTTCTGTGGTCATATGTGAGGGTCTGTTTGAGATCAGGTGAGGTAAGCATTTGATGCTTTTCTCTTGGCTCCTGATGCATCATGTTTGGATGTGTACATTCCTGAATTCTCACTGAAGACACTGGATTTTCAAAGCCAATGCACATCCTGTTGTATATGGATGGCGCTTCTCATACCTTGTCCCTGCATTAAACCTTTGAGCAGCCATTGCCTGATGGAGAAGGCATTTCATGGAGTGGCAGAGGAGGCTGAGGCAGCCCAGCAGAATACTGAGCTGCCCACCCATAGATGAAGGCTTTGATCACATTCTTAATGTATAAAATATGGACACCATGGTTTCAAAGCAAAAACGCCCTGCTCAGTTGCTCGCAGCAGGGAGCACATGTCAGAGGAACAGGAGATGCATCCTTGTGGCCCTGAGTGGAGCACCTCAGGACAGAAATCACAGCTACTATCCTGGAATCATCCTGATGGGTGAGTTTAAGCACCGTGCTGGCAGCCCTGCTCAGCTCGTGGAGCCCTTTGGGATCTGGATCCCACCGTGGGAGCTGACATCAGGCACTCAGGGCATCCGTTGGAACCAAGCCTCTGCTAGGGAGAGTGTGTGTGTATGTGTGCACGTAGGTAACGCCGTGTAGTTTGGCTGGGGTGTACACAGTCTGCATTTAAGCACAGGAGCTGCAGCACTTGGACGTGACTGAGAAAATAATTCCACTTACACATCTCTGTTGACAAGCATAGCGCCACTACAGTTCCAGACAGTGAGCGTATTTTAACGCTGGCATATTTTCAGTATGCCTTTTAGCCTTTTCTATATATTGTGTCAACATTTTAAATGTTTCAGAACTGTGTGTTGAGTGATTTTATACTGAAATGTGTGCTAATACTGGTAACACTGTTGTGTTTCGCTGTCTTTATAGACCTCCTCTTTTGTTTGTTGTTTTGGGTGTGAAAAGATGCACAATTTGCCAGCCTTAACTCCATTCTTTAAGATTTTGCATTGTTAGAAAGGTTGAAAGCAAAAAAAAAAAACACTGTCTGATGTCTTTCATGGTGCTATAACAATTGTGACCAACCTCAAATTGCCCTGAATAAAGATGGTAGTTCTTAAGTGCCCCATTTGTTACTGTGTGTATCATTTTTCAATCCCGTTTTCCCCGCACAACCTTTAATTTTTTAAAAGGAATTCTGTGTTTTAAGGGAATTGTGTTACATTTTGATACTGAATCTCAGCTGCGGCCTTTTGTATTACAGTCCGTGCCTGCAGCTTTCCTTACCAGTGTGATCTGACCGCTCCTATATCAGTATTCAGTGCACTTTTTTCTAATGGCACCGACACTCCAATTTGAAACCAGGGCCTTATAAACCTGAACTACCACCTTCCAGCTGGGCATGCTTCATAAAATTCTGTCTGCTGCATTTTACATGCCGGGGTTTTAATGTCAAGCTTTGCTAAACTGTCACATTCACAACAGGAAGAAGCAAAAGTGAAGAAGGGAGGGAAAGGGGTAGAACAAACTTGTGACGTTTAAATAAATAAATAAATGGGTACGTTTAGCTCCAAGAACTGCCAGTGCAACTCAGAGGGCCTTTGATCACGTCCTGGCCTGCCACCACTTTCACCTCAACTCACCTTGGCATCACGAGGTGTTTCCTCATTGACAGCTCCAGTACATCACAGGAGTTCACTCGCCTTCCTTTTTTAGCAGTGCCAAATATTTCCTTTTCTTTCAGTAACAAAGCTGATGCTATTGGGAAAACATTCCTATTCATTCCGGGCTTATTCTCCAGGCTACTTGTATGTCAGATGAAAATCTGAAAAAAAAAGATGCTTGAAACCTTTCCCTAGGAGCCCAAGTGTCGCTGTGTACAGAACCTCTTTGTAAGTACAAAACACACCAACACACTTCTCTGCAGAAGTCTCCTTATGGAATACATTACAAATACTTCTGCACATTTTCCAGTGTTCTCCTGTACGTTCCAAATACCACCTACCTACAAAGTGCTTTAAAAAACCCATGAGCTGCTCGGAACAAGCAGAGCAGATTTACACAGACATCTTAATGTAAGCCATGAAGAGAGACCCTACGTGCATGTGTGAGCACCTTGGTGCAGTCCAGGCATGACAGGGCACATTCACCACAGCAGACAAAGAGATCTCTTGTCCTAAGTTGTCTTCAGAGCTTGCTATCAGTTACAGCATAGTTTAAAAATAAATAAATATGCAACTGTTTTGCCTGACCCAGTGCATAAAAACAGCACAGTGAGAGCAGATCAAATTAATTCTAGAGAAAGTCTGTTAAAAAACAAAAAACAAAAAGTTCTTCAAAAACACCAAAAGCAGCCCTCTGCTGCATTCAGTGCTCATTATGCTCCTTGGGTATAAAGAGAGCTGTAAAAGCGTGGTGTAGCTGCACTCTGTCAGGTTTGTATGGAGTTACATGCTGGGAGTATGCAAGCACGAGTCGCAGCTCTCCCTTGCTTTACAAACAGCAATAATGCCAGTGACCTTTGATCAGTAAGGCAAAGCTTTCTGTCTTCAAATGATCCAAGATCTTGCTTTTGTTCATCCAGGAGAGGCAGACTGAGCACTAAAAAAAAAAAAAAACAACACCAAACTTGTATAAGAAAAGTTACTAATGAATTACAAGCTGCTTTTTTTTTTTTTTTTTTTTTTTTTTTTTTACTTATTTAGAAGTTTAATTACTATACTTGTGTTGTTTTCCAGCTCCTGAGTAAGATCAGAGGAAATACTTAAGTTTTGCACCATTTCTTCTTTACTTTGCTTGTACGTCAGCAAGGAGCTCTTAGAGACTGCAGCTCTCCGGAGCACCAGCAACAGAGAGGGATGTGTGTATGATTAATGCCAGGCACACAGGCTGACCTTCTGGAGGAAGAACTTTCACAGCCTTCTGATAAGCACTGAAGAAACCTTTGGGTGTTACTGACACTGACTTGGAGATAAAGGACCATAAATTGGATCAGTCAGTAACAAGAAGTACAGCTTTCCCTGGAAGATCGTAAATGGTGCTCGATAAGAAAAGGGAACTCATGCTTTCATAAGGACTCTCCTGTTTGACTCCTGAATATAATCAGAGCAGTACTGCATAATTGGGTTGTGCAAGTGCAGTAATAACAGCCTTTAAAAAAATTGCCAGAGGCTGCAGATGGTCACAGAGGTTGCAAATACGTTACAGGCAGAGAGATAGCGCAGCTAAGTGTTCTTGGAATAGACAGACTGCATTTTTCTTAGGCAGTAGAGATAAGAGGAAAAAAAAAAAAAAAAAAAAAAAGGAAAAGCAGAGAGAGAATTTATAGCCACTGTTTGTAGCTGCCATATGCAGCATTCCAGCTCTCCTTGAACTCCGGCACTCAGGGCCGTGCCCGCTGCCCCGTGCATCCCGCTCCATATCCTGTGCTGCAGACCCTGTCCCTAACCCCACTGCCCCTCCCCTGACGCAGCTCCATGCCGTTCCCTCGGGCCGCGTCGCTGCCACACAGAGCAGAGCTCAGCGCTGCCCTCCGCTCCCTGTGAGGAGCTGCAGCCGCCATCAGGCCCCTCCTCAGCCTATTCTCTCCGTAGACCCCAAGCCCGCCCCGCTCGCTGCTGTCTCTCAGCACACCCCGCCCGTACCGGAGTCTGGCCCGCCCTCTGTGGGCGGAGTCGCCTCGCGCCTCGGGCGCCATTTTGTACGCCTAGCGGAGCGCTGTCTCCATGGGAACGGGCCAGGCTGGGGCCGCGCCCCGCAGAGCCCGCCGGGAGCTGTAGGCTTCCGCCGCGCCTCGAGCTGCCGGGGCGGGGCTTGCGGTTCCGGGTTCCCTACGGGGCCGAGCGGCCGTGCGTGCCGGCCGCGCCGCTAGAAGCCATGGCCGGCGCCGAGCGCAAGAAGCACGTCCGCTTCGCCGGCCCGGGGCAGGCGGCGGCGGGGCCCGGCCCGGGACCTGGACCGCGCCTCTCCGCCGCGCCGCACGCGGAGGTGGCCGTGGTCGGCGGGCGGCGGTGCGGGGAGGGAGCGGCGCTGCGGTGGTGCATCTCCGCGGCGCTGTGCGCGGCCTTCCTGGGGCTGGTGAGTGACACCGGCTGGGCGGGTTAGAGGGGCCCGGCCCGGCGATGCAGCCCTCGGCGTTGTTTTGCAGGGCACGAGCATCGCCGTGCTGGGACCGACCTTCCAGAACCTGGCCGACAACGTGCGCAAGAACGTCACCGACATCTACTACATCTTCGTGGGCCGCTCGTTGGGCTACCTGGGCGGCTCCGTGCTCGGCGGGATCCTCTTCGACCACGTCAACGCGCACCTCCTGCTCGGTGAGCGCGGCTCGGGGGGGCGGCCGCGGGCAGCGAGCGCCACCGGGGCTCCGCTCGGCTCCGCTGTGCCTTGCGGCTGGAGAACGGGAGGTGGAAGTGCAACCCGTGCCCCTTGGGCTGCTCTTCTCTGTAATCCCACAGTTCACACTCTTGCAGCGCACGGCCCTGTGTTGTGGGGCTTTAGAAAGTACGCAGATGAGGCAGGTGGGACTGGCTTGGCTTCTTACTTGCACGGCTGTGTGGGAGAAGCAGTGTCAGACTGTTGCCTTCGTTAAAGCTCGGCTGAACTGTTTGTCCTTGCTGCACAGAGGCACTGAGGCTGTGGCTGGGCAGCCTTAATCCAATTACAATTTAGTTAAAGTGGAAAACTTGGTGTCCTGTCTGTGAGTTTGGAAATATGCTGCTGGTTGCTGCCTACCTGTGGCAGTGTTTGAGCTCTGTAGGAGCAGTGGTTATAGTCCTGATGGTTTCCTGTACACATGTGGATTTCCTCCTGCGCTCAGACCTGTGCTGGCACAGCAGGGCTGTACAGCTGCCAGCAGCGGTCCTCATCCCTTTCCTAACCCTTCCCCTCCTGCTCCTCCATCTCTTCATCCCTTCCTTCCTTTATCTGAGTGGATTCATACAACTCCGAGCACAGAACTTTACTCACAGGGCTCATTTTGGGAATAGTTTTCCATTGCTTGTGTTTGAACCACTCTCTCCTTATCCCACTGGCCTATCTCCTGCTGCCATGTGCAGTCACGTAATACAATGTCTGTTTTTCTCCTCTCTCTATCTTCCCCTCTCCAGACCAGTTCCTTTAATTTGCTCTTGTTATACGTATCTTGCAGCTTTATTTATCCTCTTCCCTGTTCTTTATTCTCTGCTCCAGGTCACATGTAAAGTGCCTTCCCTTCAGCTTGCTGATCCATGTGTATCTGGCAAGGGCAGAGTGGATTATATCTGACATCTGAGACTTTACCTCCTATTATGAAAGTAATACACCCCTGAAAGTCAGTGTGAACTTGAAGCAGTTTAGGATTTGCTCGTCTTTCTGATATGTCACAGGATAGCTCTCTGTCAGTAATGCTTGAAAAATACATTTTGTCTCCAAATTCTTTCCAATTTGATGGCACTTAGAGCAGAAACACAATCCAAACTACTGAACTGCCTCATGTTTCTGTCAATCTGAGGGCTGACTGAGGATAATGGCTCCCACCTTCCAGCTGTTGAAACTCTGCTGCTGTGCAGATCTTTAATGCTTCAGTCAAGGAAGCTTTTGAGCACTGGTCTTCAGGTGAAAATTGGGAGCGGACGCTGAGGAGCCACTTTCTGCTCTGACAGACGCCTTGGGGAAGCTGTATTTAGCACCTCCCCTCTGTAGCCTTTTCCCTGTGCAGCTCACTGTGCTTCCCTTGCAGGTTACACCAGGGCAGGAATATCAGGTATCTCAGTGAAGTTCTTGGGCTCTTGGTTTTTTTTTCTTTTCTTTTGGAAATTGTTGCTAAATTTATGGCGAGAAACCTTGTAGTTCTGCTTCTGAAGACTGCAGAAATCACTTGGAATACACTGCTGATCTGAGAAGAAAATAGAAATGAGAGTCAGCATTTTTATACAGAGTGCCTCTTAGCCAGTAGGGAGCCTCACTTCACAGGATTTTAGGAGTGTAGTGGTTTTGAAGTGGGGCCAAATATAATGATCTGTAGTTCTCAATAAAAATGTCACTTTGCTCAAACCGTTTTCTATTTCTTTTGTGTTAAAGTAATGCTTTTAACTCAAAAGTTTGCAGAAAAAATGCTTCTTGGGGATAATTGGCATACTAAGTACTTAGCAGCAGATGGTGCCCTATTTGCAAATTAAGCCTTAGCAAAATGAAAAATGAAACATCTCATTCTCACTAAAATCATTTCTTCCAAAATCATCCTGTTGAATTTTCTGGCTGCCTCTGCTATTCGCATATTCAGGTAATGAGGTTACAGCATGTATTAGGGTTATCTGTAACTTGAGTAATGATAAATGTATTTTTATTTCTTAGTTTGCTACATGTTTGCAATTGAAGTGGTAACTGCAGTATTTGTGTTTTGTTTGTTTTTTCAGCCTTATCCATGCTTGGAACCACAGGTGGTCTTTTTGCCATACCATGGTGTAAGAGGTCCCTGCTGCTGACTGCCTTGATGTCACTCATCGGTGCTGCCATGGGAGTTCTTGACACGGGTGAGTGGCAGCCTGCTCCAGTGGTTCCTCCACTGAATGAACTGGAAACCCGCAGGTGACAGTTCTGCTGAGAATCACAGAATCATAGAATGGCCTGGGTTGAAAAGAATCACAGTGATCATCTGGTTTCGACCTCCTGCTATGTGCAGGGTCACCAACCACCAGACCAGGCTGCCCAGAGCCACATCCAGCCTGGCCTTGAATGCCTCCAGGGATGGGGCATCCACAGCCTCCTTGGGCAACCTGTTCCAGTGTGTCACTGCCCTCTGGGTGAAAAACTTCCTTCTAATATCTAACCTAAAACTCCCCGTCTCAGTTTAAAACCATTCCCCCTTGTCCTATCACTGTCCTGCTTTGTAAACAGCTGTATAGAAGTGACTTTGGCCTGTTTCACTAAGCACAGTTGAATTAGAAGAGAGGAGCTGTTTTATCTGGCCAGGATGCCCGGTGGGTTATTCTGGTCTTGAGGCTTTGCTTTTTGTGTTTGTAAAAGTGCTTCTGTATGAGAGAGCTGGGTAACCTTTGTTTCCCTAAGCAGATCAATATGCATTTTGGTGGGTAGTTACAGGCTTAAAAAAAATGCCATGTGCTCTTTAGACATTGTTTCTCTTAGAATTTACTCCTCTGTGGGAAGCTAGTTAGGTTATTGTTCATTAGTAACTGGTTTGTCAGATGAACTAGGTTAGTCCTATGCAACTCTGGGTGTTTGAGAGGAAGGTTCTGCCAGTGGTGTTATGGGAGAGCTGGTGGCCTCAGCTTGGAAGGGCCAAGTTTGGGGATTCACAGCAGATATATTCTACCATCATCGGCTTACAGAGCTATGTCATCAGTCTCCCTGAATTAAGGCACATGTGCTGCCCTTGGCCAGCCTCACTTAAATATGGAACAAATATAAACAAACACCTGTGCTTATAATGTTCCCTAGTAGAGGCTCCTTACTGGAGGGAGATGCTGAGCAGGATGAATTTGCAAAGCAGAAGTCCACTGGTGTGGCTGGAAGGGTTGGTTATACCAGGAGTACAGGGAGGAACTTCTCACAGAAATCAGTTCTTTGGGCATGCCTGAGGCAGCGCAGTCTGCTGCTGCGGGCATTTCAGGTCTCTCTGTCCAAACACCTCTGAAGTATCCAGCCTGGGGCTGGTTGGAATGGTGTGGCTGGTGGGCAGCGCAGTGGAGCGATGGCTTCATGGGAACCATTGGTCGTGGCTGCATTCAGTTTGAGAGGGCTCTGTTAATGTTAGAGAAAGCCTGTTGGGGGACCTTGTTGCAAAAAAAAAAAAAAAAAAGGTGGTTTTGCACAGCAAAAAGAAGGATGTGAGTGCAGAGGTGTATCTGTAGCTTCTGGTAGGATCGCTGTACCTGGCCTTTGGCTTCAAAATTTTTCGTATGGGACAGCCCTGTGGGCTTTCAGGGAAAATTTATTCAGCTTTGGGACTCCTGTTCCCAGCAGGAGCAGGAGGGACCAAGACCATGGCAGTGATGTAACGGAGCTGTGTTAGAGATGGGTGGCAGGGGTGGGACTTGATTTCTGTCCTTATTTTCCTGCACTCTCCTCAGGAGCAGTTTACGGATGCCTCTCTCAGGTCTTATTTTCTAGCACCGTTGTTGGTCTGAGGGTGCTGCAGTTTGGCTTCTGCAGCAACATTGCTGTAAATCTTTCTGCTTCTGCAAATGCAGTGAGCCATTTGAACACAGCTGGCGTGGGCCCTGCCTGCAAGGTGTGAGCAATTTGTGGTGTTTCCTGGGAAGTTGTGTAGTGAGAAGCTGATTCATAGCACCGTCAATTTTGCTTTTGAAACTTAGGAAAAGGAGAAGCAGAAAATAAAAAGGTCTTAAGCTGCTGCAAATGATGGGCTGCTGATCTGTTAAGGTGGCAGTGGTGCTACCTGAGGCTGCACAATGTGCTGAAAAATCTTCAGTTTACAGCCTCCAGAGAGGAATGGCCTGCCGTGCCAGACTCATCGCATCAGCCATAACAGGGCACGGACAGAGAGATGGCCAAATAGGGGCAACTGTTGTTGGATTAAGCCACTTTTACTTGCTGTGAATGCCCTCCTACCTTACAGCTAATCACATGGGATTAAGGTTCTCAAATGCACAATTACACTTAACCACAGTTTTGCACGTTGTATTCATTAAAACTGCTGTTGTTGCGAATTGAATTCATAACATAATTGCTATTTTTAAAACAATACCTGGTGTAAGGTTGAAACTAATGATTCCTTCTCTCTCCCATCTGCAGGTGGCAATGTTCTTGCACTGAACACATGGGGAACAGAGGCCGGACCGCATTTGCAGGCCTTACACTTCAGTTTTGCCATGGGTGCATTTGTGGCTCCAATTCTGGCTAAGATGGCAATGGGGAGTTCCGAACCCAGAGACCTTCAGGCAGGTGAAAATGCAAGCCAGTCTGTTCTGAGCCCCGTATCAACAGCGTCAGCTACACTAGCACTGAAACACCATCTTGGTGCTGATTTCTTGTGGTCCTACATTGTCATAGGGACCTATCTGCTGTTTGTTTCTTTCTTCTTTTTTATTTTGTATTCAAAGAGCAGCTCGGTTCGAGACAAATCAAAGGCTTCTGTGCAGAAATGCAAGGTTGCCAAATACCACCATGCCCTCATTATTCTCCTTTTCCTGTTCTTCCTCTGCTACGTGGGAGCGGAGGTTACTTACGGCTCTTACATATTTACTTATGCAAAGGTCTTTGCTGAGATGAAAGAAAATGAAGCAGCCGCGTTGAATTCTGTCTTCTGGGGCGCGTTTGCTGTTTGTAGAGCCGTGTCAGTATTTTGTGCTGCTTGCTTATACCCTGGCACTATGATTGTGCTGAGCCTCATTGGCTCTGCCGTCTCCTCTTCCTCCTTGGCTTTCTTTGCACACTACCCAATTTCGCTGTGGGCTGGAACTGCAGTGTACGGAGCCTCCATGGCCACCATCTTCCCCAGTGGCATTTCCTGGATCGAGCAGTACACGGTCATCCAGGGGAAGTCAGCTTCTCTCTTCGTGGTTGGTGCTGCTCTGGGGGAGATGTGCATTCCTGCAGTGGTCGGGTACCTGCAGGGGAGGTTTCACCACGTTCCTGTGGTCATGTACACTGCTCTGGGAACTTCGGCAGTGACGGCTGTGCTGTTTCCTGTGATGTACAAATTGGCCACCGCTTCTGGAGAGAGCTTGAGAGAGATGAGCGAAAGCGAGGACAGGAAGGCTTTGTTGTCCAGTTCGGGGCTTAACGAAGATGAAGAGGATGAGGAGGATGGAGGAGAGTGGAATGAAGCAGACTTTGAGGTAATAGAAATGAACGATACCCTGAGAAACTCTGTGGTAGAGACCTCTCTTAAGGTAGCGGGGAACTCCCCGTCAGAAGCCTCCCTCCAGCCACATCCAGGTGGTGCTGAGGGTGATTCTACAGTGGCAGCTGGCGGCTCCCCTGGGAGAAAAAACATGAATGTTGACCGGGAGAAGAACGATTAGAGTAAAAGCTGACTCTCTGGGTTTTTAACTAAAACGCGATGGAATTGTAGCTGTTGTCATGAAGTGGTTCAAGGATCTTCTCAGAGTAAGAAGGAGGTTTCCACCTTTGCCCGTCCTTCCTCCTTCCTCAGTTTGGGTCTGCAGCGATGTATCCCAGAGAAAGTCCACAATGATGTGAATGTGGTAACGTGATACAATTTGTAGACTACACTGAAGATGCTAAAACATGAGGGATTTTCTAAATGTCAGGCATGCATTTAAGTCATTTATGCTGTGATGTGAGCTAGCTGGGAAGAAGCTGCTCAGACCACTTGGTTTCTTGGAGGTGGGTGAAGGGTTCTGTTCTGAGCTCCTTGGTCACAAAAGGTTTTCATCAGAAATCTCTTGCCTGTGGTGCTGAACTTTCTTAGCTCGTGAAATATTTCTACTGCATTGGGGGTTGGTGTGTGACAAACCAGGGAATCAAGAAGTTGAATTTCAGGTGATGTAAGTGGGATATCCTGATGGCCAGTCACACACTCTTCTGATTCTGTCACTAAGACAGGACAGAATGAAAGATTAATTTTTATGCCTTTGGGTCACTTAATGGTGGTATATGGGAACGAGAACAAAGAGTGTCATTTATCTGCTGTGCGGCTTAACTCTGATTACTCGTTAACCAGTGGTGACAAACCTAAATACTTTAAGTACCTGTGATTGTACTTGTGATTTGAATTACTGCACTACCATTGAAAGCTTCAAATGTATGAAGAATATTCAGTGATATGTGAGATTAAATTGTGTTAATGACACGGGGCCATGATAGTGTAAGCCGGTTCAGTCGAAAGGTTTAACAACTTCTCTGGGCTTCCTGTGCCAAGGTTTTTCCACAGCAATGTGTAACAGCGGCGATTTGAGAATGAGGTGGAATTATCGATGAGACACAGAATCCCGTCCAGTCGTACAGTGTGCCTGCTGGCTCCCTGCTAGTTGGGTGCTGCCCTTTGGCTTTTCTTTCCTTCGGTGATGACACAGCAGGTGCCTCCTTGTGGAGAAGCTGTGGTTTGTTTGCTCAGATTCATTCCTCCGGGGGAAGGAGGGAAGCCCTCAGGTCTGGTTGTGTCGCCAAGTCCTTCCCAGTGAGAACCAAGAGGCAGCAGCTAATGGCAAAGCCTGAAGCAGTAGTTCTGCAACACGTCTACTTGAAAACCAAAAATTAATAGGTTGCTGTTTTTTGAAGCTGTGTGGTCAAAATGTGGGTTGGTCTTCTGTGTTGTTTGGGTTTTGTTGTTGTTTGCACTATTATTGTTTTTTTTGCTAAGAGGTTTAATGCTGACAAAAGGAAGAGCTCTTAGTGTAACATAGCACAGAACTGTGGATGTTTAGTGTGTGTTTTAGTTGTTTTTGTTCTTTCTCCTGTCCCACTGTGTGTTTAACCTGGAACCTAAGGGCTTTTTCCTTTCTCCTGAAAAGGTAGTAAGAAAGATGAATCAATTTGTAGTGAAAATGTGTTTGTTTTTTTTTTTTTTTCTGTTTTCTCTTTTTTTTCCTCCTGCAGTGTTGAAGGGCCTCCTTGTCCTGCTGCTGTAGGCATTTAAATGCCGTTGCCTGTTTGCCTGATTCTTCTTTCCATGTGTGTATTTATGCACAGTTCCAATGCAATGCATGAACCTGCACTTTAACATATGGATTCTCTCCACCTGCTACACAAGAGGTTTTCTTCTTTGCTCAGAGCTTTTGTAAATATTTCTAAACATCTGCCCAAATCCTGTTCTGGCTACATGTGGCAGCATTTGATCAACAGAAGTAGGTCTGTATGGCCTTATGCATTCAGTTAGTTTTATGTAATAGTCACAAAAGAAATGTCCTGGCAGAGAGAATGACAGATTACGCCTGGATTTCTGATAGTTTTCTTTTTCTCTCTTCCCTCCTGCACTCTGCAATAACTAACTGCTGTATATTTGGAAAATAGGGAGTGTTATCTGACAGCACGGGCAAATCCTGTTGGTTTTATGGGGAGAGGAGGAGCTTGTGCTTCTGCTCTGCTTTTATGGGATGTACTTTGCCCCCAGGGTGTCACAGGTATCCTCTGGTAGAAGGGCTCAGTGCAGGGCAAACAATATCAGGAACCCAGGAGGTGTGGGGCAGCTCCCTGCTGCGAGAGCCATCCATGGGTTTGGCCTGAACCAACGGCGCGACTCCTGATCTGTGTTTGCAAAATGAATGAATGCAGGGCACAAAGAGTGTCCCAGCTGGGTTATGCACCAAAGCAGCAAACTTCTGGCTGTTTTCCATCTGAAGTAGAAGTATCTGTAATTAGCAATTTAAAAAATAGAACAATGGAGGCTTCTGCTGATGGGAATCTTCAGTTATTTTAAGAGAGTCTCCCATACCTGAGATCATGTCGTCAGAAAAAAATTAGTTTAAGAAGCTTGCCTGAAAGCAAGCAGATTTTAAAAATAACTTGCAATTTGTACACTAATTTCTGAATAAATTTCAAATTAGAATGCTCTGCAAGGAAGATTATTCTCAGGGATAGTTAACAAGTTTTACATAATCAAGTACAGAAAATTAAGGCCCCATTGAGAAATGTGCTTTAATGTCTTTGAACCATCTGTATGTATGTTTATTATATGTATGTGAATAGCTCTATACACCGATAGGTAGGTAGGTGCATGCTTATTTGTGTTTCTGACTAAAGTCATCATGGAGAATGGAGAAATGCTGCCCAAACTAAAACCCATGACTGGCTGAGTGGCAGTGTGTAACGTTGTGTTGGAACAACACCCAGAAGCCTTTGCCTGGATGACTGCAGAACTGTGAGTTGCCTTTGCCAGGACTGAAAGCTCTCGGTGTCTTAGTTTAGCTTAGGCCTCAAACTTGAATAGCACATACATACAGAGCTTGTGCTCATCTCCCCTGAATGTGTGTCTAGAATCAGTGGGTGCCCCTTAATGAAAACAAAATGTTGAATGCAATTTAAGGTGAAAGCAGACCTAGGACCTTTGCAATGCTGAGCCCAGCTCGTGGCAACTCTAAATGTCCTCGATGCTCAGGGCTGTTGCTTTCCTAATTGATTGGATTTTTGGTGTTCCTCAAGACCTGTTTTAGAAAATGAATATTACTTTACATATATTTAAATTTCCAAAGTGAATCAGTTCTTGGCATATACATGAGGAGCTATTTACAGTGTCTTTTTAAGTTAAGGCTAACAGCAGTGTTTAAGCTCTGTGAAGGACTTCTTAAGTGTTATTTATGGTTATTACCATTGCCTTGTTTATGCCAGAAAGTCACCCTGGTGCTGTGGTGAGATGGTTGAATGTCCTGTCATTCACACTTTTGCCTGCAAAAGCAGGACTGCATTGAGGATGGTCATGCTCCCATTTCCTCCAGCATTAAAGGTAAATTCTGACAGTTAAATGTCAAACAATATTTGTATTTAGCCCTGACTCATTCCCAAAGGCTGGACTGTACTGCAGGTACTAAGGAGTTACTGCTGGTGCTTGCACTGCTGCTCTGTAAATGACCCTTCAGTGCTGGAATGGGGAGTGGGCAACAGTTTGTGCCTTGGTGGGTTTTTGGTTCCTTTCCATAAAAGCTCATAGTCTATTATATATTCATCATTTTTATTTTGCTTGTGGTGGGTTTATATAGTACTGTATAATGTGGAATTTATAACATGGACTTGTACCTTGAATGTAATAAATTCTTAATGGGAGGAGGCACTCAGGTTCCTTTATGTAAATAAAGTTTTGTTCTATTTTTAAAAGCTACTCTGGACTTGCAAATGTAAAGCTTACCCTGTTTGGGCTAATGGAAAACAACAGGAATGTTTTATCCTCTTTGGAGAAGGCCTCCAGAAACCAATACTGAAGTTTTACATCCCAAAGCTTAGGCTGGAAACTGCCCTGTGCGTTCCTATTGCATCGGCGCTGTATCTGCACCGAGTGAGGGAATCAATGGCAACTGAGTGTTAGAAGGAGGAAGCGTGCAGATTTGTACCATATCATTTTATTCAACTTTAATATGGTTTCCATTATTAACTTCTAAAACAAAATGATTTCCAGTTTAGAAAACAATGCACTGACCACATAATTCCTTTTCCATTTTATACAGTTATACAAATATTCTAAATACACATTTTGTCAAGATGGTGGCAAATAAGATTTAACTGTACAGTACGTAAGGAAAGAAAATATTTTAAGCATATTTAGAAGCAATAGAAATGTCTATACAAAACAAGCAAAAATGGAATAAAATTTTATATTTAAAGTATTGCAACAGTCCCACAGGTTTGTAACAAAAATGTCTTTGCACAGTTCCTCACAATGCCCCATTAATAGCTAAAGCAAGACAGCGATTTTTAGAAAATAATGTTTCAAAATGCTACACATGGTACTACTGTTTGTTTGCACAGTCTGATCAAAATAACAATCTACTCAGAATCAAGCAGAACTGAGGAGGAGATATACCAACCAACTTTAAAATTATCTGTATAAAAGTCATTGCACATTATTTTACTCAGTTGTTTGAAAAGTAAAAAAGTGTATTTACAAAATATTTCGCAGACAAAATTATAAAGTGAATGGATAATATAGAATAACACGTCTTGATACTGACAGTCCAAGAACACACACAAATGGATTTATCGTTTCGAGAGGTTTCAGTGCTCCTTCCTCCAGGAAGTAAACTTGACTTCTACTTGGCAATGGATTTACAGGATGTTACACACAGCTATTTCAACATCAGCATTATAAAACAGTATGTTAGAAACATGAAAGGAAGAAGGAATTTGTACATCTTAAAAAGTGAGCTATTCATAGATCAACAAATGCATTTTTTAATTTAGTTAGGATAAGCGTTCGTTTTATTCCTCAGATAATAAACCCGACAGTTAAAATGGAAATCCTGGACTAGATGAGTTGAAAAAGCACCATGCACAATAGTCCTAGTGTGGTAAACACTGAAACAAAATAGCACCTGGAGTCCCGTAACAGATCATTCAGAACTGGTCGAGGAGCTGGCGGAGGTACGGCGCCTTCGATAGTTCTCTGCTCACTCGGGAGAGCTTGAAAAGCACTGGGCAGTTCAGGGAGACGCACGGGATCTGTCGGTCAAAGCAGCCTGTACAGTTCTTGCATATCTAGATGGCACAAAAAAGCAGAACAGATTGCTTAAGCTTACCTCAAAGCATCGAGGATGTAGAGATGTCGGTGATTTACGCCTTACTGGCAGAGCAGACCGAGCCCTGCAGGCAGCCATCAGCAAGATCTCAGCACAGAGGGACCTGAGAAGCTCTGCTCTGCTGCAGCCTCTCTTGCCCTTGCCAAGTGCTGACTTTGATGCCAGTCCCTGGAGGGCAGATGGCAGCCCCTGGAACTGGGCAGGGGCACAGCCTGACAGCACAGCTTGGCTTACAGCCCTTCCAACCAAGTTGCTATTTCTGCTCCGCCCCTGTGTGATGGCACCTGGGAAAAGAACCCGAGCAGCTGAGGGATTCAAGCAGAGCAGCATGTTATACTCATGTTAAATGTACCCTGGATAAAAGTTTCCAGGTGAAACAAGACAAAACTCCAGTTATTCTCTATGCAGGAGCGGAACTTCACTAATAAGCCACTTATTTCCAGATAAACTTCAATGAGAGCTTTTACTTTGCAAGTCAGAGCATGCAGGCAGAACAGCTCATTAATGTAGCCAATGCTGCTTTCAAGGATTTTTACCATGAGGTACCTGATTAAATAAATAGCAGTAGGCAGAGCTTTTCCAAAGCTGTTTCCAGAGAACACAAATGGATCTGTTTTCAGGAGACTTCCCCTGCTTTCCTTTTCTTTTTTTTTTGATTCTTCCCAGTACTAAGCCAGCCCCCAACAATTTTTCCAAAAACTCTGAAGAGCCACTCGTGGTTCCATAAGAATTTTGACCCTGCCTACCACTTGGAACCAGAAATGAAATGTCATATCTACAAACTCCTTTCCTTTGCTGTTAACATCAGTTTCTGTACTTTCCTTCGGTCTCTGAAGACCAAACAGAAGCAAGGTGCTTTCTTAGTTCAGTTTGCGTATAGTGAAGAAGTCTACAGCCTTAATTCAGGCAGCTAATTTTTAAGCCATGTGTGATTAAACCTGTATATCAATGTTCTGCTAGCGCTGGCATGTTTACATTCCAGGAGGGCCATGCATTTCAGCTGTGAGGGACAGACAAAGCTTCAGATGAGCAGAGAACACAGCTCTTGCTGATGGTTTAAGTCATCAAATACTGACCAGAACTGGACCCCAGCCCTTGCTGACCTGCTGCAATGACACAAGGGCATTCTGATCAAAGCCGCTTCGTGATCCTAATGGGGGGCTGGGCCCAGTTTTCACTTATTCCAGGACAAAAACAATGTGAAAGTACCACAGGAAAACTGCAGAATGTGTACCTTGTTCCTTCACTGTCACTACAATGCAGATCAGGGCCACCATTGCAAAATACAGCATGAAAACATAAGTCCACAACGTAGTGTAGTATTTTGGAATTGTGAATTATAATGGTTTCCTGGTTTTCTAGTACTGTAGCTAATCACTACAGGAACATTTATTAATATCCCTGCAATTCACCAAGTCATTAAGCTGGTTCAGAAACCAGTGCCAAAAATTGATTTTAACAGCAAAATAATTTTAAAATACTATAGTACAAAAATTAGTCAAGAGCACACTTATGACTCTTAGAGGAGAGGCATGGTGCTTTGCAGGCACCTAGCTGTGAGCATAGCTAGCCAGTGACACTCTTCATGGACTTCTAACTCAAGGGGAAAAAAAGCGTGGGAAATTTCTGACGAGAAAAAGTAACAAAAAACTCAGAACACAGCCATATCATGCACACAAATAATTTTTTCTAGGACTGGAGCTTTTTTTGTAAATGGAACATCATCACTTACGTTAGAACAAAAGGTGCGTGTTTCAACATGGTTTTTATCACCATCACTGTAAAAAGGAATCTAAAAACCATCTAAGATACTCTTAAAAAGAAAAAGAAGAAAAGCATCTTTTGTTCTGTTTCTCTCCACCTCTTTGGCTTCAGTCTCATGCAAAGCTAAGGAGAACAGCAGTTGCTGTTTTAGAGCCGTTGCCTTTTAGAGCAGTGGGAAAAGCAAATGAGTTGTATCACATTTAAGACAAGGACTGCACTTCCTTTCTACTGAGGGCATTCAATGACTGCTTTGGAGCTCCAGCCTTTGCCCACAGCTGGCAGCTGGCTGACAGCGCTGTAGCCATACCTTGACCAGCTGGTCTTGCTTGCGCTCCAGCTCTCGGATTTCCTGGTTGAGAATCACTGCCACATGCTGTGGCTGGCTTCTGCACTTAGTACAGATCCCGTACTGGGTCAGTTCATCACACACGGGACAGTGTAAGGTCGTGAAATACTGCGAGATGGTGCCTTTCCGTCCTTCCAGCTCACTGCGGGCAGTGGAGGCAGTTTTCTGAATCTGTTAATAAAATTTAATGGAACAAAAATTAGGAGGGCAGTAACTTCCAAGAGAGCAGCTTGCTTTCTTTCTACAGTACAGAGATTCTTCTTTTTCAAGGAGAATAGAAGTAACAGCCTCTGGGGTGTGGGTTAATATGCAAATTATGAATGTGAACACATAAGCACAGCACTGGCCCGAAGTGAGGCACTGAATGGGGCCCACTCCTGCTGTGACTTGGTTCACTGGGAAGCTCGTGAGAAAAGAGAAAAACAGCAACCACGACATCCTCAGTCACCTGCTAAGGTCCCAGACTCTGCTCCTGCACTGGTCACCTGCAGGTGCTGCCCTGTTACATGCCTAAGATGCCCTGGCTGCACCACCAGTGGCTGCAAGCCTGGAAACAACCAGCTACATATTTCTGGTGATAGAGGTTTTTAACAAAGTGTTACTGCTGCTTGGGCACTCCCACCTCTACCATAAAGAGAAAGTCTTCAGAACATCTTAGAACAGCAAGAGTTCCAATATCCACTATCGTGAGACAGTGAGTACAGCCAAGCAGACAAATATACAGCTATTCCTCTAAAAATAAGCTATTACAGCAAAATATTATTTTGAGCTATGAAAGTGGTAAAAAAATGACAATGTCATCAGCCCTGAACAAAAGGACTGGAAGGAGAAATCGATTTGCTAAGTGAAAAAAATCACACTCAAGGTCTAAGAGTCAATCCTGCACATCTGGGCATCAAACCACAGCCCTGCAAAGTAAACAACTTCTACGTCACCTATCGAGGCCTGACTGTGTGAAAAACCATGATAAAAGCAAACACTGCACAGAGGCACCGCACTTGCAATCCCATTTGTTTTCAAACACGCTTACCCTTGGCAGCTCATGATACCAGCTGAAGACGTCTATGCCGATCAGTGAGAAGACCCTGGCCAGCGGTGGCAGAATCTGTTTGGTGATGTAGTAGGTGGCATTCAGCCTCAGGCTGGGGTCCTGCAGCACTTCGGCGGGCCGCCTCACCAGCTGGATGAGGGGCAGCCCAGGCATGCCGTACACAATGACATAGGGCACCCGCTCCCCAACCCGCGGTTCAGAGCGACGGTCGTAGGCGAGCATTCTCCTGTTTAGAAATAGATTTTGTAGTGCACGCAGGGACAAAGTACAAGCCAGGGAAACAACGAGGAAACCTCTACACCTGGTGATACGTTTAGTAGCTCTGCAAAAGTCTGAAGCTGATACCTATTACTAAGCACAGGACCGAGCTGTTTTATTTTTAGCATGCTAAAAATAAAACACGACCAAACCTGAGTATTATAAGCTGGAATATGAACCCTAATGCTATCTCCTCTTTCAGGTCACTTGGATTTGCATGCACGTTGCTTTCAAACTACCAGTTCCTTGAAGAAATATATTCACGAAGAACAGCAGCCATGGCACTAAGAAGAGCTCAGGCACCAAGAAAGCAAAGGATTGTTCAACTGGAAGAAAGCATCAACTGCAGGACACAAGTTTTGCTTACTTAAAAAGCACAAATTAATTAGAAGGTACTTTATGTTTAGCAAGGTAAAACTGGAAAATTTGCTTGTTCACATAATTCATTACAAATAGGCAATGTCAACTGGATGAATTACCAACTCCAGTACTAAAGGCACTTTATAAAAAGTGAAAAATCATACTGTATTTCACAGCACTATCAGACATTAGTATTGTTGTTTTAAGCTCTAAAATATATATGTAACATCCATGAGTGAATAATCTTTCTGCTCATCATGTCCTTTTACAAGAACTACTGCTGACAGCAGTGAACACATCATTTTACATGTCGATGTCTTGATAAGAGGCCTTACTCTTGAATTTGTCTGGCTTTTTCCAGGAACAAGCAATGGCTTTCTGATTCCTGATCTCTCTTCACATCCAAAAGAAACTCAGAGCCACCTACTGCAATAACATCTGATGGAGACATCTCTCTGCTACCTGTAACTAAGGTAGTACAAAGGTCAAGGCAAAAATCTATTATTAGTGCTTTTGCATTTCATTACCTGGTGATTTCCAGGGCTGGTACGCAGGATCCAGGCTTGTAAGCAGAGCTACCTCTGTACTCTTTTGCAAAGATGAAGTCTTGTATGCTGGCTTTTCCTTCCAGTAACTTCATGCATTGGTTCTGCACGTACTGTTTGATCTGACTTATGTCACGTGTTTCAAATAGCAGCTTGATAGAACACTCAAGTATCTTTAAAACCAAGGAGAAAGGTTATTTTTTAACTCAAAATAGGAAATTCAAAATAATGGAGTCAATTACATGCAAATATTAATATACTGTTTAGGAAAAGTATCAGTTGTGAACTAGAGTGTTAATGTGACAACTGGTTGCACTCTCTTGCACTCAAAGACATTCATAAACACGTTACTGAACAGTTTTTTTTTCTCAGGTTAACACAGATATGAGCCTGCAATTCACATATTCTGCTCTCACATTTGTTCTTTTTGTCAGGAAAGAACTACATATTATTGTCAGAAACAGAATTTATAACTATAAGGATTAAGAACAACATTTCTGGGATATTAGAAAATATCAAAGATAGCAATATAATCCCAATTTCTATCAGTCTGCTCTGAAATTTCACCGTGCTCAGGCAGTGGAATCGCTTTGGCAATTACAGAAGTTTTCCAGAGTATGAAAGAGAATGTTTTTTTTTTCCTGCCATTTAAGATGCTTTTCTAAGGTTTTCTGATCACCTCAGTGAACAAAAAAAATTGGGATTAAAAAGAAGAGTGGAAGTAAATCCTCCTAAGTGCTTGCCGTTCTTACTGGGATACATTTGTTTTGACTTGATTAAGAAGAAGAGTCTTTTCTTTTGTAAATCCCAATTCACAGCTCAAAATAAATAGGCAAGGAATTTTACTTTAAATGAATTCTTAGCAGAACTGGATTTTTGTTGGTGAGACATTTAGCAAACACCCTTTAGAGAAAAATCTGTCTCACTCACCTTGGAGTGAGTGGAGTTACTTCTCTGTAAAGTGAATTGGATCAATGACAGTCTTCAGAAGAACTTACATGGAGGTGAACCTTTTTATGGGCTTCATAGGGCCAAAAGGTAGTAGTTAAGGTGGAAACTACACGACTTTGTGATGCTGCACAAGATCTTCAATTTGTCTTTTAAATGACTCATACCAGAAAAACAAAGTCTCAGACAGCTCACAAAGACCAGAAACTCTGAGAAAGGATAAATGTACAATGAAATAACAGAATACTATGATTTTATTCAGGAAGAAATATCTAAGTATTATACCTTGGAAACAGCAGGACAGGAGTCCCTTCGGACAGTCTCTATGCCTTTTGCATCAAATACCGGGTCCTTCTGGTCCAGTGTTTCATACATGTAACCCACATACCTCTTTTTAGTTTGTAGGACACATGGCAAGTAGACCTGGAATGTTTAAGAAGAGAATTGACACACAGTATAATCTTCGTATCCTTACACTTTTCTGGATTGCAACAGTCAGCATTCTTAATGCAAATGTACTCTTTTTTAAAAAAGACAAGAACTTTATTTCAGAAACCTTTCTCTGCTGAAGTAATGGTGTTTGAACTTTCTGTTCTCAAACATCACCTTTTTGAAGCCTATGCCTAAGACTGGTCTCCTTATACATGGATTTTTAGGGTTAAGGTCTCTTTTACCTATTCCCTGTAACCTCTGATTTCATTGTCAATTGTCTCAGTATTCACTGACCAGTTTTAGAAGAAAGAATGGGGAGTATTTGCTTCTCAATATTATTAGGACTGTCCCACATCTTCCTGGCTCTCTTGATAAGAGGGAGCAGTGACTTTAGCAGGCTGAAGAGGACCCTGCACATAGGTGACTATGTGAGGCACTTCTTTACCAGATGCTCCAGCTTTGAGTCTGTGTATATTGAGAATTTTCCTGTCTTAGGAAGCCACTCTACAAGAAAACTCAGTATTTTGAGCCCCAGGACACATAAAGTGAAGCACTAAGACATGTATTCAAATGTATCTCAAAACCTCATTATTTTTTCTGGCCAATTCAGACTAATGACACAGAATTACCTCAAAGAAGTGGGAAAGGCCTCTGTACATCTGTCAGTGAGGAAAGGTTTCTGCCTTCCACAGATATCCTGACTTCTCTTGCTAATATTTTTTCTGCTGTATTTTCAGTGAAAAATGTCAATTTGCTGACAATTCTGACTGAACCTCTTGCATCTGGTCTGTACATTAAGAATTTCAAGAACATCTGAACCGATCACTAATGACTTTCCCAGGATAAACCTCCACCAAAATTAGTATCACATTGCCTTGCTCTTCTATAAAAAGCTTACTGTCATCAGTACTTTTTCCAAAAGCCTACTGAATGAATGTTTGTCATTCTCATTTTATATGTATATGTATAACACACACATATCCTGAAGTGTGTGAAAGCTGACAAGAATAAACATCTGGTTAGTAGTTAATACACTGGAATCTCTTTAAGGGTTGGTTTACATTCTCTCTAACTGAGTTTGTTTCCTTCTATGTATATAATACCAAACTGAGGGAGACATTTCCAAAACTTAATGAAAAGGGAACTTCAAACTGTCTGGTGCTGGCAGTGCAACAGGCCACCAGGCACCCAGATGTGAAAGTGGGAGTAGCTCTCTTTGCTTTCAGTCTGCAGCATTCTTCTGACAAGATCACTACGGCATTACGAAGGAGCTGGCAATACACCCACAAGAACAGTACAGTGCACGACTGTTGTTTATAATTTCATTACGTTTAAGTCCAGAAAAATCTTTTATCTTCACAACGCTTTCAACTCAACACATTTGAAGTAAAACATTCTTCCTTTACCTTTTCAAACTTCAGTTTAACAGGTTTGGGGTTTGTCGCTGTTACAGCTTCAGCAATTTCTTGACCAATCTTGAAAGATTGCTCCTTAGTGGCTCCTTTCAAGAGTACAAACATGCTGCAAGAAATCAGACATAGGAAATAAGACTAAATTTGTCCAACGTAGTTTCTGAAGCTTATGAGCTAGTTTCCTGATGGCAAGGCAAAAACACACGGTTATAAATTCGGTTCAATTCTATCATATTGAAAAGCCAAAAACCTGAGAAACTTCAGTATTCAGTGGAAAATTAGGAGTGCCAAAGGCACGATGAATGCTGAGGGCTGCAAGTGTGACTACTCCAGGCACTGCAAAACTTCTGAGTTCTGAGAGAACTGTAGGGACCTCTGGGTATATATAGTGCTTCTTTCACTATGGCCAGCAAGAGGATCTAACTTCCTTCCCCTAGAAGTTCTTTTTTCAGAGTATGTGTAACTACGACAAATCTACTATCTTTGAAATTTGAAGTCTTTCACCACTTCTGGCTGAAATTGCACACTGGATTCACAAGTCATTAAAGAGGAACAACCAGATCAACTTTGTTTCTCAGGGCAGAGAAATGATCAGGCAGACTCATCATTTTATGCTTTGGTGGCTGCTTCTGAATTGCATCCACACATGAAGCTTAAAAGAGGTTTTCCTCTAAGCATCAGCATGCAATATCTATTTTCCAACAAGAATGTCATCAGGAACAGGCACAAAAATACTCATCAAAGAAGAGTTATATTACTTAACAGCAGAAAAAAAAAAAAATTCTCTTCTTCCTGTTCCATAACATTTCCTAAAGAAAGAAAACCCTCTAAGCGCTCTCTGAGAGTCCTGAAAAAAAACTCCAGGAACATAAACAATCTTTACTTTGCATTATTTTGCAAGACAATAAGCAACACCCCAAAAAGGGGTCATGTACCTTTTTCAGTATGGTAAGTCCTTGTTGTTGAGACAACAGAAAAATGTATCTACGAAGAACTGCTATGGTTTATTACCTGTCTGTATCTCCATACACAACGTGAGCACCCCATTTTTTGGTATCATTCACCAGTTTTATAGCACGCTCCAATGTTTCTCTGGCTTTGTGGACAATGCTGTCCCCAAGCTGCAATGTTAAAGAGAAATTGAAATTCTTTATTCTAATGCTGAAACTCTTAGTGAATACAGTCTAAACTGATTTGATCTGCTTATGAAAACTACTATATAGAGACACTGTATTATATTTCATGGCTTAAAAGAATATAATAAATTAAAAATAAAAAGCTTGCTTACACCACACCATCATAGCAGGAATTAAAAGAAGAGTGATCAAATTATTACAAAAGAATTAAAATAAAATTTGGTTTAAACTTCTTCAGGCACATGAAAAGCAGGAGAACAAGAAAATACTGCTTAGGATTGCTTTATTCAGTGTTTGGGTTCGATGATTCCTCCTTTTATAGCAAGTACAAAACAGCTATGACGTTTTGTTTTATTTCCACCAGTAGAATTGTAATCCAGTTTACCTTTGGAGAAATTACTATAGAAATGCCAAATCCAATTTTTTTTTTTTTTTTCTAATGGGAAAAAGAAAAGCAATACTTTTTTTTTTTTTTTTTTTTTTTAATAAAAAAGATAACAAATACCAAATTTAATACAAATAAAGAATAGCTATTACAATGCTTCTCCGATTATAGAATGCTCTGGGTTGGAAGGGACCTTTAAGATCATCTAGTTCCAGCCCCCCTGCTATAGGCAGGGACACTTCCCATAGACCAGGTTGCTCACAGCTCCACCCAGCCTGGCCTTTAATGCTTCCGGGGTGGGTTAAATACATTTCAAATAATAATACTGTGTTATCTGTCTATACATTAAGAACAGTGTATTTTTCAGTTTTTCTGCATTTTTATCTGCAACCCTTACCTCAATACATGGCATTCTTCCAGAAAAATTAGCAGCAGTATAACCATATGTAAAATTAGCTATATATTTAAGACCTAACTGACGAGCTTCAAGCATTCGAGTTATAGCCTTGTCATGTTTGTAAGCCTTCATGGACTGTTTCACCATTATCCTTGTCTTCAGGATTTCTTCAAGCATTCTCGGCAGCACGCCCTTTCTTACTGAAGGCTGACATAAAGAGAACAAGGAAAAGAATTACATTTAAAAGCTTTGCCTAAATAGTTAAGAGTAGAAGCAAAACCTAGAATCTTTAGATAATCACTGATAAGAAGACAAATTAACAAGATGCCCTAGGCACCAATGGTTTAGCTCTTCATGTAAATATAAGTAACAATACAACAATACAAGTAATGTAGAATACAGGCAAAGCTCTTAAGGGCGGGATTAACAGCTTTTTGTTGTTCTCATCAGCTCTGCTAAAGTAATCTTTTGCTAACCTTTTTAACAAAAATGGTACTTCAACAGTTAACTCGCTCTATTAATTCTGAAAGCATCAGAAGGTGAAGGAACATTATCCTCTAAAAATTCTACAAGCATTCTTTACCTAAACTTTTGTTTTACATTAATTCATATATTTAATGTATGTTGATGACTGGCTAATTACTTGTAAATGCTTCAGGCCATATTTATTAATTCATTATAAATCAGCCAGCAATACACGCAGCATAAAATGAGAGCAGTATAAATCAAGTCAGGGAGTTTCATCTCCCAAGCCATGATGCTTTGTCTGGGAAAGCTCACTGGTTTTCATCCAGGAGAAGAATGAAGTGTTATGTGCAGATAATTACTGTTTGATCCCCAAATTGCACAAGTGAAATATACAGTTTAATTATAGATGAAGTCAGTCTTTGGTATAAGAGAAAGCATAAAGATGACATTTTATTTTCTGAACTGCCATAAGTTCAGTACTCTGACAAGTATCAACAAACACTGGGAAATGAGACTAAGCCTCCCTCCTGTTCCATCTGCTCTTAATGCAGCCAAATTTAAACTGCAACATCAATTTCATCTTGAGCTAGTGAGCCAACAGGAAGTGAAAATGCCTGTCACACAGCACTGACATCATTACCTTGACAAAAGCCACACCACTGGGTGACACTGTGATATCATGCCTAATCTGGTAAAGCAAATCAGGAGGTACTCTCAGAGAGGTGCAGCCAAATTTGAATGCATCATATCTGATAAAAGAAAAATTAAAGATGAACATCATTCGTTCGTTCATTCATTTACAGCCCAATGAAGCAAAAACACCAACTCATATTAAAATGCGATAATGCCAGCAAGGACAGAATGAAAATTACAGTCTCAGGTACAGACAGACCATCATTTGAATTTTTTTTAGCTTCAAACAAAACATTCAAGGAGTGAAGAAATAATACATGGCTAAATTCCACAGAGGGTAATTTACCCATCCCTTCATTAATGAGTTATTTCCAAATACTGAGTTAGTGGGAGCAAACAATCGCACAGCAATCTTGTATGGAAGCTACACATGCCTACCAAGTAACACATTGCATATATTTCCTTCCTATTAGTTCAGAATTTCAAATCTGAAACTTGAAATTCTGCTGATGACACCCAGTAATCACTGCATACATCTTTCTTTTCTTCCAAATACTATTTTATAAAGGTGATTATAACAAACAGTAAGATTTTCCTTTTTCCCCAATTAAGAGAACTACTGCTAAGATCAAGAAGCTACACAGAATAACTAACTGCATCTTTTCATTTTGCATCGTTAAGACAAGAGTGAACTGCAACAGTTAAAAGAGGACAACAACAACTTATGAACACACTGTGGAAAAATACTAGTCCTGTTTTGAAAACAGACAATGGATTTATACAGTGTTTCAATTTGTTCTGAAGCAATATTAAAAACTAGCATCACCACAGTAATGGAATACATGCCCATACAAGCACAAACACAGATTACTACTATTGTTATGCACATACATACATCCACATGGTAAACCTTTATCATCTCATATTTTGTAACAGAAAATGGGGCTATTCATATACATCCATGATTTCCAACAACATGTGAGGGTTCTCAGTATCTTACAAAAGATGCTGACATCTCTGCTGAACCAAAGTTCACAAGAAACAAAAATAACTTACTTTCCTAAGTTTTCAACAGGTCCCAGACAGGTAGAAAAGCAGTAGTTGTATGCGATCACAATGGAAGGATACAATGACTGGAAGTCTAGCACAAGAACAGCATTGCTGTAGAAGCGGGATTCGGGCTCCATTATTAAGGGAACGCACTGAGGGGCCTTCATTTGAGCTCGCTGCTGGATACTGGGTGTCACAGGGATGTAATTCATTGGCTTGGCAACACGCAGCATCATAGATTCCACACGGTACTGTAAGAAACAGTGGATACAGACATTATCATTTCAAAAACATAGAATAAAGATGGTTATATTAAAACTATATAAGTATCTACTTAGATTTCCTGAGTTTAGTGCACAGTTGTTTTTGAAAATAAAGAGCAATACTCTTATTTTTCATGCACACTTTCTATCACATTTAATTGAACTTTTTTTGTGTTTCCTCATCATTTAGCCATACCCATTAAAAATGAAGTACTTCTGATTTACATCTATGTAAAAAAAAAGCATCCGGTTCAGGATAAAAATTAAAAATCCAACAGGCTCCAACAATATTATACGACCATGTTACAATCAGTGAATGAATTTGCTAATCTACATTTTAGTCAGACTTGCAAAACTGATATAAAAAAAGATATAAAATGCAGCTGATTTGTTTACCATTTGCTTTAGGAATTTGCACAGAAATTTTACGTAAGCAGTCCAGAAAACAGAGAAATGGCATGCAAGTTCTGTAAGTTAGTACTTGTGTCTCCAAGGTTGCGACTGTGCAAGATAACTAGAATATATTTGGCAGCAAAAGAATCAAGGCAGGAATATGTAAACCCATATCTCAAGTCGCCTTTTGGATTTTAAAGCTTTGCAGTGGGTATCATGCTTTCTCCCTCATGATGCTACAAAATAGTATAGGAAGAATAAATTTAACAAAGACTTTTAGATATTGCAAAGGGATATATGTGGAGGCTGCCACATTAGAGAGAAATCAGCTCCAATTGTTTATATATTATTCAATATTTACAAGCACTAAGACTACGTAATCACTCACTATATCTATTTTCAATAAAAAAAAACCAAAACAGCTGAAAATTATGTACATAGATGGCAAAGGACTGAAAATCCTGAAAAAAAAATCCTACACA
Organism: Centrocercus urophasianus; assembly: GCF_019232065.1. Lineage (NCBI taxonomy): Eukaryota > Metazoa > Chordata > Aves > Galliformes > Phasianidae > Centrocercus > Centrocercus urophasianus. The sequence continues at coordinate 38,465,937 of NW_024884142.1, forward strand.
GTCCTAAGACCCCCTGCTTTGTCAGCAATTAAATCACTATTCCAAAGCCCTTTGCCTGATGTATTATATACTCAGTCATTGTACTGAACTGATTTGGTAGTTTCCTTAATTTAGATACTCTAAATGAAATTACAGAGCCAATAGCTTTCACAAGATCCTATCACCTTACAAACAGACTGCAAAGTGCAATTGTACTGTAGCATAAGCCGTTGTTGTCTCTGTAAACTTGTGTATGCAGTGATGGGCTCAGATGTGTGAAGAGATGGTCGGGGTGTCAATCTGTGCAAGAGCTAATTTTTTTTTTCTTCTATTTTTCAGCAACTTCTTCAACTACCTGACTAATAATCCACACTATGAACATCTCATGTTAGAATTGTTTAGTAAGCTATGGAATATTCAAGACAGCTTAACAAGAAAAAAATGAACTTCTGAAAACTCTTGTAAAGCTTAATAAAAGACACTTAAAAACATGCACAAAATTAACTGAAAACCTTCCTAGCACTATTTAATCTTAACATCTTTTTTAGATAAGGAGAAAAGGAACATATTCCTAAGATGCAGTGATAATTCTGAGTGAAAAAAAAATAAAAATCTGAGGTGACTGGGAGTTGTTGCAACTTGCCATTTTAGTGAACTAGAAAGTTTCAGTGGTAGAAAAAAAAATGCTCACAGAAGGAAAGAGAAAAGAACAGTCAGGATAGAAAATGCTGCATGTTTCTGTTGCTCACTCCCACTCACAGCCATCCGAGAAAATGACAGGCAGAACAGTCTTTGCAGGCTGCAATCATGATAGTTGAAGCGTAACTACAATTGGCAGTGTGCCAGTCACACCCTCCCTGTCCCTAACTGCATTTCTCTTCCCTTACTCCAACAGGAGCACTTATTTTTTCTGTAATACAGTATGCCAATTCAGAGAGCTGAACTGGCAAATACCTATCAAACACTCCTTTCTCCTCACCTTCAGCTCCCCATCAGCAAAAAGTTAAAAAAAAATAAAATAAAATAGGGCTGGTATAGCTCTGCATGAACAAAAACATGCACAGGGTTAAGAGCTGACACAGGCAAGTGCAGTCAGGGAAAATAGGTGGCAACATTTTAAAAGTGGCTTTATTCACTTCCATTTTTAATTCGTTAAGGAAATGCAGCCTCAGCCACTCTAGTTTTTGGCTGGCTTAAGACATCAGCTGTTTAGGACATTCGCTTCTAAGTTGTCTTTCTGTTGACAGAATTTGGCAAAGTAATCAAATCCTGGTCAGCTAGCGGTCTATTAAAACAGAAAGCAGAAAGATGGTAGGCAAGACAACAGAAGAGCAAACACATTAGTGAGAACAGGTCTTGCATTTCAGGTGCTGTTCATGTCTCACACGAAGCTGTGAAAACAGCCTAGACAATCGGAACCTGGGCGAGGTAAGTCCTTCTAAGCCATGGAGACTCCTGGTGTCCAAAGGAAAGAGCAAAGTAAATCTGTCCCGCTTCCTTTTCTTTTGATGTCAGCATCAAATTAACAGAACTATGCACCTGGCATTACATCTGTACTTCATAAAGCAAGAGTGTTTCCTGTCTTACTGTCAAATCTCACCCAGTGATCTCCCGGACAGGAGATGTCACTTATAACACACACAGAGTTGTTCTGCCTGCCGTGGAAGAAAATCATCTCCTCTCTAAGATATGCTTTATTATCTCACTTGATATCTTAAAAAGTGTTCATTTCCAGACTCATGTAAGTGTGAAAAATATCAACCTACAATAAAAATTTAGTGTTTCAAAAGTCCGTAGAGGAGATTCACTGGAATAATTACATTTGGGGCACTCTTAATTATTTTCAGTAGCTATTTTTAATATCTGACACTAATTATTCAATCTGTTCTTATTGCTTTTGCGTTGCCTTTCTTAATGTTTAATTTTCACATTATACAGAACTGTGCTCCGACCTTATAAAAATACTTACAGTGGCTCTAAACATATACTAATGTACATAAACATTTTGTAACGACTACTTTGCTTTTGTGAAGCGTAAGGAAAACTAAATCTTACCTGGGAGCCTCTTGTTAAAACATGTAAGAACTGAATGCCAAAAAGCCTCGCCATTTCACTTGTTCTGTCGATCAAATCCAGTTTTCGTAACAACTGGAGGTTCCCATGGACTCGGCTAACATAATGATCAACCATTTTCCATCTGTGAAAGTGAACACCTTGTTATATAATTAGGAGAGTGCTGCTCTAAGAAAAATATATTTTGATGACAGCTTATTACAAACAAACAAATAACATGCTCCTTAGGATGTTTTCATACAGTTCTTTCAAAAATGTGGCACATGTACACTTACATATTCTAAAGATACACACAGAATGTGATATAGTAACCTACTGCTAAGGCACACTGCAATAACATGCTATACTCTGTTTTCCTTATCATAGAATCACAGAATTGCTCAGGTTGGAAAAGACCTTAAAGATCAAGTCCAACCACAACCTGACCATTACCTATATTATCCTAACTCAAACAACCCTCTGCTAAATCATGTCCCTGAGCACCACATCCAAATGGTTTTTAAACACATCCAGGGATGGTGAGTCAACCACCTCCCTGGGGAGCCTATTCCACTGCTTACCAACCCTTTCTGTAAAGAAGTTTTTCCTGATATCCAACCTAATCTCTTCTAGCACAACTTGAGGCTATTTCCCCTCATCCTGTCACCTGTCACCAGTGAGAAGAAAACAACCCAGCTTTCACTGTAAGCACCTTTCAGATATTGGAAGAGAGCAAATAAGGTCTCCCCCTCAGCCTCCTCTTCTCCAGACTAAACAGCCCCGATTCCTTTAGTTGTTCCTCATGGGACATATTCTCCAAGCCTTCACAAGCCTTGTTGCCCTTCTTTGGACCTGCTCCAGCACCTCAATGCCCTTTCTGTGCTGAGGTGCCCAAAACTGAAACTTGAGGTGAGGTCTCACCGGTGACAAGTACAGCGACAGGATTACTTCCCTAGTCCTGCTCAACACACCATTCCTCATACAAGCCAGGATGCCATTGGCCTTCTTGGCCACACTTCTTGGGCACACTGCTGGCTCATATTCAGCTGACCATCAGTACACCAAGGTCCCCTTCTGTCAGGCAGCTTTCCAGTCACTCCTCCCCAAGACTGTAGGGTTGTCTGGGGTTGTTGTGACCAAAATGCAGGACACTTGGTACTAATGAAACTCACAGTTTACCTTGGCCCATCAATCCAGCCAACAGAATCATAGAATCCTTTGAGTTCCACAGACCCTACTAAAGAGCCTGTTCCCTTCTTTCCTGTAGCTCCCATTTAGATACTGAAAGGCTGCTATCAGGTCACTTCGCAGCCTTCTCCTCTCCAGACTGAACAGCCCCAGCTCTCTCAGACTGTCCTCATAGCAGAGGTGTTCCACTCCACGGATTATTTTTGCGGCCCTGCTCTGAATATGCTCCAACAGGTCTCTGTCTCACCTGTACTGAGGACTACCTGGATGCAGTACTCCAGGTGAGGCCTCACCAGTGCAGAGCAGAGGAGCAGGATCACCTCCCTCGACCTGCTGGCCATACTTCTTCCAATGCAGCCCAAGATACAGCTGGCTTTCTGGGCTGCAAGGGCACATTGCCAGCTCGTATCCAGCTTCCCATCCACCAGTACTTCCAGGTCTTTTTTGGAAGGGCTGTGCTCAATCCCTTCATCCCCAGCTTGTACGGGTAGTAAGGATCGCCTCGATCCAGGTGGATTTGGATTTGTTGAACCTCATGAGGTTCACCTGGGCCCACTGCTGAGGCCTGTCGATGTCTCTCTTATCACCCTGAAAAATTACTAAACCAGAAACTTTAGCTTCTCTTCATCTGTTTACATGCTTTTTTTGTGTGTTTTTGTTGTTGTTTATTTGTTTCTTTTTTTTCTTGAGTGGACTTTTGTGGCAATAACCTTTCACGGAGTTTGTTGAATTTAAATTTGTAATTTCACTAAACTAAGTTCCCACATAGTCCAAAAGTACTTAAGATATCAAACGTGTGTTATGAAAGACATTCAAATCAGTACTCACACTAATATGAATTGCTGACATGACACAACACCAAAACACTCCAAGGAAGAGTGAAGCCCACTGTGATACATGTCATTTACAGACATTTTTAAGCAGCTATAGCTAGTGCCTGAACATCTTGTACACTGTTCTGTACTATTCTTAAGCCTAGCTTGGATGGCATGCACTGCAAAGTAAAACAGAAACCTGCCAGTTTGTTAGAAATCCTTCTGATGAATCCTATATACAAAATAAAGATCCTACAGAACTTCAAAGCAGTACTCTATTCAGACATGCTGGAACTGCAACTTAAAATTGCTTTGCTATTTTAAAAAGAAAAACAAAAACATCATATTGAGGGTATAACTATACAATAGAACACATCAGAACAGCAGAGTAAACAAGTTCATGTTGATGGATGTAGATTGTTCTAGTGCATCAGCTAAATTGTTTATTTCTCTCTATGTTGATTTTAGCTTGAATTTGCCCTTATGCTGAGAATCTGGCCTTAGAAAGAACAAACAAAAATCTCTTAAAAATGGATTACCTGTAGACATCCGCCTTGTTATCAAACCAGTCAGACAGGACTCGGAAAGTAAACAGAGGAAAACGTTGATGAAGAACATGAAAGCCCACATTTTCAAAGGTGTAATTCATTAGATTCACCTACAAAAATGCAGAGGATGTGTTAACATGCACAAAGTCTTTCACAGTTAAGGAAATCTTTACTTCTAAAGAATGCTAACAACTAATTTATTGCCTTTTTATTAGTATTCTTTGTTACCTAAGTGTAAACATCTATATTTAGAAGTCCCTAACTATTTACAAGTCATAAAATAATATCCTTCATCAATTGAACAGACTACACAGAATTAGAGATCACAAAGACCGGGTCTGATCAGAACAAAGTCTTTTAAGATTGAATCAGCTGACTGTTGAATGTGAAGTTATGAACAGCAGAACAAGTAAATCTGAGAACTCAAAATAAGTACTTAATTTAGTACAAGTGCTGTAGTAGCTGATTTGTTAAAACAGCTAAGTTGGCTTCAGTATTTTACATTTTAGTGACACACAAAATCTATTCTCAAAGAGTAGGAGACAGATCTGAAAAGGTGCACAGAAACAGAAAGGTACATAAATTACATTATTTTTCAACAGTATACAATAATCAGAAAAGCATAAAATCAATACATTAAACTGCTTTTAAACATTACCTCATTTCTCATCATTCTCCAAATATTTAAGATAATTCTCCCAACAATATTTATTTCACTCATTGTATCCGACCCATATTCATCCAGCTCAGCTGCGAATCTGTTCTCTTTATTATCATCTAATGGCATTAAAAGAAAATATATTGAGACAAGTTAGAGTCCAGTCAACATTATCCCTCTGCTCATTCAAAGGGGTTTACAAAAATAATACTAATTGTACAAGATTGCTAAACAAAATTTCTCCAAGTTTTTCCACTCTTTCCACTCTCTGAAGATAACTTTTCGGTTTCACTGGTGTCCATGGCAATGTATTCTCCATAGTGGATATTTTGGCTAAGCAACGCTGATGTAACATGAGAGCTAGCTGCAAGTTTATTAGTGCATAATACACACATGAAAAGTGATTTCAGCCCAGAAAAAATTATAACTCAAGGTTTTACTTCTAATGTTTTTACACAATTACCAAGTCATAGGAGAGAAAACTCAGCACTTTTTATTCTGTGAAAGCAAAAGCATTACAGTGGGAAGAGGTACAAGTAAGTTCTAGATAGCACAAATGAGAGAAAAGGAAACACAAAGGAACAAATGCAGAGGCAGAAGTAGCAATCTGACTTTCTGTAACACAGTGGTGATTTCCCCATAAGAAAGATAATCTTTTTCCATCTTGTCTTTTTTCTTTTTTGATACATTGAAATATTGTAACACAGGAGAAGACAGTCTCTGGTACATATTCCTTGAAAATGTCATTTGTTCAGAAAACCTGAAGCTACAGGTTTGGTATTCTTTCCTGAAAAATCTAACAAAAGCGAGGAACTTACATTTTACCCCCCCTTTTTTTTCTATATTTTAAATTGGAGGCAGAAATTACCTCAGCATTTTTCTAAGACTGCCTACTTTCTCCAGCATTACTCTGGTACTTCTCTTCTGACTTCCTTCGGAGATTCACTATGCATCTCAAGCTCCCTGCATGTCTTGCTGGTAAACACAGGTGACTGAGGATACTGTGGTCACAAGAGACCCACTCCCCCATCAAGCAAGGGAATTTGGATACAAGGTGCATTACAGAATTACAAAAACCTGCAATGTCTACAACTGGCATGGGGAATACATCACAGAACCATCTGAGCCTCTTTGGAAGGAGAACTGGATATTTTTCCTACCTTTCAAGTGTATGAGATGAAATAAAAAGCAGCCTCCCCTCATCCTATTCCCTACTCTCTGCTGTTGAGTTGTGATGCAAAGAGGGAAACAGGAGTACACAGTGCACACAGAAAAAAAAATGCCACTCAGTTCAGGCACAGTACTCTCTTATCTTGCTGTGTGTTCTAATGACTTATGTACAGTTCACTTCTAAATGGCAGAGGCAGCACCAGACTCAGCCAATAAAGCCAAACCAGAGAGAAGTCCAGCTTTCTTTAAGTTGAAATCACAGGAAAGGGAAGGATAAATACCTTCCATCTATATTTCAAAAGGAAGAAAGAGCAGCATGCTGCTTGACAGAGCACATCCTGTTCTGAAAATGCAGTATGTGAAGAAGGGATGGAAATATGAATCATAGGGGGTGGAAAAGCAACAGGAACACAGAAGGGGTAAAATCCATGGACAAGGAGGCCACAAAGAACAGAGAACAACACTTGTACATTTATGGTCATGCATGCAAGCCCACACTTATGGCAAGACATTTTAGGAGGAGCTCAGTGTGAAAATTTCCTTATCTTTCTCCTGTAGTTCAATGAAAAAAAAAAATTACTTACATCACATACCTTAAAATAAAGTATTTATAAGAACTAGTGTTAAGTGTTATGTATTCCACTTCTGGGGTACATTTAACACCTGGCACAAGAACTTGTATACTATGAATATGAGTGCTGTGAAGATCATGCTTATGTCATGCAGGTTCATAGAACCTAGGTTCATAGGTTCTCTTTATGTCCAAAGATATTAAGACCTACAACTCTATATTCTTTCACTGTAACTGAACTCAAGTTATGTAGGACTCAATAGCTCCAGGGAAGGAAGCCTGATTCTGAAATACACAGAGATATCACCAAGAACCACACAGTTCCCAGGGAGGTAACCTTTCTTCTTTGAGGAACTTTTCATGCATATTCCACTTTTAGTAATTTCAACAACAGCTTGCTATGAAGCTGTGTACTAAAGACAGCTTTGTTGATGTAACTGTTGATTCTGCAACAACTGAAGTGCAGGCACAGCTGTCCTGCAAGACAAGAGCTGTGATCCTGTCTGAGAACGGGAGACACATTAGTTACTGAATTGAAGTTAACAAACTGCCCTGAGCTGAAGAGACAGATAAGTCACATTTCCAAGTAGTGCAGGAAGCCCTTGTGATCTTTGGAAGCTTAAGAAACCTTTGAGTGCAATACTTATCATTAATCTCACAAAAGAGAGAATCTGCTAATCTTGAAGTGTAAGGGCCCAAAAGGTTTTCTGAACATGCTTCAATACATCTTAAGACTATATCCAAAAGTACTGTTATTGCAACCACTGCATCACCTCAACTGGAGCCATCAAAGAAATTCAACAACAAGGTTTGTGCAATTAGCTGTTATTCCCGCAGAACAAATTTTATGCTGAAGTGGGAAATTCATGACCTTGGATGACCAATTTACACATAAACAAAGCATTTAAAAGTCCAGCTGCAAACAACTTTCAACTGGAGATGTACATTTATTCCTATATTTTCTTGTCCCTGAGTGGTCTCTGTAACTCAGACATTTTCTAAACAAGTCACAGTTATCAAGACTATATAAAGATTTTTAAAGTATAAAAGGAGCCCAGAAATGCTCAAACTTCAAGGAAGAAGTGAGTGAAAGTTTTTAATGAGACAATCAGAGGCAAGCACTTCTGATTTCATGGCTGCTTAGTACAGATCTTCAACAAGAACCCTGTCAAACTTTTGCTGCTGTTTTTGATTTTCAAAATCCCATCTCCCTCATCCACATCTTTTTTTGACAACCACAAAAAGCTACAACAAATTTTTTAGAAAATTTTTACTTCATAAAGCTACTGACTCTTCTCAGGTCAATTTATTTTTTCAGCTGTTCAGTAATCGTAATCTTCAGAATGACAGTTTACATTACTTGGCTAAGTGTAGACAAAAAGATAACACTCTCCTTGATAACTTTGCTCAGGTCTTCAAGAAAGAAAACAATGCAAACAGATCTTTTTCTGAATGCCAGAAGGCATCAGCAGGTAGGACAGTAATGTCTTCCCACAGTACATGAATGGCCACTAAAAGCAAGGGCTTTATTACAAACCAGGAGCATCTTTCATGTCATTGTACTCCAGTTGCATGCAATAATTATGGCAGCTAGCAGGAACATAGATATGACTGAAGCCATAGAGAAGAGCAGCAGCAGGAACACCGCTAGGAATCCAAAACTTTCTGTCATTTATTCGTGTTATGGAATTACAATTAGAACTAACACCAAAAAGTATACAACATAGAAAAAAGAGACTGGTTTTCAGTGATGAGCTGAAAAGTTTCATCACCTTTGTACTTCAGGCTTTCTACTTCGAGATGCAGTAGAATATGCAAAATGGGATCCCAGCAAGAAAACACACAAGTATTCAAAAAGAGCTTAGAGTTGTGCATATGGAACACACCCAGAAGTGGAATACACAAGACATTTCAAGATCCAGCAGATACTGAAAACTGCTATCTCGTTGGTATTTATTTAACATAAAAGAGGCCTTTTTGAAAAATTACTCTGCATTCTTTATTTATAGATTTCAACTTTTTTTTTCTGGTGTAACTCAGCTAAAACCCTATATAGTAACTTACCTGGCACACGAGAAATCATCTGGCATAAATCAACATTTAATGCAGCAGCCCTCTGTAAGAGATAACCCCAGGAATGCATCTGGACTTCATAGCCTAACAAAATGTCTGGGTCATATCTAGAGGGGGGGAAAAAGAAAATGAGCTTCATATTATTTAAGAAAATATTTTCCACGAGCAGAGTATAAACAGGATTTCACTCTAATTACAGTCAAAAAAAGGATTTTTGTAACAAAAAAACTGAAAAGAAAAAAAAAATATTTTCATTGGGAAAGCAACTTTTTAAATACATACCTATGCTGTTTTAGCCCTAAATGAACAAAACTGAAAACTGACAAGAGCTAATAAAAGCTGTATCAAGCATGACTACAAGTTTACTACATGCAGAAGACAATCAAACAGAGCTCATTCCTCAGCATTTGCTGAACTATTTTTCTTTATGAAATAGAATAGAATTTGCTACTAGGCTAATCTTTTTTTTTTTTTTTTTTTTTTTTTTTTTTCAAGTATCAGTGTGTCTTGCATACTGCAGTGTACTGGATAATAATCAAAGGACACTTCTGGTCCTAAGTGATGATTTCACAGGTAAAATTAAAACTGATAATTGAATGAGTTGTCAAAATGGCAACATGGAGAAAAGCAACCTCACATGCCAGATCTACTTAAATACCTCTTACTTCAAGATAACATTTTTCTTTCTTTACGATACACAACAAATACTGATTTTATGCTGTACCTGTATGCCAGGTAGAAAATTTGACTTGTTCAGGTACGAAAGAAAGAACACAGTAGCTGCCCCACTTCCAATTTAGGTCTCAGAAGATTTGACTAGAACAAGCAAGGAGGCTTCAAAGCCAAAGTGCAGGTAGGAGTTGGCTCAGTCGAGCATGCATCACCTACCTTTCAAAAAGGCACTATTAAAACTGAAGACATTATTTGAGCAGCTAGTCATTTGCAGAAGAGCTTAAGAATGATTTTCTTGGGGTGGGAAGAAAAAGACCAGCCAAATAAATCTGTGTTATTTTTATAGCAAAAGAAAAAAAAAAAAAAGAAAAAAAGAAAAAGCTTCATCAGGAAGGACGGAAGGACAGGTGCTTCTTTCAATGCAGCTCAGTTGTGAGGTTCTGAATCCCAGCTGGCACGATTCAACACAGTTAAACAATAATAAAGAAGGTAGAGGACTCGACAATAACCTGAGGGTCCTGTACCACAGCCTATATTCAACCTCACAGCAGGATGCAGACTTGCAGACCTTAGGTTATGGGACAAATATTAAAGAATGATTTGAGTTGGAATGGAACTCACAGATCATCTAGTTCTAACTTTCCTACCACAGGTAGGGTTGCCAACCAATAGATCAAGCTGCCAGGGCCCCATTCAACCTGGCCTTGAACACCTCTAGGGATGGGGCATCCACAGCTTCACTGAGTAGCCTGTTTCAGTGCCTCACCATTCTCACAGTAAAAAAATTTCCTTGTATCTAAATCTCCCCTTGTCCTATCAGTAGGCAGGGGTTCCTGTTTTTTTGCATCTTTAAACGCATAATAAATGCCAACACTAGCTGACTGCTTGATATAGGAGTTCTCCATACTTCTGCCATAGACAATTTTTATGAAAAATAAAGTGTCTGAATTTTCTTATTCAGCATGAGCATCTCTTTATTACAATTTGGGCTTTTTTATTACCTAGCTAAAGTTGCAAACCCCTTTTCACCCCTACTTCCACCTGTGTAGGAATGGCTTTGATAAAATTCTTTGCTAGAGCAGAAAGTATATTTTTGATTTCTAGGATTCTGGAGATATGAAAAGAAGCACTTTGTATTTGGGGGATATTTTGCTATTTGCTGTTAATAACAAATGAATGCTTTTTTGTTTCTGGTTAAAAGAAATATATCCATAGTCAAAGAAAAGTCTTCAATTTTAAATTCCATTCTAATTGTACCCAGTGGTGCAAAACCAAAGCTACTTGAGCTTTTTATAGATAAAGAAATGAAACTAGCATGCAGCTCCTTTCAGTAGCAGAATCACATCGTCAAAAAGTTATCACCACTTGCACCACAATCACACAATGATTGTGAATTGTGGTTCCAAAACTATGAACCATCTCCATCTCAGTTTTAAAACCAAAAGGAATTATGTAATGTTCCAAATAGTTATACAACAGACATAAAATTTAACATTTAACATTTTCACATCAATTTTTGCAGCTAAACCATCCAGGTATCAGCATATCACAAAATGTTTTTCATTATTTCAAATGAAGGAAAGCCTCACAGTAGCCTTACATATTTGAAAACTGGTTTCACACTGTCCAAAATGGAAAATACTTGTAGATTTTAGGCAGGGCAAGAAGTTATCCAGACAGGTTCTCTGACAGATGTTTATTTGAGTGAGAAACTTGTGAAGAACTGCTTATATGGTACAAAAAAGCATTACTCCTTATGCCACGGGTGGCATGTTCCTTTAGGCTAGTTCTGAACAGAAATCAACATACTGTTAGTAAGTAACAAGTCATTGTAACTACACTAGCAGCTGCCATCTGTGATGAGGAAAAGTTGTTCTGTGTTTTTCCTTGCAGGAACAGTGCATTACCTCCCTCACTTCCTACTAAGGAGAGGACAAGTTTTATGTTTTTCATCCTCCCTTATCACAGTTTTTACAGTACACTATCCAATTGGTCTTCATCACCAGTTTAAGCTGTCTTACTAAAGAAATCACAACAAGACCAGCTTTTACACCTGCAAGAAACTACCACATTGTAGCACTGATTTTTGAAAGCTGTTGGCTAGGACTAACATGACAGGAACAAGAAATGAGGCTGCCAACATAGTGCTCTTTTGTTAAAAGGATGGGCACTGATACTGCTTTGCATGCTGTTGCCAGTCTCTCTGCAAAGATGAAAAGCAGCATTTATATTGGCAGAATTTAACATGACAGCATTAGCATTTAACTCATACATGCTGCAGAGAAAAGAAATAAGATTATTTTCCTTTCTAGCTAAGTTATATGTGCTATTATGCCACCTTTTCCACTTTCTCATCTGATAATTTCATGAATGAATTTTAAAGCTCTCAATTATGCCTTCCCTTCTATCATGAGTCTGCTTTTCCTGACTGCTATTTTTCTTCCAGCTAAAATTGAGAGAAAAAGGGGGGAAAAAAATTAGGCCAGACCTACAATACAGACAAAAGCAGAATAATTGGTGACTCAGACGCATAAGCGAAATCTCTGAAAGCATTTTTCCAGTTTGCTTTGGACAATAAAAATCCATGGAGTTGATAAAGGACATTACGCCATTAAGCAGAGATGTCTACAGGAATATTCCACAGAAGATGGTACTAGCCTGGGAAAAGAAGGTTAGATTAACACATCTCTATTTTATATTGGAAATGCTGCTAGAGCATTTACAGATGAAGAAACATAATGCATTGCAATTAATTCAAAATTTGAATTTGCACCATGTTTTGTAAGATAAACACTACATAAAACATTTAAACACTAAGCAATAACAGCTAATTAAATTACAAATGATTTATGCCCAATATCTTCAAGAAAATCTTACATCTTTAGCCTCTTTTTATGCTTTTAGCACAAACTACTTCCACGGGACCAAAGTACAGTGTGTAGTTAGTGAGTGTCAAGTATCAGTGAATTTTCTACCTTTTTTTCAAGCCCATTGTGTTTCCAAATTCTCTGCATATCACAGAGATGGGGACTGTGCATTCCCACATAAGTTCCCCAAATACTGCTCCTCTCATACTTGCAGGATCGGCCCTTTTCTGCTACCTCACGGCATTTGTACAGAAAAGAGGCATAATTTACATTAAAACTGAAAGAGAGGCCAAGACATTTAATTTCTCTTTCATGGGAATCCACTGCTCCATCACGCTTGGATATCTCTAGTATTTCTGCCTTTTTCTTTCTTTTTTTTTAATGTCTCCAAGACAAATTCCTGTAGCATTCCATTTCTCCTCCTTCAACAGCCAGCTTTTCTGTGTTCTGTGCTGACTGATTTATGGAGCTATATGAATGTGTTTACCCATTTTTCTGCCTTTACGTTCAGAAAGAGGTGATTTTGTTTTTCTTTTTTGCAGGCAGACAGATTCTTTATTTTTTTCCAACTCACTGCAGCTGACACCTTCTGATAAAGAGAAGGGCTACTGAGTTAGACTGTTCAGGTAGCACCACAGAAACCATTAACACAGCAGTATAGATACAGGCTCCATATCAAGACAAAAAACGTACTTCCCCTATGGCAACTCCAAAGAGCTTTACTGGCTCCAGAAAATGGGCAGGATATAGTTTTTCAGCTGCTTTATGCCAGTTTTGAGCTCAAGTCCTACTTTCTTGTTTACAACCAGAGGACACCTTACCAAAGGGAAATCTGGACTTATGTTGGTGAAGCTTCCTCTCAAACTGCCCCAAATTAATCAGACAATATCTATCCATTTCACAGAAGAACCATTAAGCTGGTATTTATTTTACCTAGGTATCTGCTTTGTCTTGTTGGAAAAATGCTTATCTTAGGTCATACAGACCTAGAAAACACTTTCACAATGAAAGTGCAACTCAATCAAACTGCAGTTAACCATTTCCACTGAACTTGCTGAAGCACTATTCATTTTCAAGGAACATGTAAAACAATAACTCAGCTCTAAAAAGATTTGGTAGACTCTCTTCACTGACAAATGGTTAGTGGTACAGCCCTGGGATAAAAAAAGTTTCAAGCATTAAAATCTCACTGATCTATCAACTCTACTTTGTCTCAACTCCTCTGTCTCTCAGTATTGACCAACACACTGTAAAGCTTAAGTAGGTACTCCGTGTCATTTGTTCGAAGAGAAGAAAAACCGACAACACTTGTAGACTTCTGATGGAAAAAGAGACTGCTGAGCTAAGTGGTAAAGTGGTTATTTGCTAAACCACGTTTCCCAAAATCATCTTTTCCTCTCATTAGTGTGCTGAAATACTCAAATACTCTATTGTGCTCAATGAGAGTTTACATCTACGGACAAAAAGTGACAGGATCAAATACTTCTTGCATTCAATGACCAGAAGAGAAAAAAAAGGGAAGGGAGAAGGAGCGGAGCAGAGCGGAGCAAAGCAGAGCAGAGCAGAGCGGAGCAGAGAAGAGGAAGAAAAGCAGCCTGAACAGATACATGAAAGAATGGAACTTGAAACAAATGAGTATGTTCTACGACATCACATAAATGAAATGAGAGCAAGAATTAGGCCAAATGATAAGAGAATGACTAGTAACAGGAACAAGGGAACAAGAATTCTTCAACTGGACTGAATAAGACAACTGCTCTCCCACAGTTGATGTATTCCCTGTTCAGGAGTCTATTTCTGGTGTTGCCAATCAAGAACAAGTAAGATATTCTGTCACTCATCCCAGCCTGATGCATCCACAAGCCTATTTTAGAAATAATTCCCAATGCTGAAAATTTTCCTTAAAGATGTTTACTTGTTCACTTGCCATTGAGGAAGATTTTTGCAATCCACTACTTTTAAACCAGGAAGTTTCACCATACTTTTTTCTCCAGTTAAAGCTGCTCTGGGACTAAACTCTTACTTTGTATCTAAGAAAATAAAACATTTACTCTAGCAAATTTTTGTTTTCTCTTTGGCTTCTGCTACAGAGGGAAGAAAGGAAGAGGGGAAAAAAGAGCTTCAATCTGCAGATGTAGTCCAAGTTTTAAAAAAATAGTTGTAGAAGTTCTGACTCTTTAGCTCATATTGCATTGAGAGAGGAGGGAAGCGGATAAGAAGAATTATCTAAGATAGCAGTCTCCCTCTCCAAGAACAGATCTTTTATATCCTAAAAATACAAGTTAACTGAATCAACATATGAAGTTGTTGAGTCAAAAAGACATGCTAGCACAATGTGGAAAGAGAAAGAGACCATATCTTAAGAAGAGCTTTGTCAGTCAGCAGCTTGATAAATTCCATCTTGGAATACTACAGAAATCGAGTAATGTCTTCAATATGTACATCTGTAGACTTCTGTTCTTCAGTGATAAATATATAACCTAACTGCTGAATTCTCTCTCCCATGCTCACTCTTTAAATTTTCATACACTGATGGAGGGTTTTTGATTTATTGGCAGCTTCTCATTCTTAGTATTTTTCCTAAGTTTGATGGAGCACTAGATTTCCAAGAAAGAGAAAAATAAAATTTTCCTTACCTGAATTTTGTCTTCTCTGAACAAGGATCTGCTGCTCTGTCAGGACCCACCCTGTGTTGGTTGCATTCAGCAACTCTTTTTGTATTCTGGCTTCATGGGGTTGGTCAATGTCTTTCTCATCAGAGGTTTTCTGGTTGGAGAGAGAAAGAATGGCAAATGTACTCTGCCTAGTACACATGTTTTTTCTTGAGTCTGTATTCCAGCAGGGTGACTCACAGTTTAAATCTGTTTGTCTTTCCTTGTAATTTTATGGCTTTATACCTCTGTCAGTAGAGGAAATGCTTGCAGTTCCACTTGCTGGGCTACATAACAGGCCTCCCAGCCTTGGTGGAGAGAGGGAAAATCAGCAGTTTTCCAAGTCTCATCGAGCAGGGGATTTTCATTCAGAGAAGACAAAACTAATGAAGGCACTCACTTTTCAACTGCTAGTTACTGTGATTTGTCCACAGTATGTTTCAGTATCATGTAGTTTTTTTTCTGCCTTGCCTCAGAGACCCTAAAAAAATTCTTCCTACGGGTTTTCTATAGCTCTCAGCACTATTAATATCTACTGAGTTTGACAGAGAGATATGTAATGAACGCTGAGATTAACGCAGGAAAGGTTGTTTGTTAAAGAAGATTACCGATATGGCTGATCAGTTTCAAGACTGTAATTCAGCTGCTTAAGAGGATCTGAATGTGCTTGCTGTCAGAGAAAAGGAAAAGCAGAAAAAGTATTTTTATTCAAAAGACCACCATGCTTGTCCACTCTAGAAATAAGCCTTTGAGGGAAACAACAATGACAATAATCAGTATTTGAGAGACTGGCAAGGGCTGAAGGAACTATATCTGCCGTACCAAGCCTGAAAAATAAAAGCAGAACGTACAGATATGCTACCTTTTTACAATATTCACTACTTCCTGGAAAAGAGTTCTTTCATCAGTAGCGTAACTGACTTCTAGTCCTGTAATTCCCGATCTTGTGAGCAAGGGTGCTTGGTCTCTGCTCCCTAGAAAATAAGTAAAACAGATCATTACATTTTAGAAGGAATTGCAGCACTTCAGTCAACAGAATATGGAATGAACTATAGAACAAAACATTAAACAGAAAAAAAAATAATACATTCTCTTTTTACCTTTAACATAATTAATTCCACACACTTATTCTGTCCCTCTTGGGTGAGAAAGTTTGTTCTTTTCACTTGGTAAAATTATATTACAGTAATAACCTCACACAAATTCTTCCATATAACTGCATTTGATTCAAAAGAGAAATATACAGGAGTTCAACTACTGGAGAATTATTTTTGAGTAGGAAACATTAAAGCACTATGCGATGGCTCACACAATATGTATCATGTAGTATGTATTTTAATTGCCAGCTTAGCATAGTGCTTTGCAAAATGCTTTGAAGAATTAAAATGCTACGTAACATTACAGTTTTCATTTACAAACTTCTTGAAAGTATACTTCTTAAAGACACTGCTAAGTCACTAATAGAAACAGAAAAACATCAGCAACTTCATTCAGTGCAAATTAAGTGTCTGCACTGATAATGTGTGTATACAGATAAATTCTTATGCATGCATGAGCTGATAAAGAATAATATGCAACACATACACTGTATTTTCATTTTCTCTATACAACGGATTGTATCTGATTAAGGCAATAATCTGAAATTTTTAAAAGCATTTGGCTTTGACACATTCTTAAGACCCTGATAATTAAAAAAGTACATTTTCAGAAATAAATGTTAAAATGAGTCCTGTAATTTGCAAAGCAATAATAATACAAAAAAGGAAAAAAACTGTATCAATATTGAGTCACTCCCCTCAAGAAGTTCTATCCAAGAAAATACAGACAGCTCACACCACTTAAAGCAAGAAATGTCACATTATCATTTAAACATCATTTCATTTCACTTCACTAATAAAAACAGATCAGAACCTTCCCTCAAATATTACAGGATATCTTTCCAGAAAGCCTTTTCTTGATAATTTCGCAGAGAGGCACACACCTAGGGAGCCATAGTTTTCTATACTGTGACAAATCTCACTTAGTAAGTTAATGGAGACAATTTTCCTAAAGATAGTAACAAGCATACATACCAAATAAACTTCACTGAGAATAGTAAGGACTTAGCATAACATGATAAAACATCCATAATACTTTGAAAAATAAACTGGTAAAAGAAGGAGCTGTTGCCTTATTGCTGAATTTATTTTTGGCAGGCTTTTGTCAAGACTTTTTAATTTTAGACAGTATTTTGTGGTTTAATACTCTTTACAGTGTCAAAGAAACCCGAAAAGAAAGGACTTTTAAATATTTTTTACTAGCCTAAACCAGTGGTACTCAACCTTTAACAGCTGGAGAGCCACTTCTTTCTTTACTAAATGGAGTTGTAGAGCACCATAAACATCAAGTATCAACAGTGTGATTTTTTTTTTTTTTTTTTTTTTTTTTTTTTTTTTTAAATCATGACACTTCAATGTGTGAGGATGCTGCCTCATCATCATCACAAATTGATACATCACGACATGACACATCAGCATCCTCTCTCCCAGCAGCATTCTGTCTTCAACCCCTTCTGGCTGCTAGGAAGAAGTGGGGTGGAGGGGCGGAAGGGGCAAAAGGGCGAGTTTTTCCCCATTCTGTCCCACGGCTGCTGGGTGGGAGGTGATCTCTACTCTTACCTGTGGGGGGATCCCAGCAGCTCCTTTTCTTTCCCCCTATGGGAGGGGAAACTTCAGCGACTCCCACACTGCTGGTCCATTTGCTCAGTGCTCCCCGCGCTGCCTGATAGAGTGGAGCGCCGATCAGACGCCTACATTGCGAGAGCCGCCTGTAGGGCCATGAAGAGCCACATCCGGCTCTAGAGCCACAGGTTGAGTATCACTGGTCTAAACAAAGCCAAAAAGGTACAATAGAATAAGGGCCCCTGTTTAGATCCTGAAAGGATCAGATAAAACCACAAAAATAACCCTTAAGTAAAATATAAAACATACTGTCTTGCTTTTAACATTTTCTCATTGTAGCTATCCAGCAACTTGCGTAGGAAACTAAAGGCAGGTTTTCCTCTTTATTCTTTCAGAACACTGCAGGAGCTTGTCCACAAGCATGCAGACAGAGATATTTTGAAAATGTTCATATTATTTCTGATTTACAGCCCATGCAATGGTTCTTCAGAAGACATAAGCAGGAAAACTCTACGTTTAATATGGCCATTCATCCAACAGTCAACAAGACAAAATTAAATGAGCTAAACAGCAATATAGACACTCTATTATATTTTGCTTGCTACTGTTTGCTTATTATGAAATAAGTATTTTTGTAAAGTATGTGAAAAAAAAAAAAAAAACAACAAAAAAAGAAATAAGAACCTTGGCTGGAGAGTGTCCTGTCACTATCAATCACTATAACGCCAGTGATTTCTTTTTTATCAGTATCTGGAAGTGCTGTGTCTGATGAGATGCAATAGAATAAAGCACAGATCGGATCAAACTCTGGGTCTGGTTCCAAATCTCGTCTGGTTCGAGCATGTAACTCCATACTGATGAGGGTAAGGTGTTGGACCTACCAACAAATAAATACAACAGATTAGTATGTTTTGGACCTTTCTTCAAAATAAAATAAAATAAAAAATTATTAACGCAAATGAGCTAACTGTAGACACATGGCCATTCTAACTGAAAGGTCATATTCTAAAATAATTAGAAGCGATTAAACAGGCATCTCTGGATCTCATTTTTTTGCTAAAAGCAACATCTTAGAAGTAAATTAACCGCTTAGAGAACTTTTATACTCAATTATTAAAATTCAATATATGTTTCTGAGTACTGTCTTCTTCTCTCAAAAGCAAACACAACAAGCAGAAATCAACATCAGCAATTATTAAATTCTTTCAGTATTTTCAAACAGTTTTGTATATTGAGCTGAATTCAGTTTCCAAACTCAGCACCACTGTTAGTCTTTATTTTCCTTTTCCTCCTTGCCCAAGACTTGCAAACAGGCATGAAGACTAAGTCTCTTAAAGAGAGGCATGAAGAATACTTATTTTTCCCTTCACTTGCATTAATGAAATTCCACAACGCCTTGCTTTACCTTTGTGTAAAATAGTTTGTATTATGAAACACTCACAACAGTACTTAATGCTATCTTGTTTCTGCGTTGTCTTGTTTAATACAGCCAATAAACTAGACAAATGAGTGAATTGGAGGGATTACAAGGGAAAAATTGCAAGCATACCTGACCAAGCAAGCTGCCCTGAGGGCCCTAGATTTGTTCATCCGTCAGTGAAACAGAACTGCACTATCAAGCTGCATCTCCATTTCCTGTAATATCATTAGTTTCTTGTTGTTTCTCTCATGTTATCTACTTAGCACATAAAACTATCTCCTGAGCTTGTCTGTAAGCTGGTTGCAGCTAACTCCAAGCAATGGGAGTGGTGACTAATAGGAAGGAAACACGTGCCAGCCAGCCAGCCAGCAGCCAAATATAGTAGTACTGTATTCACATTGCACCCCCTTCTCCAGCACTAATTTTATTCTCTTTCCTCAGACCAACCACTGACACACATGAAATACTCAGAAACACTCTTTGAGATACCTACCACCTTGATAAATGCAAAAGAAATTGGCTAACAGATTCAGAACTTACCATGTAGGGATTCAGAGAGTGTCTCACTAACATTCAGTCTGAAGCCTCCTTTCATAAGGAAATGATCCGTGAAAGTTACCATCAACTAATTTTTCCAGTATTATTTTTATACAAAACACTACTATTTCCCCCTCCTGATTCTTTCTTTGTTTGTTTAAAGGAAGTTTTACCATCTTCTCCACAAAATATTGTGAAATTTAGTCCAATTGTATCAAATAAGGCAATTGAAAATCAAACTAAAGTAGTAGAGCAATTACAGCTGCACACAGCACACACTGACTGATCTTAATTCAGGCAGGGACCAAGGAGGAAAGGTTTTTAAATACTGCCACTATGAAACTAGTTTGATAAACTGCCATTTTATAAAATCACATATAACAGTAAGTTACCTCATGTAAAGATTTTGCTTCTTGCAGGTTTTGCACACTGACTTTAAAACCGTAAGTGTTATTTAAAGATGGTCCTTCAATCTGAGAAGTCTCTTTCTTTGGAGCACCAAGGGCAGCAAACTGATTCTATTGAACAATAACAAAGAAACTAACACTCACATACAAATACTGAAAAAACTGGAGGTAAGTAAATTAACAGTGTTGCCAAAATTAAACGAAAATTTACCAATAGAAGTGTAAATGCTACAGTACAACTACAAAAGGTAAGCTTTTACTATCCTGTTATTTTTTCAGCAGGAAAACTACAACTGGAATAATTTTAAGGAAACCTCGCAGTAAAGCAAAAGCCAATTTAAAATGCCTTAAAAAAAAAAATATATATATATATATATATATCATATTGGCTCTTTTAGAAGGGTGAAGACAGGGAAACCAACAAGTCTCTGTATGCTCGACCAACAATTTATCACAATACCCTGCATAGCTTACAAATTGTAAAGCTGCTATATCGAGGGTACACTTACCCACTTGAACTGGGTGAATACCAGTATGTTAAGAACAAAGAAGATTATTGAGTCAGATCCATGACACACCTATTCAATTGCTCTGTTTCCAATAAGGGAGCAGAAATATTCTTTATAGAAAACATGAGTGATCAAATTCACACCATCAGTTTCCTTTCTACTCTCTCAGCACATTAGTGCCATTTACAGATTGCTCATGTTTTCAGAAAAGACACTGTCTGAAAACCAACATATACACACGAAAACACATGAATAAATACATGTTTGTACATATCCAAGGCAAATAGCAACAGGACTCTGCAGGAATCACACTCTACCATTTTAAATATATTTTTCCAGATCTTAATAGCAAAAGAAAAAAATAAAACCAACATAGAATAAATTTTAAAAACAAAGTTCCAAAAGAAAACATGTGTTAGAGCTATCTGCTTAAGAGAAAGATTATTAGTGAGAAAGAGAATGGAAATGTAAGTGTAGCATAACAAAAATAAACCTGTATGTAAAATCTTTATTTACCTTCATCTGTGTGGTTAGAAGTACTCTTCGAAGACCATCAGGATTAAGTCCTCTCTTATGACACAGTTTCTGGGCTTTTGGTTCTAAAAATATACAGGAGCGAAAAACTGTTTAGCCTCAATAATACTGTCCAAACATTAAGCAATATGCTGCAAACAATCAGAGGTGTTTGTTTTTACATCGTCAATATTTATTTATATATTAACAAAATTAACATTATTCTCTCTCCAATCCAAGGCAGAATGATTACAATTTGATATCTGTGGACATTCAGAAATGCACAATACAAGGCCAATCATTTACCGTATCTTACTTATCTTGAGTACTGCAAAGTTATTTCTGCAGCACTATGTTTGGAATATAATTCATTAATGGCAATATAACCAACAAAATTGTGAAGTTCTCCAAATAAGTTACATGCCTTTAAGTTTTTAACTAGCACTTCAGAGTTCAGACAATGTCAGGAAGCACAAAGTTGTTCTGCTTTTCAACTTCTGTCATAATTAGTCACTTAAACAATAATGTGCAGGCCTCTTCCTTTTCAAAAATGGTTTAAATATAATTTTGTGAGGGTGAAGGAATTTTCTCAACATGTCAAAAGAATTATATCATATTCAGGAATGCTTTTTGTGTATCATTAAGATCACTTAATGGATTTACCTGTTGATAAAGGAGTAAACCCAAGAACTTCGTGAATTCCGTCGTGACTTTTTCTCTGTGTGATGGGTGTACTATGTAAGCAAATGGATCCAGAGTTTCCAGGATCAACATTAAGTAGAAGGGGAGATGTGTCAAAGGCTATCTTAATGTCCTCTTGGGTGGATGGAGAATTTTGTGTGCTTCCAACAAGCGCTACTTTATTTTCTTCAACAGAAGACAAAATAACACCCTGACTTTTCCACTCTGCATCTTCTGAATTGGACTGCTTGGGATCTGGAGATGCTACTTGTTGCCAAGGTGGAAGCACTGGAGAATCTGGTGAACTGTAACTGACATAATAGTCTTCTTCCTCCTCTTCCTTATCACATTCTAGAGCTGAAGCGGTAAGTGTCTTGCTTTCAGATGTAGTTTCATTTGAGTCTATGTCACTTTTAATATTTATAGAAGCTCCTACAGCACTTACAGACTTGTCATAGGTTTCCTTGGTTTGTGCTTTTGTAGGATCTGCCACAGAAGCGGGAGAGTCCTTTGTAGGCACTATAGGTCTTCCACCTTCCAGGCTTGACAAATTTAAATCTTTAGCTGCTTTTGCTACTTCTATAGATTTCTCTCCAGACAGTACTGTGGAGCCAAAATTCTCAGCTGTCTTTTCCAGCTCAGCAGGATGATTCTTAGGCAATTTCTTGAAATGTTCATACTCTTCTTTGGCATGAAGCCATATCTGAACTTGTTGCTGGCTTGGAGCACACTTGCATGGCATTATAACAATTTTTTTGTCTTTGCTAGTTTTATGGCTATTACCTTCTCTTTTATTAGCAGCAGAGTGACCGTAACGAGGAGGTGACCCTGGTCTAGGACCTTCAGTCATTGCTGAAAATGCAGTCTTCCAGAGTCGTAGCCCTTCTAATGAAAAGTCTCCCTCAAACTCAAGCAGGTCATTTGGAAGCCTAGTTTCTACAGTGAGAAGCCGTCCTCCAATCTCCCTGAAAAGAAAATAGTTTGAATCATTGCTTTAAACTACACTGCACAGGCAGTTTTTGAGACTATACACTAGCAGAGTTCAGCTAACTAGTCTTCTCACAATACTATTCCTGTGGGCAGTATCCATCTTTTACAAAGCAAGCAGGCATACTTTCACTAATATCAAGCAATAAAAAAAGAAAGTGTTATGAATGAAAAAGGATGTTTGCAGAGGAAGTATAGTAATTTTCAACTTCAAATGTACATGTAACAGATGAAATCTTTCATGCAGCTGTGTCACATAACAGCAAAAAATTGTTTACAGGAATAAATTAAACTTAATATAATTACAAGCATATGTAGATAGAAATGCCTTTAAGACAGTACCTTGGCTTTTCTGGAGCATCAGAAGGATTACTGCAAAATGGTTCCTGATAAACTGTTTCTGTGAGATCATGATCCAGTAAAGTTGCCATGATTTCTTCACGACTGGGTGGGGACATAAGCGGCTTAAGAATGTGAGCAGTACGAGGTGTAAAACTTCCATTTTTTGACTGTGAGGGAGAACTGGTGGATCTTGGTGAACTATCCGGAGTTGGAGTTAATCCTTCATTGTTTCTTGAAACATATAAGTCTAAATCCACAGAGGCTGCATCCATGAGTTCACCATCAGGAGAAGACAGTACAGATGTAAAAGAGGTATTAACTGAATCAAGTGGTTGACAGGGTTCAAAAGTGGTTTCTTTTCTAATGTGGCTTTGAATCCAGTCTGAGCTGGTTGGCTGAGGAAGGTTAAGAAATCTCTCTTTATTTGTATTTCTAGTCAATTTAAATTTTTCATTTAGGCAGACCTCTGTCTCTTGCATACAAGAGGTATCAATAGAGTTAGATCTAGAAGTTGAAGGATGAACATTTTTCCTCCGTTGACTATGACAGTGGTTCTCGTTACTATCCAGGGAGGTTTTCTCAAAAAGCTCAGGGCTCAGAGAACCAGGTCTTATCCACTTACTTGTGCTTGAAGAATGCTGTTTTTCTTCATCAGTTTTTTGGTCACTACGACATAGAAAGTCATTTTCTGTTGTTTGTACAGAACCAAGATCTTGAACTGCATCACTCAGAAATTTTTGGGGCAAATTTTGATCTGCTGGGACAAACTGGCTTGCAGAGTAATAACTGCAAAATCCAGTTTGCCCTATAGTATTAATATCGAAGTTGTAATTATGGTCTGGAGATAAGCTATCTTCAAGGGAGTAACAGCTTTCAAAACCAGGGTCGGAAAAAAATATAGGGCTATCATCAGATACAGAATGATCAACACGACTAGTGACCTGTTGGCTTAAAGACTCCATTTTTGAAAGTTTCGGTGTTTTTTCTTTAGGTTTTGTACTCCTGGGAGCACGTGGTTTTCTAGGTGTGGCTGACCGTGACCTTTTGACTGCTTTGTTCTGTTCAAGAGGGCACGGGGTACCTCTGCTCAGCTGTGTTTTATCTAGTACTGGTTCTTGTGTAACATTTGCATTCTGAGCTTTCTGTTGCCTCTTCTGGAGCAATTCCTTCAAAACAGCCAGGCCAGACTGTCCTTCACTGAATGCTGATGGCGCCACTATAGTCCTGTTCTTATACTGGGAAATGGGTTTTGGTTGCGTGGTTGTTTCTGACAGAGACTTCTGTTTTACTGGTTCAGGTTTAAAATGCGACATTTCCAAAAGAAATCCTTTCTGTTTTTGATCCCAATTCAGCTGTTTCACTGGACTCTTCAAAGAGGTTACAAAACAGTTTTTAGGCAACTGAAGAGGCCCTGGACTTTCCTCAGATGACTTAAGAACAGAAGAAGAAGGATCAGAATGCTTGGATGCCTCTGGTATACAAAAAATCTGCTGTTGATTACTATCTTTACAATGCAAATAGCTAGGCGAATGCAACTGATCCATCTTTGTTGAGTCCGAAGACTCACGAGCTTCACCTAATTTCCCAGCTGATGGTAAATATCTGTTTTGGAAATTTTTTATCTCTTCTGCTTTTACAAAGGTCTTATCTTTAGAGATGCACACATTCTGTGTTACCTGAGTTGAGTGATTAGATGAGTCAAATATGTTTTTAATGAGAGCAGATTCCTTCATTCTAAATACAGTACTTTGAGTCCTGGGCCTTTGAGAGCTCACTTTCAGTCCTTCTCTTCCAGATGCCACAGGAGTTGATGTGAAAGATGCATGAGGGTTTTCTCGTGGAGCAGGCAAACACTGCGCATCTAAAGGTTTATCAAGTTCCACCAATGCATGAAAACGGTCTGATGAATTACCTTGTGTATCAGCTGCTGAGGGGAACGGTGCTGATGGCAGATATCCTGCTGTAAAGCCAGGAAGAGGACCATCTCTCCGATGATGAAGCGGCTGTGAGTTGTAAGACATCTCAGGCAGATCTTGATGCTTCAGCACAAACTTCACTTCAGTGGTAGAGTGATTGTTTCCTTTTTCATCTTTAAATACCATGCGTTTTCTTGAGGACGTTTTTTCTGTTGTTTTCTGTCTTTGTTTCGTTCTAGGTTTCTTCTTTCCATCCTCTGCTGTTTTATCACTCTGATTCATCTTTTTCTTTTTCTTGGTGGATACAGTAGGGCTAGCAAACTTCTTTTTACATTTCTTAACCTGAGTTTTTGCTCGACTGTTTTTTCCTACATTAGAATTAACAGTCCTGTTGTGGTACATATTACCCCTACTATGTAAAGCTTCCCTGTCCAGGTTGGTCAAAATTTCTTCTGCTTTTGGATCAGTGGGAGACCAGCAGCGAGGTGGTGATGTGTTTACTGGGCTTGTGCTTCTCTCAGAAAGAAAACCTAATTTAGACATAACATCACTATAGTTATAGTCACAGTCTTCAGCTTCAGCATTATAGGATGGTGAAGGAGGAGAAAGGATTGTGTGAGTCCTTTTTCTGAAAGATAAAGTTCTTTTAATGTTATTTTTAGTACCTGTTCTTTGCAGTTTTCCAGCTTTTTTCTTGGTTGACTTATGTTTTGCTTTTCTTTTATGACTTTTCTTTGGCGTTAGTGGATAAATAGGATATTTGGTTGCAGGAGAGTCGGGAACTTTTGGCCAAAAGTCTTTTAAAGGTGCAAGCTTTCTATATAAATTCATCTTTTCTTCTGTGAGTACCACTCTTTCCTCACTAGAATCTACTTTCCCTAGTTTAACAAGCATATTTTTTCTCCCTCTAAATCTATTGATGATAATATATTTAATAATAACAGGTGGCAGTTTTTTAGAAAGTCTTCTACGTTTTCGAGACTTCTGAGACCCATCCAAACTTTCAACACTTTCTATTGGTTGAGGTAGATTAATTTTTGAGTTGTGTGCGACAAAGCTTGATTCACTGTCTTCAGTCTCATAATTTACCTTTCGTTTAGTTCGAAGTGTGTATTTGTTCCCACATAATCCAAATGACTGCTCAGTTTCAAGAGATCCATCTCCAATTTGGCAGTCAGTACAATGAGCAGTACTTGTAGGCATTTTGTTTTCAAAAGCCTCAAAAGGAACTTGGACTAAGTCACTAGGTAAAGCACTATCCTTATCAGGAATATTACTACAACCATTACCTTGTGTATAGCAGCTTTCCTTCACTGATACAACATCACTTACAGTTGCAGGCTCCTGATGATTGATAAAACTATATTTCTTTTTATTCAGCTTCAACCTGGACTGTTTGTTACCTTGCTGTAATTTATATGTCACAGGAGCTAACTTTTGTGGTCGGCTAAGACAGTTTGAGAGAACAACACTAGGAAAGAACATATAATGTGCTGCTTGTTGACTGAGACTTGGCTTTTCTGTTTTATGCTCCTGAAATTCTTCATACCTAATTTTAAGCTTATTAAGGCCACCTTCATCAGTGTTATTTTCAAGTGAATGTACAACAGTTCGACTGCCTCCTGAACAAGACACCAATTCACAATTTTCTGTAACTGTTGCTGGAAAAAAACTATTTATACTTGCGCTGCTGGCTTTTTCATTTAGTTCAGAGGATATTTTACCTTTGGAGTGGCCAGAGTGGCTCAAATCAGAAAAGCTAAAAGAGTTTTTATTCAATATGCTGTCACCAATGTGGCGGCCCACGTGCATAAAAGAGACATCTTTCTCAGTCTTTCTAATGCTAGTATACTTCCTGCTAGGTATCTGTCTGCTCACTGATGAAATATCATCTTCATACTCAAAAATATTATTTTCACATGAAGGAACTGGAAGAGTATCTTTCTTGTTACTCTCTTTATGTGAGTTTTCTGCATGGGTACTATTGCTGAATGATGTTGGGTACTTTGCTGTGTAAGTGCTTTCTTTTGTAAGAGAATGAACTGAAAGTTCCGGTCGTGTTTCTGTGTTTGGTTGCGAGAGTTCTTCGACTAGATCTTCGTTATTCAAAACGTGGTTAGAAAGGGCACTTGTGTGTTTACACTGAAAAGTAATTTTAGCAGAAGATGGGGGTTCTAGTGTAGCAGCATCTTTGTGAAATATTGAGGTCTTTACAGACATTTTGCTTGTTGCAATGACGGAGGAGTGAGTTCGAGAACTTTCATTATTCAAAGGATTGTCTGAAATGGAAGACAAGCAATTTTACTCTAGTTTTCCTGTAAAAAAAAATAACTAAGCTATTAATTATTGTAATATTTTCATGAAAGCCCTCCCACAATAGAAACCAAAACAATACTATTCAAACTCACATGCCATTTATGATCATGACAACTACAGGCCCCAAATACATGAGTTGCTTTATCAAAATCACATCATTAATACATTTGTGTCTCAAGATATTCTGTCAGTTACTTATAAATTATGGGCTTGAATACATTTCCCAAAGATTTCACAATGATTTGCTTAAAGAAGGCTTCTGAAATCATTTTCAGAAAGCTAAATACAAAGACATTAACTTTTAAAAAAGCTTGTATCCTGCTTTGTCCCTGAGAAGTATGAATGCTTCCTGGTTCTGAAAAAGAAAGTAACATACTTAAGATGATTTTCTCCATATAGAAAAGTAATTCCACAAAAAGGTGAAGTATGATCTTACAACATAGCAAGGGCTTTGTATCAACCATCCTGTGCAATAAGTGTAAGATAGTTTGCTGCACTTTTAAAGCAGAGCAACCCAACACTCATTCAGGTGTCTATACGAGGAGCTTGCCCCATTTAGTTACATCATCAATTCATACCCATGGATTAGTATTTCCACAGAGGTCTACAACCAGCTGTAGTACTTGTCCTGTGAAGACTCGTGGTATGATAAATAGGACTATTTCCCTCTTTCACTGTTACTTTCACCACATTTACTGCAGGATAAGGGTGTGCAGACACCTGGTAAGTAACATATTAACAACTACTATGCATTAATTGTGTGCTTTTCTTAACCACAGTGAGCACCAAGCAACTTCAAGAAGTTTATTCCACTTCAGAGGCAGATACTACAGAGCTGAGGGCACACAGCAGTTTGTTCATGTGCCCAAACCTCTAGTGAAATGTTGAAGGGGGACATAAATTATGAAACATGCTGTATGACTTGCAAATACGTGTTGAAAACTGTTGTACTACATGGGATATCCTTTCATCTATTCATCTTTTAAGTCTAAACCAATTTGAAGATTATCCAAGATTCATAGTGCCTTCACCTTCACAATTTGTTTGCAGGTGGGTGAAAAAACATAAAAGAAAGTCTCAATCTGTTTCTAATAACATTTTCAAACACAGAGTTGCTGAGCTGTGAAACATATCTGGGAGATGCAGCCTGTGATTCTTTGGGTGTAGGAGGAGCCATTCATACAAAGAACGAGGATGATAATGGATGATGAAGAAAATGGGAGCTCAGTGAAATGTCAAGTGAACATTTGGAAGATTACTCAGATAAGAAAATTGCAAAAATATTTATAAATCAGTCAGATGTTATGGACACTGAGATTTGTGCGGATAACCTTTTTTTTTTTCTTTATAATTCAGATGACCTAGACTGAGATCTGTTTTGAATATCTCCTGTTTTAAGAAGAATATGCAGTGAAATTATTATTATATAGAATTATTTTATGTTTGATTAAATGAGAACAAATAAATTTATTTTAAGTGGACTTTCTTTTTCTCCATGAGAGTATTTAAATATTTGAAATATTCTACAGTTTACAGTTATCCAGTTATACAGGATACAGTCTTATTAGCCAGAAGCATCCCTTTTTACAGGAAGTTACAATGTACTGCAAATAAGGAAATTACAATTCTGTATTTTGCAAAAAGTCATATGAGTAGTACATCAAGTAACGTATTAACCTTACCATTTACACCTACAAAAGCAAAGGATAAAAAAACTTACACTTGAAACAGCAATCATGAAAGAATAGTTCTGACTGTCAACTTAATAAGCATAGCTCATTTTCTTCAATATGGAATTGTTTATATTAACATATTAAGACATGTATTTTATATACTGATATATGATTCTTGTTTCTTTGTCAAATAGCTACAAGAGATACTAACTAATACATAACTAGTAATAGATTACATTCCTTACCCTAACAGCAAATGCAGCAATAGGAAATTAGGTATATATATGAGCACCAACAAGATTTTTACACTACCCCATTTTTACTATGGATTAAGAAAAAATTTCTGTACAAAAATGATGCTAATCACTATTTAAAATTTTAAAAGGTATTCAAGCATGACTAATACAATATCTTTTAATCAAAGGACAGCAATTACTGTTGATTAGACCAAGAACAAAAATGAACTTAATACTGCGAAATGTCAGTATACAGACGTATTTCCCCTTCCTCCATAGTAGGTTCTGTACATTTTTCATTTTTTGCTCTGAATTTTATAAATACGAAATTATGCAGCTCATCTAATGGAACAAGTAACAACATTTACGTATTTGCCAAATCTCAAAACGTGCATTCTATTAACCATGGTTATTTCGAACAAAGACAGAAAGTTAGAGAGATAGCAAAATATATCTCTAAAGATTAATTTATTTTTATAGATTTTTGAAAGGCAGTTTTTTCTGCAGCAGTCTTCTACTGCATAATTTCAAGTCTTGTTATCCCAGAACGTGAACAAGCAACCTGCAGAATGAGACAGACTCAAAAGCTCTACATATTTTAGCACGGGTGGTGTATACTTGCAAAGCAAAGTTAACCATCTAAATTTACACAATGTACTGTTTACAACAAAATCATGGCAGGATAAATGGTCCTACAGAATCTTTAATTTCAGCACCATACTTGCGTAACAAATCATAACAGAAAAATACCCCTTGCAACAAAGAATTTATCTATAGAACTAATCAAATGATACTCTTTTTTGAATCACTGATACAGTAGGAAATAAAGATCTTGGTAACTCCCTGTGGGTGTTGAGATTAAAATACTGTTGACATTTAAGGAAGATGTTAAAGGCCTGCTTCTGAAATCCGTTGAAAATAATTCTTCCCAGCTGAGACAAGAATCAAAGACATTCAGTATATCCAAGAATCAGCAAATTGATCTGAAGGTAAATTATGATTCAGGTAGCAATTCAACTCCAAAGCTGTTTTTCTGTTTACTTACCACCATTTTCATCTGCCGTCCCATCTAGCTGAGGTATAGAGAGATTAGTTAGGAGCATATTGCTACCACTCCACTCCATTTCTTCCTCTGACGACGAATCCTCTTCTGTTGAACTTCGATGCATATTTTTGCCAACTGACCTACAGAAAATGATGGAATCAACTAATGCAGAAAATACCAATAGAAAATAGGTAAATACCTTTAGCCATATGAGGCTAAAAGGCTGTGTAACTTGGGTGAAATAAAAAATGCGTTTAGATCAAGTCCAACTGTCTACCTACCATTAATATTGCCCACTAAACCATGTTCCAATTTCACTGAAATTTAATTTAATTGCTTGAAATTTGTGGACTAAATCAACTACATAATATGCTTTTAGTTTAGCTGTTAGGAAAACCATTGGGGACAGCATGGGAGACAAAGGTGAACCTGAGTGTGCAGCATACCTCTGTAGCAAAGATAGCTGCACCCTGGACTGTGACTGCAAGACTGTTGACAGTATTAGCAGCTGTGCAGCTGCATCTGGAGAAATGCGCTCAGTTTTAGGCTCAGGGTAGACACCAATAAAACTGGAGCAAATCCAGCCGAGGGTCACCAAGGTGACTTGGGGCAGTAGCACGTGATAAACAAGTGCTGATCCAAAAAGTAAGGTCTACTATTTTATTATGTTGATCCACAACATCAGAGGCAGATGCTGGTGTATGTTCCTGTTTGACAGATGGCAGCAGAGGGGCAGTCTAACAGAATGGCATCTGACATGCAAGTATGTATGAAGTAAGAGTGTGGAATCGAATTGCTCCATATGGAAAATCTGTACCTACTGACATTCATCAGTGTTTGCTGAGCATTTATGGAGACCAAGCAGCAGGTATGAGTATAGTGAGGCAGTGCGTGGTGTATTTCAACAATCTCACTGTCATAGCAGCTGCGAAATGGCAGGTCACCTCTTCTGGTGTATATTTTTATGAGTGTGGCATGCAGGTTCTTGTTCATCACTAGCAAAAATTTATAGCTAATGGAGTTGACTAGGTTAAAAATTAGTGTTTTGTAACTGAGAATTTCTCTATCAAATAGTCTTGTTGTGCTCTTGGAAGCTGTTGTAGTTTCCATGGAAATAAATAGGAGGCATTACTTCTTGAGCAACCTACATGTAAAGGAGGAGGAAGGGTAAGGAAATAGGATTTGCTAAGCCTTGAGAAAAAACTACGATCCTGTTGCACTTATGAAATATGCAGTGGGCAGATAAAAAGAAGAAATCAGATTCAGCTGTCTGTGGTGGCATGAAAGGGGGAAAAGGATAGAGGGTTGCCTTGGGAAACGTTATGTGCAAGTGAAGCATTCTTGATGAGGAGGATGTTCAAATACTGGAACGTGTTGTCCATAAAGACTATGCAATCTCTGTTCTTAGAAATACTCCTAACTTGTCCAGCACCTTAACTCATCCCAGTCAACTGATCCAGTCAAAACTGTTTTGATCAAAGCAACATTTAGATGCTTCTTTCACCCTTGATTATGCTATGATTCTGTGCACAAAGCAAATCTTTGTCAACACCAGTAAACCAAGTCAGGATTGAGATGACTTCTGCAAAGAACAACTCGAATCAGTTGGCATTCCAGCCTAGCATTTAGATTCCAGGAAATTTTGTCTGATGCAGCATGACACTGCCATATGTCTCTTCAAGAACCAGTTCATGCCTCACTGAATTTTTTTTCTCTCAGTAGTAATCAAACCCAAGCTGACTAATTCAGTCACTAGGGTACTGTTACACCCTGACATTTTTTGCATAATCTATTATTCCAGTATATTATTTGATATATCACAAGATTGCTGGATTCTCAATAACAGAAAAGTGATAGAATGTTCGCATTAGGAAGCAGTAAATAGAAGGAACCATGAACAGAATTGGATCACATCCATCATGAAACTCCAGCTGGCTCCCTGTGCATGATCAGAATCATGCAGGGGACAGAGCTACCCATGCTCTCTTCTGAAGTCAGTCCAAATTCTGAAAGGATCACAAGTGGACCTGCAGAGATCTCCATGGGGTAACACCTGTTACGTACTCCATAGTGCTTTCTGTTGGAGATGACGATGTAGGTGTACATGACCAAGTTACTCATGAACCAGCTCATCAAGTCTTATGAGATTTAAGTTGGATTCTTTATTGCATAAAAGCAGTTAATTCATTCAGGATCCTACTTGACTTCAGAAATTGTACAGTTATGCCCATACAGAGCTGCACCTAAGCTAATAAATGCTGCAAGATGTAGACTAGTTTTACAAAGTAACTGCTACCAAGATCAATGTTAAGCATTTTAGATGGAAAGTCCAACTTTCCTGACTACTGTGATAGGAAAAATTTAAAAATAAAATCAAAAGGTCAAAGAAAAGTTACTTTAGAAATGAAGTATCTCTAGAACTAGGAAACTAATGATCTAACTTCTGATTCCATTACAGCCTCTCTTGCTCTCTGAATCATAGTATAATTGTAATTTCTGATATTAAAAAAAATAAAAATGCTATATCTGTTAAGTCCCTCATCTTTCAAATAGAGTTATAAATACCAGGTCTGCCCAAAATGCAAGGGTGAAGAAAAACTGGATATAGCTTCTTGCAAAATCCATCAACGCAGACTGTACAAAAAGTCATTACAACCTGAGAAGAATTCAATAATCTTAACCTTAAAAATATTAAGTCTGCAACCTTTAGCAGTCCAGCAAAGAGAGAAACATTCACGTTTTAATCTAAGCTTTGAGCAAGGAAACGAATGGGTGCTTTTCTCAGGCTTCCATGTCAGTCTTCACAAGAATATTTCTTAAACATTCACTTCAAGGAAAGTTGTACATGCAGTATACGAGATTATTTTGTGCTATATGCATAGGTACTACTTTAAAAAGAGTTTACTATTACAATGTTCATATCCAGACTTGTAGGAAAAACAGTACTACACAGTTTTTCCTCAAACACTAAATTAGAAGCTAAGGTCTAAAGAAACTTAAACATTTCATCTACATCCACATATAAAACTAACAAGCTGCAGCACCAGCTGATTTTTCCAGTGCTGTTAAAAGAGACTCCTCTACAATCCACTTTAGCACACCTAAATATGAGGGTGAAAGAGGAAAGATTAAGTAAAGAAAATCACATATATACCTTCTTTTTGGCCCGGGCTCTTCTATGCTACTGTCCCATCTCTGGGACATTATCAAGCTAAGTTCCATTTCTTCTTTCTCGCACTGTGGCTCATTTTCTTCATCATCACTGTT
The DNA here is from genome assembly GCF_019232065.1 of Centrocercus urophasianus. Taxonomy (NCBI): domain Eukaryota; kingdom Metazoa; phylum Chordata; class Aves; order Galliformes; family Phasianidae; genus Centrocercus; species Centrocercus urophasianus. Next base: position 38,499,690 of record NW_024884142.1, read on the forward strand.
TTGAGAATTTCGACAGCTTCCAAGAGAACGATGGTGAGAGAGTGCTTTGTGATGCTCCATCTGATACCCATCACTCTCCAAACCAGCCAACACATCAATCATGGCCTCATCAGCGCTGTCCACTGTAGAAAGAGCCCACAAAGATGAAGTCTTTATTTTGTGCTATTTGTTAACCACTGCTTATAATCTACTTGTAAAACAAAATCCTAACCATTTAAAAATCTACTAATTTGCTACTATTCAAAGCAAGGTAGGCTGGAGAAACAATGCTCTTTCCATGCTTTTTTTTTTCAGTTTTATTCTTATTTTGCAAGCTGTTTTTCTATGGTACTAGCAACCTTTTTTTGAAATTATTTTTATTTCTGCCCTTCTGTTCCAAATGCAGTAGATTTAGTGGAAGCACTTCTCCCTGCATCCAACCTCCCATACCTCCTCAAATTCAGTCCCACTCTCCCCTAATATATTCACACTAGGCATGCATCAGAAGTATTGGAGGAAAGGGGTTTTTCAATATTTTTCCCTTCCACACTTTGGAGCACGAGCTTCAGTGCATACTAACACCACTTCTTGTCCTTGTGCTACTTTATGCATCTTCTAATATAAAGTACGTGTTTTCTCCTCTACAGACCTTCCTCTACTTGAATTACTTCTACCTGAACTAACTTTCCATTCAATTTGGCGAGTTATTTTATTGTTTTTCCCTCATGCCACCCACATTTGTTTGCTGTCACAGTCTCTCTCCATCTTTTTAATGTTTTATTCTTCTTGCTTCTTTGCCTTCAACCATTCTTTTGTATCCATGCATTTTGTCAAATATTTCTTCTTGCAGTTTGTCATTATCAGCCTATGGTATATCTAGATAGCTGAACTTCTAAATGTAGCTCACGAGCGTGTTCTCGGAAGACATGGGAACTGATAGAATAGCACTGACAGATAGTCAAAATCCTATTTAATCTAATGGTTTTTGTCCTACAACCCAAAAGCATAAGGAAGAGTAACATCCCACAGGAGACTGCACTAAGCTCACCTGTCAAGAAGGCTGGTTACTGAACCAGTAAAAGATGTAACTTCTACAAATACACTGTCCTGGTGAAATTATTGGAAAATAAGGTGTTTTTGCAGAGGAAGAGGTGAAGTTGCAATTTGTTTGAAAACTCTCTGAGGTAACTAACTTTCTTTAATGATCAGTAGTCATTAACACAATGTATCAGTATCAGTAAGTTAACACAACAGACTGTGGAAAAATAAAATGCTAAAAAGAAAAGCCCTTCTGGTCATACTTACAAAAAACTGTAGTCTGACTCAGTTTTTGAGACAAACGATGAAAGCTCTGACTATTCTCCACAATGTTTAAAATTGCTTCTTCATTAATAAGTGCTTCCTCTTCTTTATCTGTATGCATCCTATTGGATTCTTCAACAGAAGATCAAAAAGAGATGGATAAAACTTCAAAGAGTCACAGACATCAATACATTATGAAAGAAAAGCAGTTTAAATGGATTTTACTTTCAAGTATGTTTCTGTTATTTGTTACAGCAATTCTAAAAAGGCTTACTCTAACAAATAAGGCAATAAAAGCAAAAACTAGCCTTTTTTTTTTTTTTAGAGAGACAATCATATCTTACTTGGCTTAGTTCTGCTAATAGTAAGTACAACCAAAGCACGACAGAGATTTACACTTAAGCAATTAGAAGCTATTAAAAATACTCACCTTTGTTCACCTTTTTATCTTCATGCACTTCTACCATATTCGCTGGCGTACACTGAAAGGTTTCTGGAGAAAGTACCTCAGAATGTAGTGTTAGCTCAGCAGAGAACTCCTCTGATCCATTACTGTAGTCCACTGATCCTGACAACGTTCTAATTAATTGAAAACCAATTTTTAAATGCGTATTTAAGGTCTGCTCAAAATACTATAGTTTATGGCAAATGGCCAAATACTTACACAGAGAAATCATTTTGCTTGAGGATTTCTTTGAGTCTCTTCTGAAAATACTTTTCACTTTCTGTTGCTGGCACAAATCCACGGTCTTTAAATTAAAAAAAAATATTTGTTATTCACTTCTATTTGGACCTATCAACACAGAGAGCAAATTACTAATTCTGTTAGGAGGTGGCTTAAAGTGGAAGTGTCCACTAAGTGCCAAATTTGAGGGCTGATTTTTCAAGTGTATTGAAACACTTTAAAATACTCCACACACTCCCACCGATCTCATTTTCATTTCTAAGTATCAATGGCATTTAAAATCATGTTGCAATTACATCAAAGTGAGCATTCAAAAAAAGACTACTTAATCAGTGAACAATTTTGAAAATCCTGGTTTATGCAGCCTGAATAGCATTACACAGAAAAAAAAAATCACAGTAAGAAAGCAGTTTGTCTAAGCCCAGAACACACCTCTTTCCTTTTTGCAATCTTCTGACTTGCTTGCCAAATATCATTCATATTTTAAAAGAAATAGGCCTAGGTTCTACAGAGAATAGCCTTACTCAATATGCAATTAATCTGCAGAGCACAGTCTTTCCTGTGTAATGAATTTTACATAAAAATAAGGGATTTCTCTACCCTATATAATTTTCATTTAACATCACCTTAGCTTTAAGGTGATGCTGTTCAAAGGAACAGGTCTTATGCATAAATATAGGAAGCTTCAGGATAAGATATTTAATTTTGCTAGTATTCAAACATTTAAATACCTTTGTCACAAAGTATGAAATCTTAACTGTCATTATCATTCATTCAGCCTAGCACACTCTGCAGCAAATGGAATGCAATGTTTTGTATCTTACTTTTCATATGGAATACATATATTGGTGAATCAGCAAGCTTAGAAATGTGAAAGAGTACATCTAAGAAGTCCTGAAATTTGATACACCTATTTCATTTGTACCTTCTGCTTGTTTCCCTTTCAAAGATTTTGAAAAATAGCTGCACAATTTTTGTTTTTTTGTTTGTTTTTACCTTGAGAATCTGGTGTCTTAATCTGAGAAGATTCACATTTCTCTCTCCGTCTCTGCTTTTCATCTTCCCATATAGCTTGCAAACCAGGGTTTCTGCCAATCTGGGCTAAAAGTACACAATAATACATGAAGGGAAGTCTGTCAGCATGACACAATACATTCTTTCCCCATATTAAAAAACAAACAAACAAAAAACAATAAAAACCCTACTAACACACATCTTCAACTTTTGTCATTGTAACCCCTCATTATTTTTTACTGCAATTCTTGCCTTGCTGAAGGATTCAGTGTTAGGTAAAAGCTACGGCATACAATTCCTATTTGTTGTCTAGATTTTCAACTGGTCTTCTCACCAAGTTTGTGTATGTATGCTTATATGCATGAATACATACACACATATACTTGATGTTGGCTTTTTACACGTAGATCTGAAGCCATCTGTAATCCATTAGCAATAGTCATTTTTTTCTTACTGCTCAGAAATACAAACTGTTCTCAAAATATGCTTTCTTCCCGAGTTTATTCGATTTGTTTATTTATTTATCTTCTCACAAACCTTAGAAATGTAGAGATTAATAGATTACTAACACTGAAATCTGGATTGTGGCTTAACTGAGCTCAATCTTACAAAAAGAAGACAATACAGTTGCTGTTCTAAAGTATTTATGTGGAAAGTTATCAATACTTCACCTTCAATATCCAGTTGATTTAAAATGTCAGCAGCTACTGCATCCACCTCCAATTCACAGGTACTTTGTGGCTCAACGCCTTTCAACATTAAAGAACTATGACAACATAAACACAATAGGTTAATTTTATCTGTGCTATTTTGAAACATGCATAATCACTGTTTTCTAACTGCACTAACATCAGGAGGGAATAAGAGAATGAATACAGAAGTACCACTTCCCATCTTCACCTACAAAGTCTTAAATTAATGTTCATATCCAAACCTAATTAGTTGACATAATTTGATTCTTCAGTTTAAAGGGTTTTCTTTTTGTGGGAAGAAGAGAAAGAATTGGTAAACAATTCTAAATATTACAGCATTTTTCATAATGTTCTCCCTATCAAACACAATCTGAAATGTTCTGTAGCACTCTCAGCCAATAGGACATGTGGGTATGATCTTATATCCAGAAGAAATAGGAGCAAAAACCTTCCTTTTTCATTCACACTTCAGAGCAACCAAAAAAATAACAGAAGAGGCAAAAAATGTTTTATTTTTCAGAATATACTCTTTTTTTTTTCCTTTCTCTTCACCTCTCCCCAAGGGTGCTTGAGGGAAGGGTTATAAAACATAAACAAAGTATTAGACAGATTCAAGCTTATTTTGTAACAATTTGATAATCATCCTTTTAAGGGACAGATCTGCTACGGCCAGTGGCCTTCCACCTGTTGCTGTCAATGAACTAATTTTAAGGAGTGCATGGAGGAGTCTAAGAAAGAAACTTTCTCTAAGGTTTATGTGGAAGTCTGTAGAAGACAATCAGAGGGCTGAAGCACCTCTCATACAAAGAAAGGCTGAGGGAACTGGGAGAAGAGAAAGCTCACTGCAGCCTTAAAAGAGAGCTTGCAAAAAACGATAGATACTGACTTAAAAGTTCTGACGGTAATAGGATAAGAGGGAATGGTTTTCAACTAAAAGAGGAGAGATGGAAGTTAGATGTTAGAGTCTTTACTCAGAGGGTGGTGAGGCACTGGCACAGTTGCCCAGATAAGCTGTGGTGCCCCATTCCTGGAGGTGCTCAAGGCCAGGTTGGATGGGATCCTGGGCAGCTGAGCTGCGGGGTGGCAGCCCTGCACACAGCAGGGGTTGGGGCTGGGTGGGCTTTCAGGTCCCTTCTAACCTGAGCCATTCTAGGAAAATAGGAAAACCTTTCAAAATTTTTGGGAAAAGGTAAAAAGATCTTGTCAACACTACTGAAAACTAAAACAGGCTATTATTTAACTCAAACAGACTCTTTTTAGGATCCTTTGTATACATTATACTATCTGGTGACTCAATGTTTGCATGCCTAAATAATCTAACATAACAACACAGCCTCAAGAATCTGAACACAGTCTTTAAAATATAATTCAATGCTATTTCCAATCCTGTCTGCACACCTTGAATAGAAGTCACTATAACACAAACAGCTAGCAAATATCATATTTAAAAGCTCGGTATCTCTGACACCTTCTCTGGAAGGTAAGTATTAAGCTATTTAAAACTCTAAAAGAAACGTAAAGTTAAACTGCTTAGACATATTACTTCTGTTATACAAGCAAAATTCTGACTACTTAGAAAACAGCCCATGCAAAAGAGCTGTTTACAGTCTATGTGGTAAATGAATTACCAAATGAAAAACAAGCAAAAAGTAGCGTGGCAGAAGTCATAAAGCACTTAGAAAGAATTCACTCACAACCGAAAGATGCTATTTATTAACATATAGCTACCAGCCTCCCTAGTCAACAGAACTGTTTCTGAGCAGTTGTAATAATTAAAAGAGTAGATCACAGAATTCCTACATCAGAGCAGCTCAGTCTTTTAGCTGAAGTAGACTGCCCGTGTCCTAATGCACACTTAAAGGACTATCCATTGTCATCACTTCCTTTTCTTAACAGTCACAATGTCAGCTGAGAAACAAGTCCATAATATGATCAAATTCATTCTTTCCACATCATATACTTTGGATGCTCATACTCAAACCACTCAGAGACTGTTTGCACTGCAGGTAAGAGGACCTGCAGCAAGCTGAAACTTGCATTTTGATCACATAATCTGAAAGAGCTGCAAAACCACTGGGAAACAAGAATGAGGGAGGAGGCTGCAAGAACACTGCTGTTTCTTATGCTGGTTTGCTCATCTTAAGCAAATATTCATAGCATGTCAGGAAAATATATGAAACAGCTGTATTTCTCATAATCCCAAATCAAACCACATCCTGAACAGCTATAATGCTACAATTACCAGGTGAGAAGACAGCCTGAAGAAGACAGAGTATATCCAGACTTCAGTTAGTTGAGCACACAAACCACCTTAGGTGATTAGCAGTTAGTATTTCTAGAAAGACACTCAAAGTGGTCTGCTACAAACATTGCCCTGTAAAAGACTAACCACTGGACTCATATTGCATTTATTCTGCAAAAATCAAGATAATGTCAAGGTAATCTAAAAAAAAATAATGATTTGACAATATCTTCATTAGAACAAGTTTAGAGAATAATACTTATCAAGTCCTGGTCAAACTTCTTCATAGCATCTAAGCTTTCTTTTGTAAAACAAAAAACGGAATTGTTTGCAAGGCAAAACTTGGAACACAGATGTACAAAAGGCAGCTTTAGGTGAGGAGAAGTACAGAAACAGAAACATCCTATCTTTATGAGAACAAAGTTTACTCTGCTGAAAAGCAACATAAATCAAGGTTGCAGAACAGCATATTGCCATGACCAGGCTACCAGAGATACATTTCAAATTCATTGAAAATTCCATTTTTACCTGCACACAAAAGTGAAACGCTAAAATATAAATCTAATGTGTGTACGCAGAAAAAGCTCCAAATCAATTACTTTGAAAACAGGAAGAGGAATTAAGGAGAATGAACCTCATTTTTGAGGAAAGAAGTTTGTTGGCACTAACCGCTGTCATAATAACAAAGTAGGATGAAAGCTCTGCTCAAAGACAGTACTGAGGATTGGTTGGTCAGGTGCCAAGACACTGAATTAAAGCAAGAACTGACACAGTATTAAAAAATTATCCATTACAGTTTGCTACATTCAATGCCCTCAAAAATCCTGAAGGATGGGCATCAAGGTCAGTATCTTAATTCACCAACATTAATGACAGGGTAGGGGAATGAGTTCTGTGATGACTGTCTCAGTTATTTATAATGTTAAACTGAAGATGGTAGATATAAAATGAATACTACAGAATAGCTAAAAGGTGTCATTCCACTCCACTGACAAGGACTCTACCCCTTCACATAATTATTTTGATATTCCATATTCTGTTCATGGAAGAAGAACTTTCTTTGTCTGCAGTACATTCCAATGAATTGAATAATAAACATATTTAATTAAAGACCAAATGGCTACATAAAAACATGTACATTCTGACAAGTAAGAAAAGCAATCATGACAGCCAGAAATCTAGCAGAAATCTTCGACATTACATAACAGCTAGACTGTGTAATAGTGCTATTTGCCATTTCCACATAAAACAGAGCTCAGTAGCAGATCTAGGATTTATGGAAGAAAACACTTCTCAAAAAACATCCTACCAATCATTCTGCTTTCAACACACCATGCCCAAGTGGGAGATCTGACCATGAGATTACTCCTAGTCTCATGTTTACCAGAAAATTCCCACTGGAGCCCATGGAAGTGCTTCATCTTTCATTAACAGCTACCCGAGGAATAACATAAATGTGACTCACATGAAGAGCTCTTGTTAAAGATGCTGGATAGCACTATCAGGTTTAGGTGACTAATGTCTATTTTTAAGTGGGCTTTCTATGTTCCATGTGTGCTAACACAGGCATGCATCATACCTAAAAGCCTCCCAACATCAGAGATTCCCAGCCACTACTGCCTTTGGACATTTGCCCACTTCATAACAGAACCACTCCAGAATTAGATCTAAAAAACCCCTACTCCTGGCTTAGTACAGTAAGCTAACAGTATCAGCAACAGATTAACCAGCAGCAAGACAGGAGACGGATGGAACATGTTGTTCTGGAAAAGTAATAGAGTAGTAAGGTGCTATCTAGTACTAAGGAGTGAATTCAGCCACCAAGAAACTTCAGCACAGTTCTCAAATGTGTTTTTGAAATAAGGATTCATCACTGGCGTTTTTCTACATAACATGCTGTTACTGGCATATATAAAACTTTCAAATAATATTTTGCCTATTACCAGACATCTAGCATCAGATTTCAACCATTTGCTGTACCAGAAAAGTCAAGAAATGCCAGCTTGGTCAAAACAGGGAATTTGGTATCACATGCAGCAAGGACATGGCAAATACATATTGGAATCTATCTCTGAGCAGATTCTGAATGTATACAAAACCAACTAAACAGATACCTTCGTCATTTATACAAGACAATCCTCTATGTGGTTTCAAACAAACAACATTTGACTGTTTTCCCCTTCTGCTTTTTCTTGATAGACCAACTAACAACAACGAACAGGTAACAAGTTGTAGAATATTTACAAGACACCTATGTCTGATATAAATGAAGAACAAAGACTTCAGAGTTCAGTAATGGCATGTAAGAGACACTCCAAGCACTGTCGGAAACAGCAGTCAAATGGTGAAAGATTCACAAAGCATTCAAGTATTTAAACGTGAGCTCTTCAAGGAGACTAAATAATAAAATGAAGAGACTGTGCTGGGATCACACAATGAAGAATATATAGCTATACACAGAAAACTAATGTTTAGAATTAAGAATGTACTTCGTTAAAGAAAAGGAGGAAAAAAGGCAGAAGGCCAGCTTTACATGTATCTAGTAATGCTGCAGACTGCAAGAATAAAACCATATGGGAAAACATCTGAGACAGTTTACCTTAAGAAACCTTGGATAGACATCTCCTATACTACTAACTGAGACTTCCCTCAGCAAGGTTCATCATGACACTCACAGGCTAATTCAACTAACATAGGTGGAAGTTTTCAGAATTTTAAAGGAAATGAAGTAGGAAGGTAATCTGAAAGAGGGACAAACTATAATGTGATTATGATTACAAGAATACTGTTTTAAATTGATGTCTCCTATAATTAATCCAGAAGAAATCATAAGAAGCAGAGAATTTCATACAGATACAGCAAAAAGTGAAATCATGAATGGAAAATAGTTTAGATTTGCTACTTTGCAGTGGCACTTGGAACACAGTCATGATAGAAAACCTTTAATAAAATAATTCATTTTCTAGACAAAGGAACATTTGACAGAATATCAAATAGGAAGCAATTTAAATTGGAGATGTAAATTAGTTCCTAAATTATTAAAGTGAGTAAGAAGCTGGCTAAAGGTAAAATTCCTACTGCTTATAGAAAAAGATACCGGGGTTGACAGGAAATTCTTAGCACTGAATATAGACAAGTTCTGAGGACTGAATTTGTTTCATATCTCTTTAATACTGTTGACAGGAAATGCAGGAGCATACTAATAAAATGTATTGAAAAGGCAGGCTGTTAGACATACTGCAGTCAGATCACAGTATCATAAAACAAGCTGTATAATTGAGAACTAGAATAACAGAAATAGGATGGAATTCAAAAATGGGATAAAAGACCCTATGTGATCTTATAAGGAATTCCAACTGGTAGATTACCACTCAGATAAAAAGGAAGAGGAAAAATCTTGTATTAATGAATCCAAACACATACTTTTTCTTATTAAAGTCATTCCAAGTTGCAAACTGTAGGCTAGAAAATAAGAAGAGCACACAAGACAGACACGAAAATTTTAAGCTAAGATTCTTACATGGCTCCTGTTTGACATGGACAGGCTGGAATATGTTGGTAACACACTATACATCTTAGTTAAGGCTGATTACAAAAATAGAACCTGCAAACTGTGTAAAAATTCTCTATAAATATGTGGACTGCTCTGAAAGTAATGCCTCCTATTTATTTCCATGAAAAGTACAACAGATACAAAGAGAACAACAAATATATTTGATAGGGCAAATCCTCAGCTACAGAACACTTTTTCAACATAGTCAACACCATTAGCTATGTATTTTCACAAGCGACACGAGTCTGCATGTCATGCTTGTGAAAATCCAGACTAGCACAGCTGACCCACGGTCTCTGTTGCTACAACTGAAACACACCACCCACCACCTCATGTGCTCACATCCACAGTTTTGCTTCCAGAAACATTCAGGAATCATCAATAAATGCCAGTGGATGCCACCACTTCTGTACGGAGGAATTCAATTCCACACCTTCGCTTCATACCCAGTTCCATGTCAGACACCATTGTGTCAGACTGCCCCTCTGCTGCCATCTGTTGCACAGTAGCAACACGTAATGGAACATTGGTGGGAATGTTCAATCTCTGCTATCATATCACCAACATCTGCTTCTGACACTGTGGGACAACTAACAAAATAGGAGGCATTACTTATGGAGCAGCCCTCCTATTATATTATTTAGCTTTTCATTAGAAGTCATTAGCTAGAAACGTATTTTCTAGGAAATAGAAAAACAGATTTTAAACATTGCTATTATTATAGCCCAATTGGGTTTCTATCAGCACTTAAAAGAGATACATAGTCTCAGATGATCAAAACACAAAGAAACAAAATAATTATTCTCTGAGTCACCTTCAAATGTGGGCCTGGACTGGAACCCTGTAGCACATACAAGTTGCTACTAATGAGCAAATAAAGCATACCCCAAAAAAAACAATAATAGACATGCCAACCTTGGTATTTCATCTTCTTCCCATTCGATGAAAGAAGCACTGTTTGAATTTGCTGCAGAATTGATTCTGTGGTGCTTACTTCCACCTGATGTATCACCTGGAAAGAAAAACAATAGGAGAAATTAGTTCATTTATGCTTCAGAAATTGCAGATGTTATTTAATATTATCAAAATGCTTCTGAAGAATAAATAACATCTGCGTGATATTGGCTTCAAAAAGTCACATAAATGACTTGACTTTATTGACACGCATAAGATGAAAAATGTTTTCAACACTGACATTATTAGAATTAAATTTGCTGTGGTGGTTCACTTGTATCTTAACCTAAATTCTATCTTTTTTCTTTGAGCTTACTTAGCTTCAGGTAAAATTCAGGATTCCCAAGTGTCTGGGTCCTCAGGTGAGATCCCAGTAGAAAATAGAAGCCGAAGTAAACAGTGAAACACAAATGAAACAATGAACACATTTTATCTTCCTTATCCATCAATGCATCTGGAATATACACAATAAATGCGTGGCCAGATGCAGTAGCAGTTAAATAGAAATGTACAAGGAAGGAACATGTTGTCTGATCTACAAATTCAGAAAACATTTTTTAAGTTTGCTTGGAGGTGTCAGTACAAGGAAGTGCACTGGAGAAATCCCCTCCTTTGTGGTCTTGTGAACATTCACTCTTCAGAAGGAGGAACAACAAAATACGCAGGATGTAGCATAAGAAAGGGAAAAAAAAAAAGCTTATGAATGGAGATGGAGGAGACAGAATTAGAGGAGAAAACTTTAAAATTACTCTCTCCCACTCCAGTGTCAAAGAGCAGACCTTTTTGGAACCTTGAATTTTCTCAGCTATATTGGTTTGTATTACAAACTGACAGGTTTTTTTTTTTTTTTTTTTTCCTGTATTAACACCTCAAAATTTTACATTTGTTGAAGATAGCATCAATTTAACTGTCTGAAGCTTTCAATAATTATTTAGTAGAACATATAATTTTATCCTATAATTTTAAAAGTAAGTGTTGCACACATTCTCAGCTAATTTTCCAATACCTGGAATAACACGGATAGGAATAGCTCATTTAGCAGAAAAGCCAAGAATTACAGTGTTACTACACAGCTAACTGGGAAACATGATGCCAAAAATGCCTTAGAAACTCTAAGCTCTATTGGGCTAAATAGCTGCGTGTCATAAGGACAACACACCACAGCAGCTAGGAAAGTCTGTAAGTGAACAGGGAAATTTTGCCAACAACATACTGATTTTTGAAAATCATAAGCACTTCAAAAACCTGTTTTATCACATTGGAAGTATTTGAATACATCCAAAAAGTGAAGCTCAAATTCCCCTATCGGTTCGTTTCTTCCTTCAGTAATGTTACTCACATGTATGGAAATTTAATGATACAGTATCTCCTCTGCATGACAAGAAGATTTGTAAAGACTCTAACACTGACACATTAAGGTCTTTTAGAGTCATATTATAGAAGAACATTCAACTTCTGAAAAGCAATAAAAGTTTTGTAATAGTTTTTTAATAGTTTTATTTGGACATGGCGCACAAATGCATCCCTATTCCTTACTATCCATTAAGAGAAGGATTTGAACTGAAGAGGAACTTCTGCGTCTTCTGGATGCAAGCTGCTGAGAGCAGGGTACTCTCGTTATTACAAATTTACCTGCTGATCTTTCTCAGGCTTTGAAATTGTCTGCCCACCTCCATGACAAACACATCTATGGAAATGGGTGTTCTGATGCTGACTACTTTCATCTAGCGACAGATTTATTATTGAATTTCACACTCCTTACCAACACGATTTTTACATCTTCTACAAGGGAAGTTAAGCACGCTGTACTTATTTTGGCAAAAGCTTATACTGAAATCTATGAAAAAGAAACATATGGTACAAACTACAGCTGACTGAAATAAACGCAGTAAATGTGCCAGCCATAAGCAGAGGCTGTGACTTCTTCACTGACAGGTCTCGGCTTAGATCTTCCTAGGTCTGTTGTGCAAGGGTTAGCTACTCAACAGCACTGCCACTATATATTGTACCCCTTTGTCTTCAAGGTGCATGGGACCTGCAACAGACTGAAGCACAGGTGATGTGGAGCCACTCAAAATGGTATTAATCTTGCCAGGAGTACTGCTTCTATTAACTGGTCAAGATAGGACAAAGTAGTCTGTCAGGTTCTCACTTTTATCCTCTTCGTTTTCTACACTGCAAGAACTTTTAAAGTCATAGAAACATACATAGAATGGCCTGGGTTGACAAGGACCACAATGATCATCTAGTTTCAACCTCCTGCTACGTGCAGGGTCGCCAACCACCAGACCAGGCTGCCCAGAGCCACATCCAGCCTGGCCTTGAATGCCTCCAGGGATGGGGCATCCACAGCCTCCTTGGGCAACCTGTTCCAGTGCATCACCACCCTCTGTATGAAAAACTCCCTCCTAAAATCTAACCTAAATCTCTTGTCTCAGTTTAAAACCATTCCCCCTTGTCCTATCACTATCCACCTTTGTAAACAGCCATTCCCCCTCCTGTTTATATGCTCCTTTCAAAGTACTGGATGGCCACAATGAGGTCTCCCTGGAGCCTTCTCTTCTCCAAGCTAAACAAGCCCAGTTCCCTCTACCTTTCCTCATAGGAGAGGTGCTCCAATGATCTCAGCCCCTGCTCCTGCTCCACCCCATTCTCTTCACCCCACTGAAACACAGGTCTCTCACATCTAAGTAAATGACCAAGGAGAATACAAATAGCTGATGTCTCTGCCATCTCTCATGTCAAAGGGAAAGGAAGAACTACGGGAAAACAACAGGACTTACTATTCAATACCACTAGATTGCATGTCTCCAGAAGACCACTATGGATGTGTGGAAGGTACCTGACTAAACCTCTTCAGGACTGACAGTCCCAAAGACGTTTGTCTCTGGTTTTTTGTTTTTTGTTTTAGTTTTCTACAGTTATGACACTACTAAAAGTGTAGCCTACTGTTATGTATAGAAAGAGTGTTTTCTTTAGGCGCTATGAAATCCATGCACTTATTTATAGGTGTCTAGATACACACAAATAGAAAATACAGGGAAAAAACTGAAGGCAGCATGATTCATTTTCTGATTTTACAGAAAGATATTTTACCATTCTTATGAAAGCCTGCTTACTATAGGAACAATTATAACTTAACAAAAAATACTTATTTTTCTAAATTTAAACATCAAAGACATTATGTTCCTCATAGTGTTATCTCCCCTTTATACTGCAGCATTTAGGTAACATTATGTATGTTCTTACCGATCTTCAGTTTCACTTAAGTGCATACATTCAGAAAGTCAAATTGTTTTTTAAAATGAAAATTAAAAATATCTCCTTTGCACAGCCATTTAATATTTCACATTTCAGCACTGCGTAAATGACCTTAGTACAAACAGAAGCATTCTAATTAAAAACAGTGGAGCATTACAAAATTCTAGCTAGATTGTAAATGCATTACTAGAGCAAAAATGAATTAAATTGGTGCAGGGATAAAATACAAATATCAATACAAGTAAAACAACACGATTGCTATCTCTCGTGTAAATTCAAGTAAGTATCATATCATCAAAGAATAATTTATTTTCTACTGCCTAACTTGAAAAGCAGTGTGAATATCTTGTGAAAAATGGTCAAAAGCACAATGCTGACAAAATAAGTTTTTTTAATACGTTATCTCATTTTCACAGGACAGGCTTTTCCCCAACACCAATACGCAGCCACATGCAAAACAAAAAAACATTGATGAAAAGCTATATAGAGACTTAGTTTTGACACAGAAGACAAACTAAGATGTGATATCCATTCAACCAAAGTGTTAAAAAATGGTAATTTTTAGCCCTTAAACAAAACAAAAAAAAAAAAAACAAAAAAAAACTCCTTACTTTTTCTCCTCGCCTTTCTGAATTTGACAGCAGCCAGGTTTATTAAATTCATTCCATATAAGTTGTAATCTATGAAGAGCTGAAGGAGGTAGGGAATATGGGCTTCATGAGGCTGGTAGGATTTGTTCATTATGGCTCCACCTTGCAGAAGCTCACATACTCTAAAATTAAAAATGAATTAGAACATAATACTGTAATTGTTTCCTGTACAACAATGTTGTTGTTTGATTTTATCAAAATATAAAGTATATTAAAATATAAAGGAAAATATTAAATACGAAGTGTGTATTTGTGTTAGTTGTATTTTTAATGTACTTAATAACTTCATGTTCACAATAATGGATTCCCCAAAATGTTGCCTCCTAATAACACAGAATGTTAGTTCTGTAAATCTCAGCTTAAAAAAACAAACACAAAGACCAGAACAGAAAAAAACCAAAACAACACAACACAACAAAAAACCCCCCACAACCTTCTAAAGAAAAACCATACCATGTACTAACTTTGCAACGTGTCCTAAGTCAAAACAGTCCATGGAAATCCTTCTACAGAACAACTATGGCATCTGTATGCCTATAAACCAGTAATACCTTCGAATCTCTCTCCAGTTCTCCCCTCACTGGCATATTTATCAAGATGTCCTGCATTGTTTTAAGGTTTTGTACCATACTCACAGAAGCAGCACTTTTAATAGCTCTGTGAAGTGCAGTAAGTCTGCCGTTTTAAATATAGGAAATTAAAAAGCAACTGCAGGCATTTGTGTAATTATAAATCTGTGCAATAAATTCATCTCAAAACAGTATGATATTTCTAAATCATAGAAAAACACTAAGTATTTCTGAATGCAAGAAATAAGATTAAAACAATAAAGTTTTATCTAGAAAAATTAAAGGAATAAACCATATGTGTCAGTCTTTTTTTTGGTAGAAGTAATTCAAACATGAGAATCTTCAAAAATCCAAACTGTCACCCAATTGTCACCAAGTCATACGTATACAGACTACATTAAGATGGAAGTTTACCATAATGCAGAACTGTACAGGCCATCATTAAAAAAGTTATGAGGGGTAACGATTAGCAATTAAGGATTTCAGTGTATGCTGGAGAAATAATTCCTCTTTATGTATCACAATCACAGGGCTTGCAGTAAACTGAGGAAGTCTGAGAGAATGGTGCTTTCATTTAATAGGGCACTACAGAAACTGTTTAACAAAAACAGCTATTGAGTTTTGAAGCTATATTCCCGCAATGGGCACAGGAACCTAAAATGTAAAAACTAACAAAATTAACTTTCAATATCACAGAATCATATCATCAAATATGGGTTTGGGTTGAAAATGAACTTTAAGATCACCTAGTTCCAACTCCCTGCTACAGGCAGGGACACCTCCCTCTAGACCAGGTTGCTCACAGCCCCATCCAGCCTGGCCTTGAATGCTTCCAGGGAGGCATCCACAGCCTCACTGGGCAACCTGTTCCAGTGTCTCACCACCTTCACAGTAAAAATTTTCTTCCTAATATCTAGTCTGCATCTACCCTCTTCTAGTTTAAAGACATTTCCACTCATCCTGTCACTGCCTGCCCTTATAAAAAGCCCCTCCCCAGCTTTGCTGGAGGCCCCCCTAGGTACTGGAAGGCCACTATAAGGTCCTCTCCAAAGCCTTCTCTTCTCCAGCCTTAAAAGCCATGACTTTATCAGCCTGTCTTCATAGGGGAGGTGCCCTGGCCTGCTGATCATCTTCACAGCCCTTGTCTGGATCTGCTCTAACAACTCGGTATCCTTCTTGTGCTGGGGGCCCCAGAAGCTGGATACAGTACTCCAGGTCAGGGCACGTGAGAGAAAGCACGAAAGAGTACTACATATAAAATAGAACTGCATTGTTAAGTTCTATATGAAAAGTAAAATGATGCAAATGTGTTCAAGCACATAAAAATTGTAGATAATACAAGATAACTGAAGGCACTTATAATTTGGTCCATTTTGCAAACATGCTACTCCTTTAAAAATATTGTTACTGGCATGCTTAAAATTAGTAATTTTCCTACTGTTTTGAAATGCTTGGACAATACTTTTATTACTTCTACTGTTAAAATGTACGCAATCTTGCTCCAAAAATTACTTTTTCCACTCTAGATACACGGAAATCAGCCAAAACTTCATATCACTGTATCCTTACCTTTTTACCATTGCAGGATTGTAAAGATAGATCTTCATAAACTGTCTCTCCTTCTCATGGTAACCATAAAAAGGCCTAGAGAGAAAGAAGTAAAAGCAAGAGGTTAGCCAATTAAATGGTGGCCTTGACTCAACTGCAATTTACCATGAAGCATATGAAATCCAGAAGACAAGAAAACAGATGAACGGCATACGCATCCAGGAAAATGAAAATTCCAAGCATCGCGCCAGAAAATCATTATGCTCCCAATGCATTTCTTAATAACATGTTTTCATTCAGTTTCAAAACCTGAAGTGCTTCTGGTGCACATGACAATTCTTTACACACAGATTCTACAGAATCTTAACCATTATTATTATACACCATTAAAAACACATTATATTTCCGAACAGAAACACAGTACACGTTCCATAAAAGACGTTCAGTGGGGTCAGATGTGTACATGTACACATTTGAATTTGGGAAGGAAGGCAAAGCAAAAACGGAAAAAAAGAATGCAGATGTCTGGGGTAAGATAGAGTTATATTGCACATTTTACATTAGAAATTCCAGTCTAGTTTAGGTAAGTGGGTTCAACAGAAAGCTCCTGTCATTGGTCAGAAGTTTGCTAGAGATGATAAGATCACAAGTTGACAGTGTTTAATGCTGCCACCCACTTTCTGAATGACTAATTTCAAGTATTTTCCACATTATTTGGTGAAGTGCCAAGTACTCAAAACTATAGCTGAAGATAATGGGAGCACCACTGAGCACCATTACTGCACAGTGTTAAAGATAAAAACAATAGGCTCTATGCATGTCAAATTACCTAAAAGGTTCACTTAAGAACTTCTGGCTTAGCACTGTTTCTCACCTTCCTCATATGTAAACACATTGATGCCACACCATCATAATAGTACTTCCATTAAACTTATTAGCACTGGACTGTTTCAAAAACAGTGTTCAGCTCTTCTGATAAGTGCTGTAACAAAGTCACTGAGGACATTAATTTCACAGATCAGGTGTAAATGAGTAAATATCAGCTGTGTAATATAAATAACTGAACAATGAGAGCAGCTTAAAAGAATGAATAGCTGCCCTTTTTCAGTGATTACTAGTCATCTCGTGCACTAAATGAGGCATGAATCCTGAAGAAAATAGGATTTGAGAATGCAATTAAAGAATACATGTCATAATGAATATGTCAAGGCTAAGCTGAGGCTGCACAGGCAATATTAATTCTGGTACTACTTGACTGAATTACTGACTTTTCAGCATCAAGAACGCTAATCTAATCTAACATGCTTGTAATACAGCATGTTCAGGAAACAGGCCATAATTCAATGCATTGGGTGAATGCAAGAAGTCTACAGTTTGCAGCAATAACAACTGAACTCAACAGAAGTCCTGGTATGCATATATTCAATTGTTACTTCTGTAAAATATTATTAAAAAGTGGAGCTTTGATTTACTTGCAATGGTTAAAAAAAAGTAATAAGAAGGTTTTCAGCCCGAAATTATATGCAAACTCAACGATACAGATGATCTTTATATGATCATATGCATTCATATCTATGTGACAAGAAACACTTAGATCTGGCAGTAAGGAGCATGGTTTAGTAATATTGGTGGTAGTTGGACTGTTGGGCCTTTCCAACCTTGGTGATTCTATAATTGTATGAAATACACACATTTAGAGTGAGCTGTTTAAAAAATGTTCATGGTATTAAAGCTGAGGTAAGTTGAAGCAACAAAACTGAAACTGTTATGCTGAAAAAGAGGAAATGAGATCTTGTATGATGAAGCAATCTCTCTTACATAAATAGTAATAAACTTAATGACAGTTTATATACGTACAGTGAGTTATAATGGCTCAATATGCTTGTAGGTCAGTGAATTGAGAGCAACTTTTTTGAAGTTAGCACTTGCAAGGTAAATGACCCATACTCACATTGACATCGAAGCCAGAAAAGTAAGAGTTACAACTTACAAAGTAAGATATGAAAACCTTACTTTAACTTTGCAAAACAGAAGGAAAATGTATTTCACCTGCTTACTCAAGGACCTTTGCTATGCTTGGAAGCTAACACAACAAACATCCTATTATACCTGTAAGGGTTTACAGAACCGCTTTCCTACTAATATAGAGAAAAATGGGTAAGATACCTTCAAGATTTAAAGAAAAATACAGGCTTCTCAACACAGAGATACTTCAACATCTACAACCAAAATCTGGCTTCAGTTAGAACAGAAGAATACAAACATTTCTGTTACTACACAAGAATGTCTATCTACCCAGGTAAAAGATTAAGGTGTATTACAATTCCTTTTAGGGGCATCCCATTAGCCTCTTATGCAGGCAAACAAAATACATCAGTCTTTACTTCTCTGAAGTAAAGAGCATGTGATTTTCAGTAAAGACTGTTTTGAAACTCTGAGGCATAAGAGGTGAAAAAAGGGCAGGCTCCTACTCTGTCTGCTGTCTTCTCACTGATTCAAGGAGAAAAGACTGCCTTCGGCAGGTTAATCCACTCAGGCTACACTGTCAAGATGAACAGCTATGCCAATATTCATACAGCTTTCAGAAAAAAAAGGAAAAATAAAGAAAACATATGGTGGGTTAGCATTCCTGCTATTGCAAAAAGAAAGCCCTGATTAAAAGTAAAAGAAAGATACTGTCGTCACTTTGCTAGCAATACTGAGAAAACAACACTACAATTGGCTGGGAACAGAAAGATTATCTTCCCAAACCTATTTAGAAAGGATATATTTCAAAAGACCATTAAAAAAAAAAAAAAAGGTAAAAGGTAAAAGGTAGTGCTGCATAGTAGGGAAATTAGCATTTACACAGTTTTGCAGGTGAAAAATTCAATGCATATACAAACTGTGTTCCTTCAGGACAGCTTCTTATTATTCACCATGATTTGACACACTTTAAAATCCTTGGTTATGGAAGTCAAATAAAAATCGATCAAGAGAATCCCTAAAATGTTAACATCAGTAATATTATATAGAAAGCTACACCAAATAAAAGCAGAATATTCAGCTTGACAGACAAGTGAGTAATGTAAGCAGAATATTCAGCTTGACAGATAAGTGAGTAATGTTTAAGACCCTCTGGTTCACACCCTGTGCTGCCATAAGGGTCAACATAAAACATGACTTGACAGACCCAGGATGGATCTTCTAGAGGTGCCATCTTAGACTAGTGAAACAAAATTTTTAAAAAAAAGACCTAGAGGTAGACTCCTGCAAGACACTTCTGGTCACAGGGAGCTTAGAATACCCCAGACAGGTAGAAAACGATGTCAGGAACATACTGTGATAGTAGCAGAGGCAGAAAAATACTCAAAAGAACAGTTGGAAAACGACAGGCAGTAGGATCAAATTTAGTTACAAAATGTTTGAGTCAAGTATAACTGTTGATTGTGTTAGATCAAAGCAAGTAAAAAGTGCATGTAATAGTTGTATAGGCCTGTATGAAGGCAGACAGAGGGGAAAAGGCGGAAAAAAAATAAGTATAAAGAGAAAGGAAGAGTCCATACCTAAGCCCGTGCCAAGTATTTCTAAATAGAACTAAGTAGAAAGCACTTCAAAACAAGTAAGAAAAGAATTTTAACAGGTCATACTTACATTCCAGATACTAATGACACTTTGAAAACATGTTGTATAGTTGAAGACGGATTGCCCAAAGCAACATTAAGTGCTCTGTCAATGCTGAATGCCACTTGGCGGAGATAGTGTTCTGGATGCTGACCAAACCCATCATATGGTACATAGAGGTAAGGAAAGACACCATGCAAGTGGAGACAAGTCTTCTGACCTAAAAAGAGAAGGCAAACATTTATTTTTTAATGACATCTTCATTTAAGTAGTTGCAGAATTTGAAATTTTTCAGGCTATTTTCAGGCACTGCAGACAGGATGAATTGATTAAATAAGTTCAGATCCAGTTAATACAAAAAGTACCAATTCAGAGCAGTTCTCACATTTATTTTATTGACTGAAGCAATAAGGAACAGGCAAAATTAGATGATATAACAACAAATTCTGTTGTAATCTAAACATCTAAAAATCTAAAAATCTAACAATTTTCTTTATGATAACAAGACAACATCACTCTCAGAATAATTTTGCATAATCATTCACTGTTGAATGATTTAACAGTTTCCCAGTCCTTGTGAAAATTTGCTGATTTCAAAATTCTTTCCATTCCTTACTTGGCTGAGTATATAGCTTCTCAGAAATTAAAAAGAACGTCCAAGAATGTCCATCCACCAGGTCATTGAATATCCTAGTTATTAAGGTATAAGTTGGAATATGGAACGTTGATTCCTGTGACATCTCTGCCAATCTCTAGCCTATTAATGATATAATTCTTAGTGTTAGCTTTCATCAGTCTGCAACAACAGCAGAATGAGAGAAAACACCATGAAAACCACACTGCTAGACAAGACCACAGTTCAAGCTTCTGCTTCAGACAAGGTAAGTACAGCAATGGGGATTGAATTCTTCCAAATACCACCAATATTTTACACTCCTCATCTGTCTCATCTGTAAAGTGTGTTCTCTGTTCTTTCCTCACCACAAAACAGCACAGCCCGCATTCACTCCTGAGCTGAAACTCCTGTTCACCATCTTCTAAGCCCCCATAAGTCTTCATGACTTCTCACCGGTCAATTAAAAAGGTTCACAGAAAACTACTGTGTGTCAGCACACATCATTCAGTAGCTCCCACCCAACTATACAGACAAAGTCTCTAACACTGTATTTCTTCTAGGTAGGCCCTCTGCATGAAGACAGTACAGCAGTGCCCAAAGGCAATGCTTTAATCAACCACGAGATAAACACTAGGGAAGAGGCTGCACAGCCACAGTGGCTGCAACTCTAATGAACCAGATTTCCAAAAGTTTATTCTTTCAAACTGAGATTAGTTCTCGGAAAATAGACCTCTATATTCACCCTCACATTAGTGCTCCACTGGCCACCCAGTAATGACAGCTGTAGGTCCATTAAAGAACAAGCAGAGCAGAGCTAGGACACCTGCATATTTTTACACCTTTGAAACACGTACCTTCGAATATCATAAGCAGCACAGATTTTTGTTTTTAAACTGGGGTTCAGATCCATTTTTCTTTCTCTAAATATTTACTGGTCCCTCATGTAATGTCCCAGAGTGACATTAGAGGATGCTTAGAGGATGCTAGCACATGGGATGTTCTCCAAGGTCATGTTTTTTAAAACTTTCTAGAAGTTGAACCCATCAAGCCTCTTCAGCAATGTTTAAATAGCACCAAAATACACATTCATAATCTTGAGGTCATAATGTATAATGAATTCTGCCCATGCTAAAGAAACTAAACAATACGAACTACAAGTCTTTAAATGGCAAAATGAAGGACAGAATCAACAGCTTTACATGGCAGAAAAACCTCTGCCCATTGTGAGAGAGATCATTTTTTAGTAGGATGTGAATGGAGAGAGCACTGATCTGTGCAGCGATAGCAGATCACTTATGTTCACAAATTAATGTTCTGCATCAAGTTACCAACAAATGCAAGTGTCTCTCCACATCTGTATTTAACATTGACTAAAACAAGGCTTTTCCCCCTGACTAAAATTAGAAGTGGTCTAAATCTTTACAGTTCTTCCTATGTTTACTTTTTAATAATGTTTTAAACACATGTAAGTGTCACATTCAGAGAGAAATTCAAATTTTACTCATATATGTTTGTCTGAATGCTTACCGAGGTTTTTTTAAAAAAATTAATAAACCTACTCACCCCAAACTGTACTTAACAGTGGAGGGATAGAATAAGAACTTCTGGCAGAAATACAGGTCTGTCCATGGTTTTGTTACCTACAACTTGTGAAGCCAAATCAGTTCTACATCTGCACATTAATTTTTACACAAGAAGCTCTGAACTCCTGTTATTTTTAACACCGAAATATCTTTGCTTTAATGGCTGCCAAACTATTCTGGATTATAATAAAATTGTTGCCCTACAAAACAAAATTACAAAGCACCAGACTAAATAAACCAGGGGGATGGTATTAAGTTATTATTTAAATTCAGGTTCCTGACAATTTAAGTAGAACAATTACTTAATAATTCTTTTAGAGCTAACATCTGATTAGTCAAGTTAAGTGAGTTAAAAATAGAGGTACATTCATTTCAATTGCAAATATTTAAGATTTTTTGCTGATCTGAAACATCACTTTACTGCTGAAAACAAAAACACTACAAAGAAAGCTCCCTTATGCTTCTTTCTCTCACCTTCCTTTTCACTCCCTTTATGTGCAAAAACCCCAAACTGATCACAGAAAACACTGCAGCTTTCAGGTGACCAAAGCACCAAACCTTTTAGATCCAGGGAAATCTTACAAACCATCCATACTGAATCACTCCCTCCTTTTTGATTCTGCCAGGAAAGCAAACAAGCTGCTGCTGAAGGAAGGCTCCGAGCTGGTGAGCAGCTGTTAAGTTACATGGTTTTGTACAGTTACTCACTTTGATCCTTGTTTGTATTCACTCATTTTTCATGACATTCGGTTATACTATTTTTATTTACAGTCCACACTATCGCAAGTCTTACCCTACTGGTGTAAGAACTGAGTCGTTTGCTTCCACCGTTTAAGTAGAAGCACTGAATTGCACCAGAAGTTGCGGGATTGTGTCTGAGGCTCAGGCTCCAGGAGCAGCAGCCATGGTTTGTGCTGAGCCGCTACAGATTTCTGGGGATTCCTTCCAGTAGGGACACAAGAAGAAAACAAATCTACCCACCAAGGAGCTCAGACCACACAGACATACCTATTAACATCAATTAAAGCCTTGGCATTGGATAAGGTTAAAACGTTTTATGCTTTAAACATGTCAAATCTCATGTTTCTTTCTTTATTGTTGTTTTTTTTTTTTGTCTTTTTGAGATACAGATAGAAGCAAATCTGTACTGCTGGAACAGCAGTGACTGCTTACAGCAACCAGCTGCTGTTTTTACACCTACCCACTGCTTTCTTTAAATGTGAAGAATCAGTGGAAGTGGTGCTCTACAGCACATTAGCCATGCAGACTATGAGACTGCCCTCCTCGGTCTCTCAGTGCAAAGCTGAAAGCCTAGCAGTGATTTCCAGAGCTTACCTCTTTTCAGCAAATAACAGTATTCCACACTACAGCACATGTACATCACAACTACTCTGCATCTGAGAGCGACGTGTACGATGGCTCTACTAACAAAAGGACATAATGTGTACACAAATGCAACAGTTGATGGTGATAACCAGCAACCGGGAGGAGGATGCTGCCCAGATAGCCCCTCCATAGCCCAAAGTCTGTTAAAGAATGGGATCTGCACTGGTTGAGTTACCTGCAAGTCACAGACCAAGCACACCAGCACATGATGCAAAAGGGCTGCTGAGCAAATGTACAGATATGTAGAAGTAAAGCTGTGGCTTACAAGCAAGCTTTTTTCAGGCACTGAATGAAGCAGTGAAGTAATGAATGAGAAGTGCTGCTGTAACGCAGGAAAGGAGCAACAGACAAAGCCCTGAGATACTACAGTATGCTCAACTAGCAAACTCGCCACATTCTATGAGAAGAAAAAAGTTCAACCAAACATCAACATAGATGAATAGCCAACATAATAATGAATCAACACTAGGAAAAAAAAAATATATATATATATATATATTTTTTAGACAACAAAGTGAGCCTTACATGTTTGGTTTTTTTTTAGACATAGCGCTAAACCCACACTTATTAAAGCAAGTGACAAAAAATGTTACTGAAGTATTAAAACCAAATATAGCTTTGTGTACTTGAAACCCATGAGGCATGGATTAAAAAAGCAAGCCTGCTGATTTTTGAAGATGGTTGCTACATGCATTACAATTAGGAATGCACACCAAATATAATCCTTGCTCTACTGTCATTCAAAATATTAGAAGGAAAAGCTGTAGTAAGCCTGAAACTGAAAACTTCAATATGATTAAGAGAACTAAAACCAGTAGGATAAAGGAATGCAAAACTACTAGATTGTATATCAAGAACAAGCAAGAACTGATTTCTTCTAGCCACCAGAAAGCTCAGCCACACAAGATGATTTGGAACAGAAAAAAAACCTTATAAAATCTTATAAGTATTTGGGCATGAGAAGATGGAAGTCCATCTGCTCTGAATTTCACAGACAGGTTTGGGTTGGAAGGGATCTTTACAGATCATCTAGTCCTTCCCCTCTGTCAGAAGCAGAGACACCACCTACTAGATATGGTTGCCCAAAGCCCATCCTAGCTGGCTTGGAACATTTCTAAGGATGGGGCATCTACAACCTCTTTGGTTAACCACTTCCAGTGCTTCCTCCCATTACAGTAAAATTTTCTGATCTAATTCATCAGTGTCTTTCTTATACTGGAGATCCCCAGGCTAGATGCTGTACTCCCTTGTGAGATCCTGTCTGAAGAATCAGCTCCCTTGACTTGCTGGCAACACTTCAGTTTACGCAGCCTAGGAAACATGATTTGCTTTCTGGGCTGCAAGCACACACGATCAGTACAAATCCAACTTTTCCCCAAGTCCCCCTCTGCAGGGACAGACAAATTTTCTCTCAGACAAATTTTTGCCCACCCCTACAGAACTCTTTGAGGATTCACACTCCAGCAATGGGTGAGTTCATGCAGTTATCACTTCCAGTTATTTCTTTCAAAAGACTTTCACTCTCATGGGAGGAATGTCTGAGCACAGCATGTAGATGAACCTAAACCAATGCAGTTTATATCCTACAATACTAAAGTAGACAGGAATCTACTAGGCCATAAGTCAATACTGGTTTCAAAACATCCAAAAGAAACCACCCACTACGTTCTGTGATCCATTCTACCTAGGAACAGTGAAACCCTGTGTCTCATTTAACTGACCTAAACAAAAGCCTACAGACAAAACTCTACTTTGTAGATTTAAATTTGTATCACCACACGGAAAAGATTTCAAGATTCCAAGGAAAGAGCAAGAAGTTCAAGGACACTTCAGCCTCTGTATTCATGCATGAGCCGGGATGATGCTAAAACACAAAATCCTTACATTTGCCATTTCCAGAAATGAATCAGAACATGACCTACAGCTGCAATACAGTTTGACCAGAATTTTATACACAGAACTCAAAGCTGTTTGGTTTCTATGCTACACCTTTTAGTATAGGAACTGACTGTGGAACTCTCACAGATTGAAGTGTGACATACTAGAAACATTTTGAATAGACATCACCTCATTTCATATTCAGAAAACTAAAACTAAATGTGGATAACACAACTTTTCTGTAAAGTTCAGTGATGGTCTACAAGCAAACATTTTTTGCTGTGATATTTCTGCAACATAACAAGATTATCCCATTTTAAAATGTATGCGGAGCCATAGGGAATAAATGTACAAAATCCATTTCTGTAAGTAAAATAAGTAGTTTTGCTGAAGCTCTCCCTAGAAATGTTATTTTAATTATTGAACTACGACACATTTGTCCCAAACTACTGTACAATACAACAAGATGGGAGCAAAAAGGAGCACGTAGCAGCACTTAAATACATGGCAAAATCCCAAGATTTTAGAAAAATCCTGGCTGGAGATTAAGAGAAGGATGTAGAAGACAAAAGACAAAGGACTTCATATGCTTGAAATCTATTAAGAGTACTTTAAGTGCAGTACATTAAGTTTTGCAAAGTAGCGAAGCTAATTAAATATAGACTGTATTAGTAGAAGAACAATGTGAACACACAAAGTACACATACACTTCCTCTAACTGTAACAGTAAAGCAAACTCAACAGAAAACAAAAGATATGACACTGGCATCTTTAAAGGATAAACAAGATATTTCCAAGTAATTGTTCAATTATCCATGTTAAAAATTTTGAGAAAAGAAAAAAAGAAGAGTTAGGAAGAATCTTCAGAAAACAACAAGTCATAGCAAGAGTGCTTTTAGTCCGTTCTGATTGCAAGCTAGGAGCAATGTGAGCATCTCCTGCACAAGTTAAATAATACTTTAAACTTAAACCATCTCACTCAGTGGAGTGAGTTTGTCAACACATTGATCACTGAATATTCAATACTGAGCTACTGAAATTGGACAAGACTTGACTACTTTATACTGGCAATACAACCTTTGGAATGAGGCCATCATTCTTTGACTCTCACAGAAAGCAAGAACATCACTGATACATGAATTCAGAAATAAGTCAGGTAACACTTTGATTAAGTTAAATCCTTCCCCTAGCATAACTTGGGAAAGTACTTCCCTCTTAAAATGTGCCATGCCATTTAAAAATATAGAGTTCAATCCTTTAATGTCACTGTCCCTTAATAGTAGATTTAAGTAAATTCTTCAATGAAATCTCAGCATTTCCCAGAATCCTAAACCAAGCCATTTTCTTTTTCCAAGAGAGTGCTAAGAAAGGGAGAAATATGTATTGAACACTCAAGAAAAGAGCTCAAAGACCATATTTCACATACAGGGTTACATATTTGTGTCAAAGCCTTCAGTCTCTAACATATATGGAAACATTTATTTCAGTAGCATTTGTAAAAGGGACAGATAAACAGTTTTTAATTAAATGTGTTTCAACCCAAATGGAGTGTTTGGGTATGGACGTATGACTCTTATAATTCTTCAGTCAGCAACCTCCCTTCTACCAACCAATACCTCTACATTCATAAAAAGAAAAAAAATAAAACATAAAGCTCATCCATTGGGAAAATGAGGGCCTGTGATTCATTACAGCTTGATTATTCCTCTCCTTGATGTAGAGATCCTTAGCGAGGAGGACTGTGCTTTCTCTTTAAAATTAGGAATCTCTGTATGATTGGTGCATATTGAATTAATACATAGCCAATAATCAAAGAGAAGAGGTTCACTTCCCACCTAGGGAGATTTCACGTGTGGCTCAAATTACTTACTGTAGGTGATGTACTTTTTCACAAAATGGAGGTAACAGTACTTTCATATTGAATTATCTGTTTAAAGGATAAATATACTACAAAAGCACTGAGGGAAAAAGATGGCTTGCGTACAACAGCTTAAAAGACATAGGACAAAGTACCCAAAGAAGCAGCAGCATTATACTGCAGATAATACTACATCTATCTTAGCAAGTCTCTGTGAAAGGAAAACTAACTCCCATGAGCAATTTGTAGGCCTAGAATCCTACTACTGAATGTACTCTTCTAAGAGTAGCAGATTACCTCAAAACTCTGAAATTGTACAGCTTTCTTTAATACTTTTGCATCAGGAAAATCAAAACAACCTGAAAATATGAAAAACATATAACCTCCACCTTCTAACTACAGAATAGCTTAAGTGCAACAAGCAAAGTAAGCAAACAAACTTGTTCTTCCACTTGAACTAAAGGGGAAACAAAGATAAAAGCAGAACATCCAAATTGTAATTTTCAAATACGTTAAAAAAGGAATGCAAACATACACGATAACTAACTGTGCTAGGAGAAAAAAGGCAAAAAAAACCCCACAACAGTATGAGGAAGATTTCTGTACTTAAAAACAAAGATGAAAATCTGTAATAAATATCACACCACCCCAGTGGTTTTTTAAAAGCAGATAAGGAAATCTGTTTTGGGGGAGCCCCCTCTAAACTAATGTGCATAAAGGAATCTTTGTGCTCAGATTTGTGGTCACTTTCTAGATTCAAACAATAAGTCCACAAGCTTTCTCGGATCCATTATTTTCCAAATAAGAAATACCTCTGCAATTATTTAACTAACAGATGGTCCCAAGGTCTTGAGAAGCCTGGAATGCTTCTACTGCTCAGAGGTTCAATGGTGATAGCACAGGAAACACCAAACAAAATTATGTTTGCAACACTGTTTTTAATGGAGAGAATAAGTATACACTTTAGCTGTTGCATCTCCAAGTGATATATTTCCAACTAATTTGCTTGCAAGCATTTTTTTTTTTTTTTTTAACATTAAATCTAAATTATCTTAATTATATGAAACATGAAGTGTAAGAGACAACCTGCCTCACCAGTCTGGAAAGTCATAAGATTGTCAGAGAGAGCCAAACTCTGTTAGATACTTTGAACGGTGAGGTATCTACAGAACAAATAATCTCTGAAGTTGCTCACCCTAGATTACACACTAGACATTACTTCCGATGGAAAATACCAGCTGAAATAAGCCTTCATCCTACTGAGAATTTTTAACTTCTTTTTTAAATTTCAATCTGGAAATATGTAACGGGTTCCTCTTTTCTTGAATCTCTTAACATACTTTCTGAATGTGACATTAGAAAATAACACTGCTTTCAATTTCAGAAATACTACTGAAAAACCTAGCCATTTGTAGGATGGCACACCTGTGAAGGTACAACATCAGCAAGGAGCAACAACTGCCCACAGTTAACATCAAATGCAATAGCTGAGTACATACTAGAGAATACTGAAAAAACCTAAAACACGAAATCTGTTGTCAAGTAGCCAAACCAGAACCAGGAAAATTGAAAAGAGAGAAGATTGTTTAAAAATGCCTTAAGTCTCCTTCTTCAATGTCCTTCACTTCAGTTAAGATCCTCAAAGATCAAGGATGAGCTACATAGAAACCATTCTTTATGAGCTTGATAAATTATGGGATACAGCAAAAATATTTTTTTCTTAGTACAAACAAGCAGACATACAAGTCTGGGTTTGGTATTAAATACCCATCTACAAAAGGAGCTGTGTGTGAAATGCTAT
This sequence comes from Centrocercus urophasianus, assembly GCF_019232065.1. NCBI lineage: Eukaryota > Metazoa > Chordata > Aves > Galliformes > Phasianidae > Centrocercus > Centrocercus urophasianus. Next base: position 38,528,864 of record NW_024884142.1, read on the forward strand.
TCTTGCTCCCTATACTAACAGATAGCACTTGTAAGCATCTGGACAATATCAGTAATGTTTTCAGGATGAGTGTCAAAAATCACTATGACACCAGCTAAAATAACCACACGTAGGAAGAAAATAGAGGCCAAATTACTATTCCAATAAGAAAAGTAGCCATTCAAATGCAGGAGAGGCAGACTATGTTTGACCAACTGGGAAGAATAAAGGAATGTTATCTAATAAATGCTTGTATGTATCTAAAAGAAGGTGAGAGGCAAATGGATGAGGAGAGGTGCATAGTGACAGGACTAAGAGTAGTGGCCTAAATCCTGAATGTAGGAAGTTCCACACTAACATGCAGAAGAACTTCTATACAGTAAAGGTGACGGAGCACTGGAACAGGCTGTCCAGAGAGACTGTGGAGTCTCCTTCTATGCAGATATTCAAGACCTATCTGGACACCTACCTGTGTGACCTATTGTATGGTACCTGCTTTAGCAGGGGGTTAGACTCTATGATCTCTCGAGATCTCTTCCAACCCCTGCAATTCTGTTATTCCATGACCAAAGCATAGCTGAATACAAAATATTTTCTTACTCCCAATAAACTAATGGTCTGCGTGCTTTACCACATCCAGTAAAAGATGAACAAAAGCCCATAGAAAAAGGAGGAGTAGTCACACCTCTTCTTCCCCATTTCCTTTAACTAACTTTCATTACAAACTATCACTCCTATACAAGTTCTCTTAGCTATCTTATTAGTATTTCTTGATCAGAGAAAAACTAATCATCCACAAATGGCTATTGGTTCATATATAACCAAAGGAGAACAAGTTTTGCTGGTTGTTAACTGAAGATGCTGATCTTTACACATGGAAACGCACAAGTTCCGTAAGGAGTGTGCATAATTCTAATCACAATTTCCCTCCATCAGACTAAACCAGTGCAAAGATTTTTGTTTAAATAGAAGAGACATTTCTGTCAGCTAGATAGTTGGAGAAGGAGGGCAGGGAATATATTACCAAACACTGTTGCTCTAAATTCTAGGAAAAAAATACCCCAAAGTTCAACATGATGAGGTTAGCATTGTTTTCATCGACATTACCTTTCCACATACACTTTATGGAAATGTTGAATACTATAAATTCATGAATACCACCAAACTTGTGTAATCCCAGTGAAGTGGTACAGTACAGAATATAAACACTCTCATGAGCCAGACTTGTTTACATTAACAAATAAATGACACCATATTCTGTTTGTTTTCTCTTGCTCAATTCTTCATCCAGAAACTAACTCTGTGAGTACTTCTTAGACTTTTTTTCTCCTATATTTGCATTAAGACCTCCAGTTAGCACATAACTGTCTCAACTCAGCCAACTTCTCTACCAGGAAGCTAGACAACATGCTCCACAAGAATAAGTGATGTTTTTATGTACTGAGTTTACATGGCAAGGTTTGGTAGCAGGAGGACTGCTAGAGTGGCCTCTGCAAGCAGAGCCCAGCAGCCACCCTACATCAGATCAGAGCCAGCTCCAGTTGTTCCAAAAGGGATCTGCTGCTGTTAGAGCTGAACTGTGATGCCTCTGAGAGCAGACTGAAGAATGGAGAAAAAAACTGCTGTGCTACAGCAGCTGGGAGAAAGGAATAAGAAATCTGAGAGGAACAGTCCTGCACACACCAAGGTCAGTGCAGGAGGAGGGCAGGAAGTGTTTCAGGCACAGAGAAGTTCTCTGCAGCCCAGGAAAGGCCCATCATGGAGCAGACCCATCATGCTTAACTTTTAAAGAAATAAGTTCTTAATTTGTTATTTGTTCAAAGCTTAACATTTTTTGGAGAGGTGACAACTTAAGGAGTACTTTAACGAGTACTAGGAGTACTTTCTTACCTTACACACCTTTTAAATTATTCCAAGCTTTTGAAAGGGCTATATAATACATGACAGTAATAGTAGAGACAACTTCCTGATAGGAGAAGAAACCATATTCTAAATACTACTGACTGCACTAGTTTATACATCCAGGTGCTGGCAGCAGGGGTGGCCTCTGTTAGAAGAGGCAGACAGGTCCAGCTGGCCTCAACAGATCCACCGCAGAGCTCAGCTGAGTTCATCACTGAAGCTGGTGGTACCTCTGGGAAAACATGCTTAAGAGGGAACACCAACATCAAAGAAAGGAGGAGGAACAGATTTCCCCTGCAGCACTCAGAAGGGCCCACACGGGAGCAGAGGGAAGGTGACAGATGGAAGGAAGCAGTGGCAGAGAGAAACCACAGTGAAAACGAACTGATTGCCACCTTCTCCCATCATCCCCTGTGTGTGGCTTATAGGATGAGGCGGTGTGGTCTGAGGAGTCTGGAGTGAAGCTGAGCCTAAGAAAAAGGGAAGAAAGGCGTAGTTTATGTTTGAGTTTGTTTCTCGCTACCTGAATCTATTTTAATGGACAATAAATTGATGTTCTAGCTGTAAGCCTCTGCATCCTAAAACTTTTTTCAGAAGGTTTGAAAAAGGCAACCAAGTAAAGCAAGTCTTAGTGTTAACAAACTACACCTGCTGTCAAGTAATCCACAATTTTAACAGAAGATTTCAGAGCATTTCAGGCAAAAATTTCTGCTCTGAACTTTTACTCAAACTAGAAGTTTCAACCTACTCATATTAACTTCATATAAGAGCACATATATCCCAGTCCCTAAGGTAACAAAAACTTTCAACACAACATTAACTTATTTAACCACAAACTTTCCATAAGTTAAACCTATTACTGTTACTTACATTGAACACCATAATGACATAAACACTGTATACGTTTGTTGTATTGATATGATAAGCAAAGCAGAAGAAAGTAGTACACTTTACAAGCAATCTATCTACAAAGACGTCGGTGACAGATATGTCTGGTTCATGAGTCTTCCAAGATAGGCCATATACAAAAGGCACAGATTGTTAAAGCATTTCCAACAGTGGGAACAAGAAATTACAGCAAGCAGGCAGAGTGACTAAATGCTCTAATTCATTTTTACTTTTTAAAAAGATGTTATAAACTGAGATCGCACATTCCTCAAATCCTTATTCTAAGTTTTCCTTAAGGATTCTGGAGATAAGACCCCCAGGGTTACACAAGAGAAACTACTTTCAGCTGGTACTCTTAAAGCAGGCTCTGTTTCGCTATGAATCAATCCCCAGCCAAATTCATTTCTATGGAGCAACTCCACAGATGAATTACAGAAGCTGTATTCCTCAAAGTTGGTGGTCTAAACCTTAATTCATCTCACAGAAGTGTAAATCCAGAGCAATTCTAACGTTCCTATAACAACAACAAAAAAGCCACACCCAATTTCACTGCCTCTTTTACCCCCAGATAATTTTGAACTTCTCAGCTCCAGTATAATAGCTTTCACCATACTTATCATCAACAGATATTCACAACTAACTTGAGGTACTGTGCAACATGCAAAAATAACTATAAACTGCAGAGAGTAAAGCAGCATTTCAAAACCAATAATGAAGTTATAGCATATTTTTGTTCTGACGAAAGATTTCTCTTCCTCCTTTACACTACCATATTGTGTTAGAAAGCAATCACAGAACAGTAATGCTATTTCTCTACTTCTATCTTCCTTGCCATCCAGTTATCAGATAGCCTGCTTGTGAAACAAAAATTGCACAAGGGTAATAGACTTACACAAGGAAATAAGTCCTTGGAACTCAAAGTCAGTGAAACCACATCTGTTTACATTCCTACAGATTCATCTACTGTGTTTCAAATAAATCTACTGGTGCTGCTCCAAAACCAATGCCTTCAATTTCGTCATGTTGGCCCACAACATCAGAGGGGGAGATGGTGGTGGTATGGCTGTAGAGGTTGAGCATTCCCACCAATGTGCTGTTATATATTGTCACCATATGACATGGCAGCAGAGGAGCAGTCTGACTGAATGGTATCTAACATGCAAATGCAGACAAAGCAAAGGTGTGCTGTTAAATTCCTCCATGCAGAAAAAATGGCATCCACCAACATTCACTGATGCTTGCTGAATGTTCATGGAGACCAAACAGTGGATGTGAGCACAGCGAGGCGGTGGGTGGTGCATTTCAGCAGTGGTGACAGTGACATAAAAGAAAAGCCTATTCCAGACAGCCATGCTCAGCTGTCACCCCAAAAAATAAAGAGCTGCTATATTTTCCATGGAAACAAACAGGAGGCATTACTGTAGGAGCAAACTGAGTATATTTTAGCTTTCTGTCTTCCACCGTGAATAAAGCCCTCAGGTCACCACCACACCCTCAATTGCAGTTTCTAACAAAGTGGGCTTATTTTCCTCACTCCAGGTAAACAAGATCTACACCACTAAAGTCAACACATGGACAGTGCCTGTCAGTCTTCCAACATGATCTTTTTATGCCTTCTTCTGCTCTTTTACATATTACAAGACATGCAAATGAATGCTCTTTCAGTAGTACAGCTGGTGTTACTATTTTATTCTTCACATTTTGCAATGCTATTAAATATCTTACTTCCTATTTCGGTTTCTTTTGTAACACACTACTTCACTTCCTCATCTTGAATTAAGCATCCATCCCCCTCTTTTCATCTACTATAAAGTCTGCTGTCTCTTGGCAGCACTTGAAGGGTTTCATGGCTTTTTGCCTGCTCCAGCCTTTCTTTCCAAAAAGAATGCCCAGCCTTTGTAGCGCTCTTATCTTACGCTCGTTACAGTCATTAATTGGTAACATACACACTGCTCTAGTTCTTCACATAATTAGAACTGCAAGGCCTTTTTATGTCTCAGTGATGCAGTAAAAAAAGAAAATTTAAACATTTGAGGCTTTGCAGAAAGCATGTATCCAAAGACTGCTTGGCCTGTACAAGATCATTTCATGTGGTTGTCTTGTATTCACTCAATAACCTTCAGAGTGGCTGTAAAGACTGTGTAGACTGGATGCTCCGTTTGCCAAGACAAGGTATTTATAGCAACGTCTGCATTCTTTAAGAAATGTTTTGAAGTGTTATTCAGAACTAGCTGTTGCAAATGTAGTACCAGCCAATGCAGCTATTCCTATTTTACAGGGTCATCTCTCTGTCTGTTACATTTTGAGCTGCTGAAATTCTTTGCCCAGCACATCTCAGACTACTGATTACCTTTCTGAATGGAAAACAACTTTCCTGCAAGGCGCTCAGCTCCGGGGTGGATGCATTCTGCGCCAAAGCAAGGAATTGGCTCAGCAGGAGAGGGGCGTGCCTGACAGGGAGCAGATGCTGGGCACCATTAGCCCTCCTCACGGTGGCAGCAGGGCCAGGAGCAGCATCGCCACTCCCTGAGCTTACAAAGGCAGCTCTAGGAGCACAAAGAACGGGATGTGGTGCAGACAGTTGTAAGGGCAATTCACATGGTGGGGGACAAGAAGGGCGTGGTGCACTTCTCAGGTGATAGCTCTCTTCTGCTAGGTAGCACTGTCATTCAATAAACCATACTTTAAAAGGAGCTTACCCAGTTCTCAATGTAATTTTCTATGAAAATGCCTCTGCTGAGTTCAGCACATCCTAATACCAACATGGTGACCACTCAGCACAGCAGACAGACTGAGGCAGAAACACAGATGAAGGGTCCACAGCCTTTCTGGACTGATACCTGTACCAGATGGACCTCCAGAGGAGCAAGAGAGCTGCCCAGATGTTTGGCTGTGGAATCTGCAGGTCACCCAAGGAATAAGGTAAGAGAGAGGTGTGATGGGTATAGGCACACCCAACTTGAGTAGCTGACCAAGCTGAGAGAGGAAGTTGCCTGGTTGAGATATACCCAGCAGTCTGAGAGAGAGATTGATGCCTAGTATTGTGTGGCAGCACAGGTAGGCAGCTCTGTCTTGGGGCTCGGCTAGAGGAATAAGATAAGCAGGCTTCCCCCTGACAGAGAGTAAACACATGCAGGGTGAGGAAGACTGAAACTTTGTCTCTGCTTGAGGCAAAAGGAGAAGACACCCCCTTGCCCCTAAAGTCCCACTAGCTAATAGATTTCAAGCTCTGGTGTGGGAGGCAGAAGACTGTATGGATAGCAGCTCAAAACCAGAAAGATAACATTAAAAAGGTCCAACTGAGGACCTGAGTCACAACCTATATACTGCTAAAGAAAGGTAAAGGGCCTTACTAATTGGAGACTCTTTACTGAGAGGCACTGAGGCACCCATCAACTACCTGGATAACTTCTCTAGAGAGGTTTGTTGCCTGGTAGGGGCCCCCATTTGGGATACCAAGAAGAGGTTATTGGATATCATAAAGCTGGATGACTGCTACCCCCTCCTGGTCTTTCAAGTTGGGTCACACAAGGCTGCAATCAGGAAATTAAAAAATATCAGAAAAGACTTCACGTCCCATGGGAAAATGTTGAAGGGATGGGGGAGTGCAGGTAGCATTCTCCTCAATCTTCCTGGCTGAAGACTGGGAAGCAGGCAGAAGGAGAAGAATGAAACAGCTGAATGGCTGTGTGGGTGGTGTCACACCAAAAGCTATGGGTTCTACAATCCAGGATGCTCCTTTGACAAACCTTTGACAAGGGATGGGACACAACTGACCAGAAGGGGCATGAATATACCAGGCTGTATATACCCAGACAGTAAGCTATCTGGACTCACCACCAACGCTTTAAACTAGAGCTCCTTGGGAAGGGGAGTGTACTGCTAAATGACAGAGAGCCAGGGAACTCTGTCAGTTTGGGAAGCAGTGGGGAAAAACCTCAGATTTGTCCCAGAGGTTTGTGGGAGAGAACAGAACACTGCATTTTCTACAGTAGTTTTCTGTTCATGCTTTAAGAGATCTCTCTCCTGCTCTTTTCTAAGAAACGGGTTACCACATTTAGAATCTTCCTCCGTGCTGTGCTTTGACTGGCCCGCATTCTGCAGAGGACTGCAATCAGGGAGGCAGAGAAGATAAAAGCATGTGTATTTTGCATACAATCAGCACTGTTCAGGTTCTCGAAATGTCACTGTGGAGTGAACTCCTGACTCAGGCAGCTTGCTAGGATTTACCCTCAAATCTTAATAGCACAAATGCATCATACACCTACTGAAAGATTCTGATCGCCTCTGTCGTTGACAATGTAATAACTGAGTATCCACACACTTGCAATAGGCACTAGGTGGATGAAGACACTGCTTTTTACCTTGTGCGACATACGGAAGCCATTCATGTATTTAACTTTCCTTTAACATAGCACACTACTCAGAGAGAAATAAACAGGGAAAAGCTTGGGTAACTAGGGTCAATATGAAGAAAAAAGAAATTAATACTGTGTGACCAAGTGATACATGACACTACTAATAAAATCCTTAATTATTCTGAAAATTGCTGATTTGCAAAGATCTGCAGATGAGACTATTTCTAACTGATCAGCTTTAAAAAACTACTTGAATTTTTAATTTTCAGATGTATGCCACATTACATTTCAAATCAGATAAGTCTTCATGTGTTCCATTTTTTTTTTTAAAATCACAACTCATTAGGTTGATTAAGACAACCAGAATTACTTGAGCTGCCTTTTTTCCTTGTACTTTCACTGGTGACTGAAAACAAGTAAAGTAACATTCTCAATGACTGATTTAGTCTTAAAATGAGATCACAGTATTCAAATAGCCTGCATAAAACATTATCTAAAAATGTTTTAATGACTGTTATTGTATGGAGCTACTGTTACCAGGGAGGACTACTAAACTATACAAAGGTTATGCTTTATTTTCATTCTAAAAGTTGTTCCATGCAAGTGAATGTGAAAAGACAAGATGTTCCCACTTCTTTTCCCCCAGAATTAAGGGCTTCCTGTTGGAGCAAGATGAAGCAAGATTTAGTCTCAGCAATTTTACAACAGAACGCTTAAATTTAGCTTTCTTCTCAAGATTTACTATACATATGTAGCTACTCCAATCCTTAACACATTTAATGACATCTAAAATTAAACAAAGCCAAATATGGCCACCTAGCCACACTGTCTTATATAAAAAAAATATTTTAAAAATAAAATCTGAGCAATAAAAGGGATTTCTTCTGTGCTTTTATCTGGAAGCATAAATAAAGTATGTGGCAAGAATCAAGTAACTGTAATCAAATACTAAGACAGTCCCTCCCACGCATGGCTTTCAAGGGCACTACTGCTGCTATCCAGGCAACACAGAAAGAAAAAAGCAACAAGCGCATGGAATGAGGGAGCAAAAAGATAAATGGAGGGAGAAACTCATAAAGAAGGGGGAAAGTGGGTGTCTGAGAACAACAGAAAGAACAGACAGAGCAGTCATAGAATCATAGAATCACCAAGGTTGGAAAAACCTTCCAAGATTACCCAGTTCCACCACCTACCATCAATATTTCCACCAGACCACATCTCTCAGTACAACAACTAAATGTTTCTTGAACACCTCCAGGGATGGTGACTCCACCACCTCACTGAGCAGCTCAGCAGATGGCAATCTCTCACACCACACTGATATTCAACTTGCAACTCCAAAACCCAATCCAGTGAGAGAAGCAGGACTAAGAGCTACCATGTAAGCTTTAGGTGTAGACATTAATAAAGTTTATTTGTGCAACCGGGAGAGGCTCTCTCCTAGAATGTGAAATCATAGAGCTTCACTTGATACACAGGAAAGATCTAGAATCAGCAAGTAAGTCAGAACTCCACCTTAAATGCATTATTTACATGATGCAGCTCTCATTTGTCACAGAAGCTAGAAGTTCATGCAAATACCCCAGGCACCAACTCAGAACGGCTCCTCAGAGTCAGACACATGCTCTAGAAAATGGAACTATTCTCACCTTTCCCTTAACTCTTTTTCTTCTAGTGAGGAACAAGCCCTAAATTAAAAAAAAAAAAAGGCAGTCGTCTTTACATTCAAGACAGCTAAAATGTTCTAGAAAATTGCTAAACATTGGTACACATAAATAAAAAAGGACCACAGACATCCTACAGAAGATGAGGAAAAGCCAAAATGAGCTGGTGCAGCCATTGGGGGAGCTAGTTAGAATTTGACAACTCAGAAGGGAAAAAAAAACAATTTGAATTGGCCACGAGATGCCACCAGACTGACGCTGCTGAGCAAGATCAAGAGCTAAAGCAGAGCTACAGTAATTCACTCCTTATTCAGGACATAGGAGGACTAGGAAGAGCCTGCATGCTGCACTCATGACAGTCTGCACCAGTGGAGGGGACTGACTCTGTTGTCACTGCTGAAACACACCACCTACCACCCTACTGTACACACCTTACTGCTCTGTACATTCACTGTTTCTTCTCCATAAACATTCAGCAGGCATTAATGAACATTAATGAGTGCCATTTTTTCTGCACGGAGGAATTCAGTGACATTCATCCACACTTCCATGTCAGACACCAATTTGTCAGACTGCCTCTCTGCTGCCATCTGTTACACTGCAACAGTGTGAGACAGAATACTGGCGGGAAGGTCCAACCTCTACTGGTGGTATGCCACCACCATCTCCTTACGATATCATGAGCCCATACCATAAAATAGGGGGAACCATCTTTGGAACAGCCCTCCTCAGTGGTTACAAAACCAATCTCCGGATATTCCTTGCTTTGAAAGCAAGCTGGTCAGCCAGTATTTTACAACATTTTTGGAAAAAGTCAACAAAGCAAATAACTCATAAGGACTAATAAAATGTAAAACAAATCCCTTTTCCACTTTCAAGTCACAAATCCTATCGTTCTTTTCACTTGTAAACAACATAAGATGACTTGAGCTTCATGCTGAAAAAAGCGATCTAATCAATCCAGAGCGTAAATCAAATTGAATGTTTCTAAAAGCAGAGCAACAATATTTGTGTTAATTGAATGGGATCTAAGTTTGGACACAAGTTACTGAATGGGAAACTCATATTTTCAGCTTTTTTTCCCCCCCCAATTTGAATATAATCCAGAAATCTTTCAGCAATGCAATATATGCCTTTCAGTGACTTACTGTATAACATAAGGAGATAAAATAAATGACTAATGTTAAATCATGTGTTCATACTTAAAGGCTGTGGGAATAAAATACACCAGAAACAAACAAGGCAGAGATCCCAGTGCAGCACTTCAAGACACACTTTCTGAACGTCTACTGGTTAGAATACAGCCACAGCCTAAACTGGTTAAAAGAACTAAAAAGAACAGAAAAAATTTTCTTTTTTCCTTCTCCCAAAGTGAAATAATGTCAGTTTGGGGAATATTTCCTACCTTACAGAATTTTATTATTAAAAAAATAACAAAAAACAGAACAAAACAACATGCAGACAAGTTCAGAAAGAAATAATAGCACAAGAAATCAGTTCTGCGTTGAAGATTCAAATGCATCTTTACAAAAGAAGCAAATCTCCCCCAGGGATAGTACAGCATGCTTTTTAGTTACTGTCTTGCAATTATAATTTATCAAACCACTTAAAAAAGATACAAAAGCCATCTAATTATTAGACCCCCAACAGAAGATTCAAGACACACCCACCACAGTCTGCAGCAAGGCCTGCAGAGGAATGCCACATTACTTGAATATTTGGAAAAAATAAGCCTTGTGTTGTGTTAAAAAAAAAAAAAAAAAAAAAAAAAAAAGAAAGAAAACAAAAGCACACAACACAACAAACACCCAACTTTTAAGCAGTATTGCTGATAGCAATCTACACCGTGGCCTACCATGTGACCAGGCCTACATTTTTCCTCCAGAGAAATTTGAGGTTAACCAACTAATAATTAACATCTGCACTCAACTGGAAGACATATAGCTCTAGGGATGTGTATTACAAAACATGGTGTTTTCTAAGTCTCTTTATTCTAGTTAAAAGAAATGCTTAACAGTAATTTGCAACTCATTGCTTATAAAATAATTTTGCAGACAAGCTCCCAGCACACACAATAAACACAAATAAATAGAACTTTCCTTTTTCCAATGGAAACACATCTAGCAAAGGATTATCTTACATCCAATGAAACTAATACAGTCAAAATAACTTTTTTCACTTGGAACTCTGAGTTCCAAGTGAATTATTTCAGCAAAGGCAGAATCATTGCAAAAATAACTAGAGGCAGTACACAACAAACTGTTAAAATTACTCCCTGTGTAATTATCACACTGTGCATAAATGAGATAACCTGCCTTGTTACCTGCCTGCACTTTCAGACCCCATGCATCCTGTCTGCATGTGAGCCTGACTATCTTGAATTCCCTTTCTTGATTCATTTTACTACATCTGCTGGAATCCAAAACTTCTTTGTGTTACTTGTGTTACTGTTTACTCCATGGGATATTTCTGTACTTTGTCCCTGTTTTGTACTGTTGTCCCTAGGAGGGGTACATTTATTTTCCCAAAATCACGGAAGCTGGAAGGGATTTCTAGAGATCAAAGTCAAACTCCTCTGCTAAAGTAGGTTCCCCACAGTAGTTTGCAGAGGAAGGTGTCCAGATGGGTCTTGAGTATCTCCAGAGAAGGAGATTCCACAGTTTCTCCGGGCAGTCGGTCCCACTGCTTCATGTCTAACAGTCTATAAAACTGTACTGTCTACGTGAGCCCAATAGTTAAAAAAGCATAAGGACATCCACACCAAGATAGTTCGACTTGAGAAGTGTTGAGATAGAACCATGGAAAACCGTAGGAATACCAGCAACTCTAACAGCCTGGATCTTAGAAATACCTACTAAAATGAATCAGATGAATCTTATTTACTGGTACAGAGACTTATCTTTTCAGTCTGGAATTTATCCACATAATGAGTTAAATATTATGTGCTTAATTCTACAAAACTCTCTCTACCATTAAAGAGGAATAGGGACAAATGGCGACTGCGCTGAGTGATTCATCCTATTTTAAGATAGCAGGTATACAGACAAAACACCTCTCCAGTGTTTTGGGAGCAGACTCTGCTGTGCCCATTTAGAACTGAAGACAAAGCAGAGTATAGCCAAAAAAGACAGAAAAGTGAATCCCCCCCCTGCTGTGTAAACTCAGAATAGCACTTAACAGGCATGTTACATATTAGAGAGATTTGGAAAAGCTGGGAAAAATGTCAGGTTCTTATTACCAGATGCATCTTTCTAACACACTTGCAATACATCCCGCCAAGTTGCCTTCCTTTTCACATCAATGCTGAAGTCATGAGATACCATGTTTGTTCCTATTTCTATATAATCTGAAATTTTACACTAAGATGTAACAGGAAACAGAAAGTTGGCATACCATCATTTCCTTTTGATCTTGAGGAAAAAGAACCCAGAATGTGACAATTTTAATTAAAAGTTTCACTGCCTTCCTTAAGCAGAGGAATAGTCAATGGCCGTTGCCTCCTTAAAGCTTCCTAGAGAGAACAATCTGTTTAAAGAATCAAAGCCACAGTAATGTTTCATTAGAAACATCAAACACAGCTTACATTACCAACAAAATCACAGTGATTCTACACTATGAAGCTTTACGTGAAACACAATTTGGGTGTTTGATAGCTTGCCACTCTCCAAAACTCTTCTCTGCTTGAATATTTGAGATGGTGATGGAATCTGACCAGCTAAAATCCAAATATTGGTTCTCTCTGTTTTTTTCCTCACTATACTAAAACTTCTGATCACTTGTTCTCAACCTCCTAGTATAATCTAATGAAAATGTATCTTAATATCTTCCAGAAGAGGAAAAGTATGTTTGAGCTCTCTTCTGATCCTCATATATTTTTTCAACACCATTTAAAAAACACTGGTGCAGGAGCCTGAGACACAGCTTGCCACATCTGTTTCACAAATGCTACCTTCAACCTCCTCAGCATTCTCCTGTTATTAATGTAAACAGAAACGAGAGCAGCTCTTCCAGCATCACACTGAGATGCACTCAGCTGCTTCTGCAATGACCCAAAATCCATTTCACAGCCATTGTTTTCTACACAGTGGAGGCTGCTTAGATTCTTTGTTCCCATACGCAACATCACACTGTTGGAATACCCAAACTTTAGAAAGTGATTTCCATAACCATGTGCTACTGCTGCAATTTTTCCCTTCAATTCTACCTCCCTCAAGTTCTAAGAACTTTACGCATTATTGATACAAATTAATTACACAGTAAACCTGTATCAGAAAAGTTTATTCTACATAAGTACAAGAAGGAATAGTTTCTTGTGGGAACAATGAGAAATATTTATGCTCCTTTAAGGGATTTTAAAAAGTTAAATTTTCCTAAAAAACTCCAGCTCTTACTCTGCAACCACATATTATAATTCAGAGGACATGAAAGCATACAGTACCAGGTGATATGCTCCGAGTTATCAGAGAACTGTTACTTTGAATTCTGTACTGATGTTCAGTGAGCATTTTTTTTAAATCACTGAGCAGCCTTCCAGTACCCTTATACTCAATAAATTAACTTTCCTTAGTATTATTATATGAACAATACATAAGTGTTGTTCACCGGGTCAGAAACAACCAAAATACATATGCTTCACAGAACGTGGCTCAAGAACAATAAAACTGCGATAAAACAGTGGAAATATCAAAACATAAAAATACATCAATTACAATATCAAGAACACGTGCAAAAGTGTGCAAAAAGCTCCAACTTTTTACCGTAGAAGGCAAAAAGAATAAACTGAATGTGTCATCTGTTGTATGTATAAAAAGATAATGATAATTTCTAACTATACATGCTATATGAGGGATGCTCTGAAAGTAATGCCTACTTGATTATGTTGGCCCACAGTGACAAAGGGGGAGGTGGTGGTATGGCTGTAGAGGTTGAACCTTCCCATCATTGTGCTGTTACACCTTGTCACTGTGTGACAGATGGCAGAAGAGGCACAGTCTGATTGAATGGCATCTGTATGGGAACTGCTGATCACGACCTGAACCTCTGATCGACCACCTGAGGCGAGCAATGAGTCAGCAGCAGGAGCACAGGCGACAGCAATTCACCTGTGCTACTGGAAGGGGTGGAGCCTGGCTCCACTGGTGAGCATTCCTGTTTATTTTGATTATCTTTCCATCACAATAATCTTACTAAGCCTAACCTTTGTACATCTTCTGATTGCACTGCATCTGATGTGGAACTGGGTATGAAGCAAATGTGCGTCACTGAATTCCACCATGCAGAAAAAAAATGGCACCCACTGAAATTCATTAATGCTTGCTGAATGTTTATGGAGATGAAACAGTGGATGTGAGCACAGTGAGATACTGGATGATGTACTTCAGCAGTGGCAACAGCTAGTCCCCTCCACTGGTGCAAACTTTCATGAGTGCAGCACGCATGCTCTTACTCATTGTTGACTAAAATGCATAGCAAATGGGGTTGAAAAATAGTGTTCTGTAGCTGAGAATTTCTCTATCAGAAAGAGTGTTGTTGTGCTCTTATCTTGCAACTCTCTGTTGTAGTTTCCACAGAGGAAAAAAAAATAGGAGGCATTACTTTTGGAGCAATCCACACATCAATATGGCAGCTGTGTGTGTGTTCAAAAAAGGAGCACTGCAGCTGAAATGCCTGCAGTCTAGAATTTTACGTGGAAGACTAAGAGAATGCTGTCACACCCTGCATTTCTACACTTGCACCGAAGTTTCCCTAGTTTTAAATCCTTCAGTACTCACCACAATCACCAGAACTGACAAATGAAAATCTGCTAAAGGGACAGTCTCGATGCTAAGTGAGCTGTAAAATGCCAAAAATAAGCGTAAGTTAATCTGAACTATGCAAATTCTACTAAGTGTTGGCTGTTTGCCTTTGTTCCGTGATTGAACATTTAATAACTTACTGACTTAATAGTATGTCTCTTGTCATACTTGATAGTTCTTGAAAGTCTGCAAGACTTGAGTGCACTGCTGCAGTATGTCACCATGAGCAGCTACACCGTACCTCTGTCAGCAGAATGGAATGTCTCCCTTAATTTCACCTGGTTGAAATCGAGGTCCCTCAGCCAAATAGCTAGCTGCCACCCTCAGGTTTTCAGGCAGACGCAAATTATGCCAGAGCTATTCTCTAATCACATTCCTGAAAAGACTGACCCGTATGATTAAATCACTGAAGTGGTGATGCAGTGCTATTCGGCTTTTTCATGAAATAATGATTAAAAAAAAAATTAAAAAGCCTCAGCAAATAAATACCACATAACGTTCTTGATAGGGTCATATTAGGTGGAGACAGCCATAAACTTGAATTGTTTCCATTTAAGTAACTTTCAAACAAACTCTTTCCTTTTAAGGACTAAGTTTGAAAGCGTAATGACATACGTTGAGAGTTTAGGTTTGATGTAATCCATTAACATCACCTCAATTAAATGTTTTTAAAGAAAATCAAGCCATGGAAATGGAAAACTCAGCTGACTACAATTACAGGGTTTTGCTAAATGCAGAATGTAACTGTATCTCTCAGACAGATGAAGCATTTTCTCTCCCCCCCCCCCCTCCAAGTCATCTCAGTGATAGTCATCCAAAGCTGGGAAAGAGACAAAAGCTTGCTTTTAGTTTAAATCCTGTGAATAACCCCCAGGTAAAAGTGACTTTCTTTTCAATGAACATAACAAAATGAGTTGAACTACTTCAACAAAATAGAAATCTGAATGTTGTTAATACAAACTAGCTGGATAAGGATTTAACTCTAAACTCCAACAGACACATGAATGCCCTTGTGACCAAATCCTGAATTGCCCACAAATATATCAGTATGTCTAAACTTTTTCAGCATTTATCTCAGAAGAGTGACGTCAATTCTGAGCTTGGTTTAATATCCACATACATACCCTCCTTTGCTAATTTTACTGTCTCCAACAGCCTGTCTGGGCTGTGCATTTTTTTGAAACGTGAGAAGAAGCACAGAAACCTGGTTCTGCTTTCTACAGCTTGACGGACAGTGAAGCAGTAAAGTACTGACATTTTAAAACACCACTACTGGCATTTAAATAGGTAAAGTTAAGAACGGGTCTGTTTGTACCTCAGAGGTGCTGCCTCAAGCTCTCTTGACAGCTCAAGATGACAGCAATTTTTTTGATTGACTTGAGTTTCTTGGCAGCCTACAACATCGGTGAGCACTTCTCATTTATCTCTGATTATCTTTTCCAACAATCTTACCAGCCTATCTTCTCTGCATACTTATTGATCATGAAATACTATACAACAGCAGTATACTTACTGATCTTACAGTACATATTATACAAACTTATGTATGTGGCTCAACTACGGAATTTTATCCATTCAGGTTTTGAAAATGTAATCTACAGATTAGCACCGTCAGAAAAAGGACTCGAAGTTCTATACGTAAGGAATCAAAAAGCCATACAAATTTAATGTATATGTTTTAAATTTCCCATATTAAGCCTTTGAGTAGAATGGATCATCAAAAGCAACTTGAATTTAAAAAAAAAATAGCAGGAGAACATCTATTTCCATAATCTTTATCTGTTTAAAAGGTGAATGTTTTACTAAAAGGATGGAGAGCATATCAACATTTAAGGTACCCACAGGATTTCATTAAACTCACTTCAAACTGCAAAACCAACTTCCACACAAATACAGACATCTCACTTCATCAAAGGTCCAAACTAAAAGGTTTTTCATACAAAGTATGGGTAGTGCAGAGCCAAAAAAAAAGATAACAGAACTGTAAGACCAAATGTCAGCTCACTGAGGGAGCAACGTAGAGGGGACAAGCCAAAACGATCCATTTAAGACCCAGGACAACGTACACTTTTAAGGAAACAGAATGAAGTCTCTATCAAAGGCACAATATGGCTAGCACTGTAACTATGAAATGTAATTTTATGCATTTTGAATATACCTTTCCATAAAATAATTTGAAAACGTTTGAAAACCATTTGAAATCAGTGTATTCCATACTAGCTGGCTTTCTTCAGTGCCTCTGTTGTTTTTTAACCAAGGGCCTACAGAAACAGAAGCATTTACAAGGTTGTTTTGTGTTTTGTTTTTTTTCAGCTGAATGGCAGAATACAAACACATGGTAACCTTCTGAAATCATTGTTTTCCCATGATGCAACCACTGGAATAGTAGAAGTTAGTAATAAAAGAAAACAAAGAGCACTAGAAGCTTCTGAACATATCTTCCTTTTCATTTTCAGAGAAGCAATTGCCTCCATCTCTTCAAAATAGCTTTTGCTTTATTCACATGCACAGCTGTGTAGCCCAGGAAGAACTCAACTGAACCTGAAGACCTAAGTTAACCTTGTAAAACACCACACTGTGATTCTGTGTCTTCAGCAACTTTTCCATCCTTTACCTCTAGTGGCATATCCCAGCTGTTTATCCAAAGCTCTTCTAAGAGCCTTTGCCAGTCTGTATGATGGCTTCTTGTCTTGGAAGAGAACTGCAGTGAGAGGTCTGGAAGACTACAGGTCCTTCAATAATTTTACCTGCACTGTCACGGCATGTCTGAATAAGAAATGTGCTTGAACTCTAATTGTTGGCTTTCCTAACAGGCTGTAAACCTGACCAATTTTGGAAGACTATGCAGGTTGTTAATGTAAATGGTCTGATGCTTTTTTGGGCAAGAACCAGAAGCACTACAACTAACTGCTGAGTGCAAGATACATTATAATAGAGCCCTTAAGAGTCCTTGTTCAGAAGTAATTATTTAAATTGCCACGAATAGATTAAAAAAGTAGATAAAAAAGACCAATAAGTTTATACAAGTTTACAAGTATACTGCGAAATCATATCTCCAATTTTCCATTCACTGAGGTCTGCTGAGTAGTTAGTGATGTAGTTAACTCACAGGCCATAAAGAGCATTAATCAGTAAAAACGCTTTTGGGTTGCTGGGCTATGAAGTCACCATCATCATTCAGGACATACGCAAATCTGAAAAGCAAGAGATGTGGGAGAACACCAGAATGACAGAACACAATTATGCCCACTCTCACGTTTCAGACTTACGCAGCACTTGCATTTTATTTCCAGTACTAATGGCATCGCTTATTTTAGACAGTGATGGCTGTTTTGCTGTCCCTGGCTCCTGGTCCTTAGGAGAAGAACTGAAGGAAGTTTAATTCAATCCTTTGGATGATAACGACGACAATACAACAATGAATTTAAGAAAGAACTGACACTTCACCTTATTTAGACACCCAGAACAAAAGCAACTGGAAGTGCTGACAGCAGACATGAAGTCCAGGACAATGAAATAAAGAAGGAACATGGTTTTTATTCACATTTAGACCAAAAGATGAAAATATAACGTAGGTTCAACTTACTGAGATCATATTACATGTAAAGCACCGCACCAATTCATAAATTAAGAATTTTCTTCTACTTTATTTTCTATTTCTGTACATATTAGGAAGATTTTCCAAAGTCTCACAGGAAATTAATGAAAAAGCAAACAAACAAAAAACCCGAACACTTCACATCTTATACATCATAACGATCTTCAATTTTAATGCTGCCACTGAACATTCAAACACGTGGACAACTGGAGGAGATACAGACCATGAACACAAAGGTTTATTCCTGATTAAGTAATTGTATAGCTGAGAACTGCATTTTACTGATTATTTCAAATCCTAATCAATGAACTTGAATATATAAGAGTAAAATAAATGAAAAAAAAATATGCATCCAGAGCAAGACACAGATCAACAGGAACTTCTCATGTACAAGAATGACAGCTATTAACTGGGAAAACAACCTGAAAATCTCATACTGAGAGGAAACAACACTGAGGCTCATGCAGCTCCAAACACAAGCTGACCATTAGAACCTCTCTGCTCCAGCCCCTTAAGAGATAGGAAATTCCTTTATGGCTGGGAAAAGTAAGAAAGAATCGCCATCAAGAATACCAAAAGACCTTGAAATCTAGAACTGCAGATCAGACTGTTTATTTTTTGTCTTGGCTCAGGTCAGAATATGATTCAGCACTGCCACCAGAGATGTTTCTACTGTGCCCTGTTCTAAAACGGATGCTCCATCAAAAACTTTAGATTCCATTTATTACTATACATTATTAATTTCTGTGGAAAAAATTCAAGAGAAAAAACTATGTTTCTAGCTATGATGACAAAGGCAGACTTCCAAATACAAATAATTTCAACTCTATGCCTGTAGAAAAATTGCTCCTCTGCCTCTCCTGTTGCTATTCATAGATCTCTAAGCAGCTACTAGTCCAGACCAGATGACTGTAACAAATTCAAACACTTCTGGCAGAGGCATGTTTATTATTTTCCAATATGACTGTCTGCCAAGTTTCCCTGTCCAGGATTTTTGTGTTAAAGAAAGGAACTGTGTGAGCCAAACTATGTCAGGGACTATCATTCAAACAATTCTTCTAGAAAGTGGAAGTGTGCTCGCATATACACAGACTAGTATCTGAAAATGTATCAAAACAATAGAAGGCACAGCACAAGCAAAACTGAAATCTTCAGGAAACAAAACACTATCCAATGACTCTTTTAAATAATTAACCAGTACAGAATATTCTACAAATCTTATTAATAGATATGACAAAAAAAGCGTAACCAGAAAAGCATAAAAAAAACCCCATAAGCAGAAATTGATGCACACAGCCATCTTCATCTCCCCTCAAAGTACAGCTTCTTAATAACACCCTTTGTTTTATGACTTTCCAGTACATATTCCACAATGTCTGTTCCCACTCGATTACTCATCAGTTCAGTTCAACTGTGCACACAAAATTAAGGCACGAAGGCACACATCTTGGGGGGAATTCTTAGAGGCACTGCCCCACATCATTGACTAAAATGATGATTTTCTGATGAAGACACCTGAAAGCAACAGTGGGATGAATGTGACTTCAGGAACTCCATGACCTTATACGAGTCATTCAGTCTCTCACTCTTGCTTCCAGACCTATCACACCAAATTAAAAATTACTTCAGTGTTTTAAAGCATAAAATCTTCTGCTAACTGCACATACAACATTCAGACAGAAGTACAGCCTTGTAGTCTATAAAAAATACACACAAATCTTTGCTGGAGCAGAACTAAGAAGAGAAGGAAAAATCAAACGTCTTCACAAGGGTTCTGCATACCATTCAGTCTCCAATCTGAAAACAGCCTTGAGAAGCAAACTTCATCAAGTCGCCCTCTTCAGAGAGTTTGATTCAATTTATAAAAACACGAACAAAAGTACAATGTAGTGACCAAACTAGACATGCACTTCTTGAAAGAGCATGTGTTTGGTATGGCAAATCTTTTGATTTTTCTTGCTATAAATAGATTTCCAGAACTTGATTTCTAAAATTTAGCTTGGGACATGAAGTTCCCAGATGGGAAGAAAAAAGTCCCTAAGTTATGACTGCAAGAAAAACAGCAATCAAGTACTGAAATTATGACAGCAAGGAAGTGGAAACGTAGCCTCATGCACAAAGCAGAAATAAGACAACGAGCTCTGTCTCTTTCCTCCTACAAATAAGTAACCACACTTGACAATTATGCATTAGAAGAAAACAGGACCCCAATTATTGTTTCAAAAACAAAACAAGCAAAAAAGATAAAAAACAACAAAGCACCAAAATCCCACAGTTCCTAGCACATTTCTACTAACAGAACAGACAAATGAGCAAGGCTACAAGGGTGGAATTCCCGGATGCAGAGAGAAGTACGATGATTTTACAGGAACTGCGAATGTGACACACTTTAGAAAAATCAAGTGTTGATGTCTTGATGTATCAGGCTATCACATTAGCCCAATAATATGCTGACAAATGTCTGTGTTCACAGCTGAGTAATTACCACTTGCCATCTTCATGGTGTCCCAAACACCACAAAACTGTCTTAAATACAAAGATAGCTTTAGTATGATTTCCTGCAACAGGAAAGTTAACAAAAAGCTTTAAACGTGACATCTCTGCCACATTCATCTCGATACTGCGGCTCTCACTGCTCAATAGCTAGGAAATCGAGATCTCTGTTAAAAAGCATTACAGAGCACAAGCATCAGTCTCGTCCCTTAAAAATGCAACCTATTTCTAAGTAAATATTAATTACAATTTTTTACTACGTTTCTCACTTTTCCCCCCTTTTCACTCCTGGAAACTGTTTTAACTCTCTTTACTACACATACAGTCTCTTTTGTATTGGTTTATTTCTCACTTCTGGAGAAGGTTGCTCCACTTTCCTTACATTCCTTACCAACAGTAGGAAATGCCATATTTTCACAGCTTCCTTAACTGGTTGAGCAAATCTTAATAAAAACTACAAGAATTTCACCATTCTAACCCCCCTTGGGAGTCAAGCCTTTTGTCTCTGATGACTCCTGTACAGAATTATCACTAGGCCTCAAGAGAGATGCTGTTAGAAGTCTTTTTTGAGCTGAAAAAATCAGGGAAGCCAGCATTGAGAAGCAATGATGTCCAGTTGTAACTGAACTTATTTTGAAAGTTCTCGAACGCAACAAAGAGCTCTTGATACCATTGTGCAACCACAGAAACAGAACAGCAACAATTTTCACTAGAGATGTGACTTACGCTTTGTGAATTCAGAGTTGAAGTTCAAGTAGCTCACGCAGTCAGACGCTGCCTCTGATCAGATTTACTTCTGAGTCAGGGATGAGTGTACGCAGAAGCCGTTTGCCAGGAAAATAACACTTCTCGCAGTTGGTGCTTTATCCTTTTACATGGACAGCTTCCAACATCAACAGAGAGATTTCCCTGTTCTAGAGGCTGGCAGCTACTAAAATGCAGGCTGATGAAAAAATGCTTTGCTCCTTGTAAAATATGTAAAACACCACGGTGATGAACACTGTTGGTCAGCTCAAAAATAACAAGACATTTTAAACATAAAAAAGCACACATTAAAAAAAAGACTGCTTCTTACAACAACCAGAAGCCTACACCCCTACGAGGGTGGGTAGTGATAGGACAAAGGGGGGGGAATGGTTTTAAACTGAGACAGGGAGGTTTAGGTTAGATATTAGGAGGAAGTTTTTCACCCAGAGGGCAGTGACACACTGGAACAGGTTGCCCAAGAAGGCTGTGGATGCCCCATCCCTGGAGGCATTCAAGGCCAGGCTGGATGTGGCTCTGGGCAGCCTGGTCTGGTGGTTGGTGACCCTGCACATAGCAGGGGCGTTGAAACCAGATGATCATTGTGGTCCTTTTCAACCCAGGCCATTCTATGATTCTATGATATTCTTCCTTTTCAGATCCAATCCAAGCTCACAAATACTATCAGAGAATATAAAGATCCTTTTTATTATGTATTAATAATTGCAAGACATTAAGCATTAAAATTAGAGAGTACTTAAAACACAGTGCTTTGGAAAAAAAAAAAAGATTGCAATCAGATGCTTCAAAATGGCTGCTGTACTTCAAAATATGTGATTTCATTTTCTTTCATAAAGTGATTTTTTTTTTTAAAGACATTACATAGTTAGAAGTACATTTAGTTCTCACATTTCTTTCAAAATGAAGAGCAAATAAAAGCACCACAAGCAGGAAGACAAATCTTGCTCTTTAAAATAACTGATCAGTATTCTATAAGTAATAACAACGGGGGTTTTGTGACATTTTAAGTTTCTTTGGTTTTTGTTTTTGTTTTTGTTTTTTTCTCCCCAAACTAGAACACCAGCAAGAATTCCCAGAGTAAGATTCAGTTTACAACCACACCGTGTTGTCCTTTTCACCAGCACTGGAAGATTCATCTTTGAAAAATCCACCCAAGGAACAGAAGTGACACCCACATAATTGAGCTGGCGCTACAAACAAGAATTCATTTTTAAGACTGCTGAGAAAAGACACAGGAAAAAAAAAAAGAACCGGCACTGCTTTTAATAAGTTTTCTACAAGGCATTCCTTTTACACACACGACATTATCACCTTTAATTACAGAGTAGTTTTCTTTCTAAACTGACTTTTTTGAAGAATATTTCACCAAACATCTTCATTTTCTCTAACAAACCTATAGCAACAAAACAAGCATCCAGTTCAAAGTGTGACAAGAGGCTGCACACATATCCAGTCACTCTAGCAACTAAATACTGACAGAGCCAAAGATGCACTTGTTGACTCTCCCTATTGTATTTTTCTTCTCACTGAGGAACAGTCTCCAGTGATCAGTGGATGCTGTAAGAAATGTTTACAACACAACATTTGCAGCATTTTCCAGTTATGAGTTAAGTGCAAAAAGAGGTGGGCTCCGTCAAAAGAGGGGTGGCCAGCAGGGACAGGGAGGTGATTGTCCCCCTCTGCTCTGCTCCTGTGAGGCCCCAGCTGGAGTACTGTGTCCTGGAGCCTCCAGTACAAAAAAGACAGAGAGCTGTTGGAGTGGGTCCAGAGGAGAGACACAAAGATGATCAGGGGACTGGAGCACCTCTCCTATGAAGACAGGCTGAGGGAGCTGGGCTTGTTCAGCCTGGAGAAAAGAAGGCTGCGGGGTGACCTCATTGCAGCCTTTCAATACCTAAAGGGAGCCTACAAACAGGAGGGGAATCAACTCTTTGAAAGGGTTGGTAACTGCAGGACAAGGGGAAATGGCTTTAAGTTGAGGGAGGGGAGATTTAGGTTGGATGTCAGGGAGAAGTTCATTACAGAGAGAGTGGTGAGGTGCTGGAACAGGCTGCCCAGAGAGGCTGTGGATGCCCCGTCCCTGGAGGTGTTCAAGGCCAGGTTGGATGGGGCCCTGGGCAGCCTGGTCTAGCATTACATGGGGAGGTTGGTGGCCCTGCATGCGGCAGGGGGTTGGAGATTCATCATCCTTGAGGTCCCTTCCAACCCTGGCCATTCTGCGAAAAAAGAAATTATGCTATATTTTAACATCACATTTTTATTGCAAATTGTATCATAAGATTTGTAACAGCTATACTAATTTCTACTCCATCAAAAAGACTGTGCTTCTGGGTATGCATTAAACAAATACAAGTTACAGATATTGAAGAGCCAGGCTTATAGTCAGAATGACAAACTACATTTAACTTTGTAAGTGTGGTTAGGGTAAGGAATGGCCTGATATCTGTAACTAATCACTATGCATTTAAAGAAATTTACAAAAAACTGCTGCTACATAACGATGTTCAGGAAGAAAAAAAGTGGAGACTCCTTCACAAATGCAGATGGAAAGTATTTCTAATTCAGAGTTGTATTCTTTTTTCTTCAGATGTGCCTGCAATCTTCACATGAACACTGTCTCCTTAACTAGCAGCAGTGCTAGTTTCTGATCAATTGAGATAGAGCAGAATTCTACAGAGCTTCTGTAGTGTGCAGTATTTAAGATTATAAAAATCAGCAGAGAATCATTTACCCTCCTCTGATTCCTCCTCACCATATCAAAAATAAGCTCACAAGATAACCTGCACCATGAAGGCAGTTTTAGTTCTAGAACAGTCAAAACCTCAGTCACACTGTACTAACACAAAGAACCCAATTATGTGAGGGTGACAGACTGAGTCTACTTCCATAAAGCCAAAACCAAAAAATCTCCCCACTTCTGCAAACATACTGCATCAATTTCTCTTCACCTCTTCCCCATTCCCCACAATTCTAAGTGACCTCCCAGTGTAAAATCACTAACAGATAGCTGCAAAATGCATTTGTCCCACAGCAAATCAAAATAAAACTGGATGGCTTCAGAAAGCCACATCTTATGCAATGCTAGTGTTACTGCATCAGACTTGAACTAAAACTCCAGGTCAATGCTGCACATCATAAAACATTTAAAACTATAAATATAAAATAAAGAACACAAGATATTGGACTTGAGAGCTCATTGGAAATAATCTTAGAGATGTGTACATGTTCAGCTGCATGATCAAGTCTGAAGTTTCAGCTGATGGCAGTGGCAAAGCAACTATAAGAACTATAAGCCAAAGTTTTGTACTACAGTTTTAAATGTTCCTTTGTGCTTCCCCGACCCTTGTGTATCTTCAGATGATAAATGCACTATAATGCATTTTCACTCATCAGATTTTCTCCTAAATCAACTTATCACAAAGTCTCAAAAGAAATTAAAAGATAAGTCACTGACAATTCTACCTATACTTATAAGTGTTGCAATAGTTGAAGCTTTATTTGCAACAGGAGAACAATATTTAGATACAGACACTTGATTAAACAATGAATCAGCTTTTTACTCCAGAAGACCTATCTTCCAGCAAAGGGAAAACTTAAAAAGGAGTCAAGGACATGTATTAACACCAGAGGATTACAAATAAAAAGCACAAGCAACATGGGACCCTGGTAGCCAAACTCGCAGTGAATGCTGACCTAACTCCCACAAAGACCCGACTCTTAAAGGTTGTTCTAAGGATGAACTGTTTCTCAGAAGACCTTAAGAAGTTCTGCTCAAGGTTGGTAAATGCTAACAGATATAGCTCAGCAGAGAATGTAACATAGAAATTCATTCTGCTCACTTGAGGTGTATCCACCCTACCAAAATTAAAAGCAGCTTCTGAAAGTGTCCCCTGGCACTCCAGGTTAATTGTTGCAGTGCTCAACTCAGGTACAACATAGTTACAGCATCACTACTATCTACTAAGTCACAGGACTTCAGGTTACTGCCGTTCCAAAAAAAACCCCTCATCCAAACTTCCTAGCGCAGGCTGTGTAGTGCATCATGTTCTCCCCTCTTTTAGTCACACAAGAAAATCCTTATGAAAAGTCCTAAACGTTCCCTGACCAACTCCGCTGTGGTTTACTACTAGTTCTCCATCACCATTTTACCTCCGCATCTTTATTTTTAAATGCATAAACTTCAGCCCCTCACTATGAACATACTGCTGCCAAAACACTGAGTCCGCAGTTGTCAGGGTACAATAAGAAACATAATCACTTGTCCTTTAAAAATTATAGGATTCAGGCATTTGGTGAAATTTTGTGATCTATCAGGAGTCAGACAGCTACAGATTCAGGCTGCCCAGAGAGGTTGTGGATGCCCCATCCCTTGAGGTGTTCAAGGCCAGGTTGGACGGGGCCCCAGGTAGCCTGGTCTGGTATTAAATGCGGAGGTTGGTGGCCCTGCATGTGGCAGGGGGGTTGGACATTCGTGATCCTTGAGGTCCCTTCCAACCCTGGCCATTCTGTGAGGTTATTTATCAAACTGAAATATTTCACCACTGATCAGTCGTGTAAGAAAACAACATTCTGAAAAATCCAAAATCTAACATGGAAAGAATGAGGTGTTGATAAGGTGTTCCCCCCACCCTGCCAGATGAATGGAGCTTACACAAAACAAGTAAGATTAGCATGGAAGCAAGTGAAGATAATGATTTAAGAGCAAACTACTGAAATAACCACTTACACTTGAAGAAATGATCAGCTGAATCAACTCCTTCCTCAATCTTTATGTGCACACCTGCCATACGTACGCCTATATTACATGGTCCCACCTATCTTTCTCTGCCAGCAAAAGATGTATTTTCTTGTGCCATGCTTCACACTGTAGAGTCAGACCTGAATCCAGCTGATTTTTTTGGTTTTCTTTTATTTTCTCTGATACACCAGGAACATGAGCACCAATAATCCGGTTGTTTTATTTGCTTTTTCACACGCCTTACCCTAAAAATACAGATTTTCATATTAGTAAACAACACAAAAACAAGTTTGCAAACTGCAAAGTACTCACGAGGATGTTAAAGTTCTCCACTAAGCTCTATACCTCTGGGTAGTTCTCACTACTAGGGGTTTTGTTTTCTTCCTTTTCTCCCACTGCACAGAGCAATAAACCTTAGGCATCACCTCATCTACCTCCAGCCACCAGCCTGAAGATATGAAATTCCAGGGGATGCATGAGCCCCAAGAGCCAAAGCAAGTGAAACCAAAAGGGAGCAGCCTTAGATAACTGGTCCCTGTTGTTGCAAATCCAACAGCAATATTTTGCACAGCCCTGGCTCTCAGCACACTGCTGTCTGACCCTTCCACACGTCACCTCGCATGCTCTCCGTACTCCTGTTGGCTCCCAGCCCTCCTCTCAACATCCTCCCCTTGTTCTGTTTTTCCATTCAGGCACTCTCTTCTACAGAATTCCACTTCAGAATAATGACTACTGATATTGCCATGCCATCTGTTTTCATAACATATCACTCCTTCCACAACTTTTATCGTTCCATTTATAGAGAAGACAATTTTCTTGGAGCGAGGACTATCCGCCATTATCTGCACACCACCTAAAACAACTGGGTTCTGTTATTAAGTCTTTCATTTTTATTACAGCAGCAGTTAAAAACGTCAATTTATTTCTTTGATTAGGTTTCCAGCTGCTGGCTTAAGAACACAAGCTCACCAAAATCTGACATGCTGGCACGATCTGTAAATGCTCAAGAAAACTTTATTTTGCATTTCCCATCTATTCTAAGGCTTTTGTTTTGGATTGGATTTTTTTTTTTTTTTTTTTAAAATGTGCCAGACAGAAAATGAGAATCCAGATTGTGATGATACCAGGGTCATCTTTGCATGGGATTTGCAGATTTACAAACCTGTCTAGTATAAGTGAACACACAAGTTCCCAAAGAACTACACAGAAAAACTGCAATAAAGAGTGGCCTGAGTTACCATAGCAAGTCACATTTTATTCAGAACATATGCCACTTTTCTCAAGTAAGGAAAGCAATGGACAATTTTAAATGGTATCTCTGATATAGAACACAGTTTTAGTCAGAGGATGATTTACATGCAGTTTGTATTATTTCCACATTCTCTAGTCAGACAAAACACACCCTCAAAATAGAGAATACAGACTCCCAAATTTATTATTTCTACATAATTTTAGGTTACTTGAGATATCTATATGTAAGTGTTACAAACACTACAAAACAAACCTTCCTGGAATTAGGAATGAAATGAAGCAGCTGCTCCATCACCCTGGAGGATGAGGTGTTAAATAAACAAGGAGGTAACAATGTAGCAATGGAGAACACCAAAAGGGGTTTGACTTACACTTGGAAGACAGAAATTACCAGCAACTGGGAAAGAAGCCTTGCAGTAAGGTGGATGCAAGTCCCTTGCAGACTCATGACTATCGATCCCAAAGGTCAATACCGGAGCCAATATTTTTTAACATCCACATTAATGACCTGGCCATTGAACAGGTGAACCCTCAAAATGTTTGCAGGCAGTAAATCTGGAGGAGCGTCTTAAACTCCAGGGGATTGTGCTGACACCTTGACAGACTGGAGAAATGGGCAAAAACAAAGCTCATGGAGTCCAACAAAGGGAAACACAATGTACTCATCCGGAGAGGAATAACTCCATATCTGTATGAACCAGAGGCAGACTGTGTGGAAAGCAGCTTTGCAGAGAAGAACCTCAAAGTCCTGGATGAACACGAACCAGCAACATGCCTCAGCAGCAAAAGAGGGCCAGCAGCATCCCTAGCTGCCCTAGGAAGGACATCACCAGCAGGTCCTGTGATCCTTCTCCTTCCCTCAGCACTGGTGAGACACACCCAGAGTGCTGATTCCAGGTCTGATCTCCCAGATACAAGACAGGACACACTGGAGCCCAGTCATGACAATGATCAAGGGCTTAGAGCAGATGACACCTGAGAAAAGGCTGTGTGAGCCAGGATTCCGCAGCCCGAAGAAAGGGACTGAGGATGGGAGATGAGAATGACTAAGTCTGACTCTTCTCAGTGCTCAGTGGACAGACAGGCAAAGGACACAAACTGATACATGAGACTGACAAACTCCACTCAAATTTGAAAGAGAGGTGTTCCTGTTCTGATTTTTTTTTTTTATTTCTTTAAATTGTGAGGATGGTCAAACACTGGAACATACTACTCTGAACGGTTATAGAGTTTCCATCTCTGGAGGTGTTCCAGGTCTCACCCTGCCTGGACTAACCCAATGATCTCCAAAGGTCCTTTCCAGTTAACGTGAACATTAATCTGAGGGCAAAAACCACACTTGTAGGAAAGAACCCAGTCTTAGTGTATTAGCTGTTTGTTTTTACTGCTGCTATTTAGATCTAGTAGTAAATATGGTTAAGGCATAGTTCTACAAAACTAACTTGAACAGCTTAAATATTACAATATATCATTTCCGAAAATATTGTCAGTGTATCTTAAGGTAAGAAAGAGCTTTTCTCTTTTAATTGCCCAGATAATTAAATAGATTCCACTGCTTATAAATAAGAATTCTGCAAAAGTACTTGCTTAAGGTGAATGGATAAAAAACGCAATGTACAAGAACATGAAGTAAGTTTCCTCTGCAGTAAAAGTCTGCTGTAACATCTTTGCTAGGTTAAGTAGGTAACTTTTTTAAAAGGAAACATAAAATCTGCTACGAGAGCCCCACCAAATAATCTCCTCATCTGGATAATAAATAAATAGAGGAGGCAGCAATAAAAATTTGTTCATTACTGATCTGAAGGCGGTACCTGCAGAAATGAGGGCTGAATCAGTTTCCAATTCCCACTGCTTAATAGGATCTGTGCTATACAGAAAACCACCTAGGTAGTTTCAAACACAAAATGAACGACTCATTATACATCTCATTATACAAAACTCAGAAAACTTGTATTGTAAACCTTCCCTGAGGAATAATGCCAAGTATTATGGATTAGGTGCAACATTACACAGCCCTTTCAATATTCGCACCAAGTACTGCATGTTGATACTGCACCTAAAATAGGACACACAACCTTGCTGTAGTAAACACTCGTTTAGTCAGCAAACAGCATAGAGGTGCAATTAGAATGTAAATCAGCAGTAACTCCTCATACTCTCTCTGTTATTTGGGGGAAAATAACTTGTCACTAAGGGACAATCTCAAACCTGGCAATGGTGTATGCAGCTAACACTCTTTCCAAATCTCATTTGGTGTTCACAAACACTTTCCAAATAATTTTTACAGCAGTAGCGTAACCAACTTAAAAACAGTTACCTGGCATCCCTTCCACACTCTCTAGACACGAATGTGTCTACCTGGATGCGTGAACAAACTGTACAGAGCAGTCTCAATAAGCACTGAGGTGGAAGGGCTCCATCTAGTCCCACTCCTACCCAAGCAGGGATACCCAAAGCAGGGCGCCCAGGACCATGTCCAGGTGGCTTTTGGAGACCTGCAAGGAGGGAGACTACACAGCCTGATAAGCTGAGAAGGCACGCACACGTACACCAAAGTCACACACATGGATTCAGAAACACACAGTCAACATTATGGGCTGCCTATCTGCATGAGTAATGAAAGTTACGTGAAATGGCCGTCTGCACGCTAATCACAGGATAGAGAAAGGCTGGAGCATACAGACATCAAATGGCTCTCTAATAAGTCACGTGAGCCACCCCCAGCCAGCGTGAGGTTCTATTTAAACACTCTGCCAAAAATGCTCTCAAACTTCTAACATACCTTGTAATTGCTCTGTAATAAAGCAGCTCTTGAAAGAAAAGCAGCTTAACAAAAATGCAAGAACGAAGCCTATGAAAGCACTGGTGTTTTAGACAGTACCTTGCACAAACTACTTGAGTATCTGTTTAGAGTCTTAGATATTTTGGGTTTCACCCTGATTCTTAAAAGTCACTTTAGCACAGGCAGGAAAACACTGCTTGTTTGTATGCCCATATATTTGATTCTTCAACTGCATTCTTCAAAATTATTATTTTCACTACATTACAGGCAGGTATCATGAATAACATTGCAATTACAACCTAACAGCAGATTTCATGGCAGATCTTTCCATCCAGTCCCTGGAACTCATTAATCAAGCCTATGCTTTAATGTCGTAATTATTACATGCTATTATAACTGTAACTTTTCCCTACATACAAAGGAACATTATTTTACTATTTAGATGAATTCCTTACTGGGCAGAGTAGCATCACAAAAAAAAAAAAAAAAAAAAATACTGCCTGCAAACAGTAAGTTCTTCACAGTATTACCAGTCAGGCTACTGATACCATGGGGGATCCTGAGCAAATTCGTTCCTTTCTTAACACCGGTGCACCTTGCTGTCTGTTGAGAACGTGCTCCTGAAAGGTGAGATAGCAGTTCAATAGACAGGGAAACAATTTTTCCCACAGAAGGATGTACACAGCAACTTAAGGAATGCACACCATTTTAATGTGGAGGTACAGTACACATGACACAGCAGACAGAGAAGAAACAGCAAGTCCATCAACTGTCAAGTCAGTATCCAACAGTGACAGCAGAGGGAGAGGAGGTGCTGGCTTTTCAGAAGCTGGCTTCATAACAGCTGGAGATATAGAATGTGTAATTAAAACAACAACAACACCACCAATCTTTCCCCAAAAAACAAAATCACACAAAAGTTGGCTGCTAATTGGCCTGCAACTTTGATCAACAGACCTCCTGTAACATGAGACTGAATCTCCAGTGATGCCATCCAGTCACTGTGAAAGACTGCAGCTGTTTCATTTGTGAGGCCAAACTTTCAGCACAAGCATTCCTGCTGCCTCTCCAAGAGGGTAGTTTTGCTGTCATCATCCTCCTCAGAGGCACACTGAGGTCAATCAAGGGTAAAGGACAAAAGCAGGATAATGGCAACAATTAGAAGTACAGGGTATTAAATTATCAATAGCAGAAGTCTGAAACTAGAGACTGAGAACACATGGACGGCACAGTGTTACACACCTGCTTTCCTCATCCACAAATGTATCTTGTCTACTCAAACCGCAAAAATCACTGAGCAGGAGCTGCCTCTCATGAGTGTTTACATATTGCCTAATCCTGCCAACCTTGGTTGTGACATCCATGCGCTAACTGGGTAAAAATAAGAGAGACAACTAATTTCAGCATAGGTGTGTTACTCTGAGGAGCTTCACCTCACACACTGAAACAGAAGATACTTCCACAAGAAGCCAAACAGTACCTGTAAGAAGTAGGCAAGATAACTGGAAGTTGTATCTAAGGTAGATAAGCTCTCATTCTGCTTCCAGGAGTGCTGAGCATAAAAATGAATTCCAGGCCACACATCAGGCTCCATATGGATGCAGCTACTATGTGAAACACTCTGGACTTTACCGCTGAAGGGTTCTAGGCACACAGTGTCAGTTACACACATGTTCTTAAACACATTCAATGCCTTGACCAACAGAAGCAAACAGAACAATGGTTATGAAACCAATGTCTGGATTCTAGTTAGAATATCAACTTTGTCACAGTATTTTAAGGTTTATTTAAGAAACAAGCAAAACAAGCCACATACACACAGGTACTTAATTTGCTACTTAATGAGTTTCATACCAGCACAGCAGAATCTCACAGTTTATTCAGGCAGTCCCTCATTGCTCAAACAACTCAGCAGGCAACCCATACAAAGTAGGTAACAAATGCCTCAAAAAGTAGACTGTTCTTTAAAACACAACAACGCAAACCAAAACATAACAAAAGTACACATCCTTCACATCCTTTAAAAAAAATAATCGGGTAGGTCACTATCTAATGACCTCCAATCACACCACCGACAAAGCAATCTCAGCATAAACAAATCTCAAATTCCTCAGTTTCTACTCCAGCACTGTTCACATCTTACAGGAACTATAAATTTCTGGAGAAAAGTGAAATGAATCAGTATGAGGTTATTTTTCAAATGGCTCTTCAGCGGTGTGAGAAACCTGCCACCATGAGATGCAGAAATTGGAGGCTGAAAATCTTCCAGGCCGTGCTGCAATCCACAGCAACCCCCAACAAGAGTTGTACATGTTGAGGGCAATGATGAAGAGGTAAGTCTTGGCCACAGCAGCTGTGCCCTATTTTGCAGCCTCGTACCCTCAAACGAAGAGCCTGGAAGTCTTCGTCATGAGAAATGCCCACTTCTGGAAAATGGAAAGCAGCAGCATCTGGAATGATCCTTAGCTGTAAACACTGGGATCATGACCAGAGGAGGCTGTGGGGAATGATTATTGCTGGACAAAGTGTCTGGAATAGTGGTGAGAATGAAGGGAGGGAAAACGGTTAATCACAAGCTGGGCACAAAAAGCAGCAAGTTCCTGTGATGAGCTCATTCCTTCTCAAGTGAGAAGCAAGGGAGGAGAGAAAGACACTGGGATGGGATCAGATATACAGCTTTGCCAGGTCAGGGAAGGGGGAAAGGGGAGGGAAAAACAAAGGAAGATAAGCAGGCCCCTTCACTGAGTCATACCAGAGCTACTGCCTCTGGAAGGGAGCCAGATCTCAGCTGGAGCATTTGCCTCTGCTTTTTTCCTCTGAGAAAGACAAGGAAAAGCAAAGCCACCAAACTCAGCCGCCCACCTGAAAAGCTGTAAGTGGGTGACTTTTCGTGCTGCCCTGAAGAAAGATTCATTTGTGGATCAGCAATTTCATTATATAAAATACAGAAGTCTTCAAAAACAGACAAATATCTGCAGTTGAGGATGGCAGACATATTATTCCTCAAACCACACATTGCTTTCTCTAGGTAAATTTCTAACCTGACTTCTCCTAACTCTTTCATCAATTAAAAGCCTACGGCCCTTTAAAGCAATTTCAAACTGTACACCTATTTTGTAAAAATTTATCCTGTATATCAGCCTCAAATCACCCCCAAATCAGAACTGTGACTTCAAGCATTCTGACTACACATTTTACAATACTCATTATCACATACCAAGAGGTATCTAGAATGTGGTTTTAGAGTATCCTCAGCTACTCGTACACAGCGTTGTTAAGCAAAGTCATTAATTTAGCAACTGCAGCTCATTTATTAACATCCTACATAACATGACGTACTCTTATCCTGATACCTTTATGGATGGATTTACAGTTCGGTTCTGTCTTCCAGCAGTTGAACAACACCTGACAGAAACACCCAGCCGAGCACTCGCATGCTGCTATTAAGGCAGCCAGTAAAACCTTGAGGAAAAACTCCAAGACCTTGAGAAGGCCAAGGAATAAATCACAGCCTCAATACCACACTTTAGTAACAGGAATGACAAATCAGGAATCACCAATGAAACAGAAGACTGTACGTAAACAGAAAATCCAATTTTCAGTATACTTCCCATTGTTACAAATAGACCTTGCAATTCCTCAAACTTTTTTTTTTAAATATAAAAAGCACTTACAACAACCTCCAGCCAGCAGACCAGAAATGCTGCCTGAGAAGATAACTGAAATTTTGTTTCATACCTGAGCATTAGCTAGTGAATTAAAGCCCACTGGTTTTAAATACAAATAGCTGGATCATGAGACTCCTTTCGAAATGCAAAAACAACTACATCAAATAGTATCTATGATCTTATACAACAAAGCACGAATTTAATACTGCTTTCACTGTATTAACATCATGGCAGTGTTGCAGCATTTCTGAAATTTTACTTACGTCCAATTCATTATGTTAACAGACATGAAAGTCTGCTGCAAGAATCACATGCTAAAATGGAGTGAAGTGGCTTAACCCAGCTGAATCCAAACAGCATTTCTCACAGTGTTTTACTTCACTATTTGCTATCGTAGCCAGAATTTTACTCTTCATACATCATGAGAAAACAGAATAGCAGATGGATTCTGCTTAAAGAGCTTTTTGAGTCCTTGCCTTTTTAGCTCTTACTAAGCAAAAATGTAGGATACCAAAAGATGACGTGCATGGGTCTTCTGGAATAGAATGCAATTCCATCTCCAGAAGACCTACAGAAATTGGCAAGCATTATAGCAAGAACAGTCCATTCCAAGAGTTCATTCCTCCACTACTTTTAAACAGAAGTCTCTCTTTACTTCCCCCAGCCACCATTACCACAAACCACTTCAATTTCATAGATCATACTGGCAAACCATTCCAAAGTGATTCTTAAACACAGGATTACAGAAAGGAAAAAAAAGTCATCAAAGATAAGAACATTGAGAATCCTCTCATTCATACACCTTTGAGAACACAGCAGAGGTAGAAAGAGCAAGCGCTCTCAGAACCAATGTCCATGCCTGACACTGGGTACAGTACTGCCAGACATTAACTTTGTGAACATCTATACAAATCATTTGCACGCATCAATCCAACTCCAAGCACTCAGTAGGTGGAATTTGGAGCCTGGTTTGACCTTGATTCCCAGTTAGCTGGGCGGCACAGCCACATGGCTTTAAGCACACCAAGATTCATGCAGAGCTCACTGTGCCAGAGGTGTGGCAGCCTACACAGGTGCAATGGTTTACTACTACACCAGCAGGGCAGCAACTGAACACCTGTCCTGCAGGCAAGGTACACGAGTTAAGCCCAATGAGAAGGGATTTTCCTAGCCAGACCAACTGAATCAAGGACAAGAATCACACTGTCTGTAAGCCAAACAATAGCACACATAACAAGACCCTATGTGGGTATATTAGAAGTTGTTTTTACTGTTTCTTTATCCTGAAGAAAGTGTTAACAGAGATGTCAGCGATTATACATTTTCTTTTTTTGACTCTCAAGCAAAGCGTCACCCTCTCTCTGAAACCAGGTACGCTGCTTCTGACAACAACATGCTTACTTCAACACCTCTGCAGACATGATGATGTTTGGGGAAAAAAAAAAAAGAAAAAAGAAAAAATAAGGCTGAGATGCAGTGAGAAGCTCCTGAAGCTTATTAACAAAGGTTACAAATACAGAAAAGAAAAAAAAAAAAGCCATTAAAAAGTTCAGCAAGGAACTAAGCAGATGATAGCCAAGTCACGCTTCCTCTGCACAGCAGAGCAAAACGTGTTTTCTAACCAACATGAATTAGAAACACTTCTATTATGTAAAGTAATATTAAAGTTGGTTTGGGAAGCTAAGGGTTTCCTGCTGCACTCCTAACAGCCAGACACCTAAACTGCCTCGCTGTTTACTTTAGGATGCCACATTCATGATACGGCATAGCCCAAACATTTTCTTTCAGGAAAATGAGCCTTAATGCATTAACCACACACACGCACACACAGCCTGATACCTGCCAGACAAC
Source organism: Centrocercus urophasianus (assembly GCF_019232065.1). Taxonomy (NCBI): domain Eukaryota; kingdom Metazoa; phylum Chordata; class Aves; order Galliformes; family Phasianidae; genus Centrocercus; species Centrocercus urophasianus. The sequence continues at coordinate 38,564,596 of NW_024884142.1, forward strand.
CTCGGGCTCTACATTTTTTAATAATGAAATAGCTACTCGTGCAATTACATAAATATTATTACATAATATCTCCTTTGTATGCAAAATTAGAGCTACAATAGAAGAAGGTCCCACTATTCCAGGGCTGTGCCTGTTAATCCCACTCATCCACTTGGTGATTTGGAGCCACAGATGCTCCAGATCACAGAAGCTTTTGTAGCACACATTCCTCTGATCTGAGAGCAGGTAAATGTAAAACAAAATAACCGTAAAACAGCATGTTTTTCTGTATAATGGAACGAAATACACCGTGCCGTTCTATCACGCGTTTTTTTTTTTTTTTTTTTGTCTCGCCTCACGCCTGATGTATGGGAGCAACGCTTTATTTCCAACGCGTCAATAAAATACAGAGAAATACCTTAATTCCCAAGGTCAGCATTACACAACGCGAGCATAAAGGGAACGCGGCAGCGATCCCTCGCACGTCCAACCCCCAAACGAGGACAGCCCTTCGCTTTAAACTTCGATTCACGCACGGCGCACCCGGAATCGATACCGAATCCCGCTCCCGAACGCCGCGGCCGTGAGGGCGCTCACGGTCAGAGCCGCCCGGGCTGCGGGGACCCCACGCCGAGGGGGGGAACGTGACATGAGGGCGCCCCCGGGGCCGACCCGCGGCCGTGCCCCGCAGTGCAGCACGGGGCCGCCGCTCCCTGGGGCCGTCCCCGCGGAGGAGTGGGGGGGGAGCGGTGGAGGGAAGAAAGCGCCGCGGCCCCGCCGCATGCACGGCTCCGGCGCTCGGGCAGCTCCGGCCGGGCCGCGCCGCGCACAAAGCCCCGCGGGCCGCGCACCTGCGGCCGGGCTCGGGCAGGTGGGGAGGGGGCCGCGCCCCCTCCCCGCCACAAAGCGCGGCCCAGCGCCTTAGGGTCCCTTACCTGCGGGGGTGGCACCGAACACTCTGACGACGGGCACCCGCCGGGTCGGGGCCTCTCGGAAGTGCGACTGGCAGGGGTCCAGGCCGGGCAGCGGGCTGCCCATGTAGTAGTCGGCGGTCACGATCCTCACTGAGAACATGGTGTTGGCCGCCGCCGCCGAGGCGCGCACTGAGCGAGGCGCGGAGCCCCCCCCGCCGCAGCGAGGGAGCGAGCGCAGCCCCCTGCCCGCCCGCCCGCCCCTCCTCGGCGCGCGCAGCCCCACACAGGCGCGCGCCGTCTCCTTCTGTCCGCCTCTCGCCCGCCCGCCCGCTCGCTCCCCCCCTCCGCCCGCTGCTGCGCCGGGCGCGTGCGCGGGCCGCGCGCTCCCGCTCGGGGTCGCCCCCCCCCACGTCAGAGTCTAGAGCCCCGCCGGTCGCCGGCGCCTGAGGGGTAGCGCGGGCTGCTCCCCCCGCAGCAGCGCGTACGCCTCGGCGGCGGCGCCCCAGCTCCGGGCTGCAGCTGTTGTTGCCATGATGATGATGTCACGGGCGCAACCACTCGGGGAGCGGCGGGGGGAGGACGCGGGGCTCACGCACACGCATCCCGCCCCGGGAACGAGGGGAGGGGGGTGAGAAAAATGTCCGCCCGCCGCTCTGCCCCGGCCGCTCCCTCAGGAAGGGGGCTCGGCGGCTCGGCGGCTCGGCGCTCGTCCGGGCGGGCTTGGGGCGAGGCTTGCGGAAGCCCGAGCCGCCGGTGGGGCGGACCGGGGAGCGCCGATGCGCCGCCATTGGGTTAAGGCGGGCCGGCCGCCATTTTGGATGCCGAGTCGCCTCGCTGCGGGAAGGTGAGTCGGCACGCGGCGGGGATTAACGGCGCCGAGATACAAAATAAAAGCACGGCGGGCGGCCGGGAAGTGCTGAGGGCAGCCGCGAGGTTCCCCAACCGCCGCCCGCGGGGCCGCACCGCAGCGCCCGGGCCGCGCTCCCGCCCAGCAGTGCGCCCCCTCCGGCGGGCGGCCGAGCACAGGGCGGCGGTTGGTTTGCGGCGGGGCGGGGCCGGGCGCGCTGCGGCGGAGCGGCGGGGCTGGGCCGGAGGCTGGGCCGGGCTCTGCTCGCGACCCGCCCCTCTCCTCACAACTGCCGCTCCGCTCTGTGCCCCGCGCCGCGAGGGGAGGTCGGGACGTGCCGTGCCCGAACGCCGCAGCGTTCGACCTTGTCTCGCTGAGGGGGTGGGGGTGAGGCGCTTTGCTGCTTGAATCCCAGCAGAAGTGGGGAATCGCCTAGGAAACCGGCGTTAAGTTATGGGGAAAAAAATAAAGAGTTGTGGAAGCTAGGTGCGTCTCAGCCCCCGTTTGTGATTTGAGTGAGAATCGGGGGGATTTAGGGCTCTTTATTTGGTCCCTGGGCCGCTAGGAGAACTCACTTCATAATTTTCGGCTCATTAGGGTGGGTTTTGATTTAAAATGGTAACCAACGCCTCCAGCTGTGTTCTCTCTTGTAGTGTCTTTGTCTGGGAGCTGAGGCTTTGGGGAAAAAATACCAGAAGAGTTGACTGTGTGCAAGGACTGCCTCTAAAAAAGCAGAATCTTGGTAGATGTACCCAGAATTACGATGTTACATATGGGTGCAGGGCTGGATGGCGCGGAGACAAATGTACAAATCTGTAAAATATGACAGAAGTCCAATATGTGGAACATCTGTTTCACATTTTCCTTACATATGTTTTGGTTTTAGACTTAAACAAAAGACAGGCCAGGCAGTTGCTACCCTTCGTTTTTTTTCACTGTAATGAGCAGGAAGCTTGCCTGTCTGCTTCAAGGGTAGCTGCTGTCCTGCTCTCCCTTTGTACACTGTCTGTTTCCCCTGGCCTGCCCCTCTTTTCCTTCTGAAGCTTGCTTTTATGCAAACACAAGTAAAAAATGTCAAGTCACCTCATCTTCAAGAAGTCTTGCATCACAGAAGTGAGGAGTTGCAGTAGGATTAAAACCCAAACTGTTACATTGAAAATATAACTGAGCTACAACTTCTTTTTTTTTTTTTTTTTTTTTTTTTGACAGGCTGGTATTTAGAAACCCTTTGGAACTTAAAGAATATTCTTTTTAGAAACGCCTGATTTTCATGAAGACTAATAAATCACTAGGAGGTCACGGGTGGAACATGTTGCTAAGCAGTATTTCCAGCCCTTGCTATTTGAATGCATTTGGTACTGTTGCTTAATTGCTGCATTTCCCTGATTTTCCATAGAACTTCAGTATGGGCACCACTCCCTTCCACGCTCTTGTCTTTCTGTCTACATGATTGTCTGAATTCCTGAGTATTGCATCTTCCCACCACTCTTACTTCACTGACTGCTTAATGGCTTTCAACACCAACAGATGTGCTGTGTTACCCCTTAAGATACTACAACACTAGCAGTTCATTTCTGTGAGATACTGATCCACTGCTGTATTCTGTTGGTATATATACCCAGGCAACAGAACACAGTATGTACCTGCACCTCAGCTGAGCTGGTACATAACCCAAGGCATTTAAGCTGCTGAATATTCTGGCTTCTTCTAAACAAGCATTGTGCTTGATGTGCAGGCACAAGTTCACGTCTGTCAGCTCTGCTGAAGCGGAAGCGGTTTCCCACAATAGCATAGTGTAGATATCAGGAATCACTTTTTAGAAGCATGAGCCAGGAGTCACTAAAGCACGTAATTCGCTCTTCTATTACAACTAAACATTTTTGTTTGTTAAATCAGGGAGGGCTATGTTTTGAATTAAGAGGAACTGTTGAAAAAGGAAGATGACAGAACTGAGACAACACTAATACCTAAACTGCAGCCAGATTCCTGTCCATATGATCTTTCAATTCCTGAAAATGTTGTAAGAGACCTTAGGAAAAAACTACGGGACTTTCCTTCTTGATGCAAATAGTGTGATCCAAGTAGTAGTCTCAGTCATGGAGACATCTCTTTAGTACTTCCTCTGAGATACACTTTTTCAGTTTCTCTTCATTTCATAGAGCACACTTCTGCTTTCATATTCTTCTTGCAGTCACACAAAGGATGTGCGGTCACACCAGGATGAGAAGGTGTTTTCACAAAAGGTTTGAGCCAGCACTGTCAGGACAGGTCCCCTCCTTCCTCCTTCTAGTAGTGGAGCGACTGCATAATAAACTCAATTCAGATGCTGATCCAGGTAAAGGTGATCCAACTAAAAGTGTTGGCTTGGTTTTAACCTAGATCAGGTCCATCATCTGCCTCATTATAAATGTAGAAATGCCTGTGCTTGCACAGCGGAGAAGACAGAGCAGGGGCTGAGTTTGAGTAACAGGGAGCAAAAAAGAAGGCTTCTTCCAGCAGTATTGGCTTATGGTAGCATAAGTTGATCACTAGTTTAAGGCACTGAGGTCTGAGGAGCATCGATAGCATTGTCAATTTAACCGTTACAGTAGAGAGCAGAAACAAAGTCTGTGTCTGGATTTTCCTACGTTTTAGCTTGCGTGTCAGGGTTTGTCCTTAGTACTTACCTTATTTGTTGTTTGTTCACGTTGTGCACATCTATTAATTATAAATGATTATTTATCATTATCATTTATTATGATCATTTATTATTATTATTATTATCATTTATTATGATTATATTATCATTATAAATGATTTTTGATGGAGTTTATCCTCTACTACCTGAAAATGCTGACATCCTAGGATGTGAGTAATTACAAAAGGAAGCATCATGGTTGCAGAGCACTGCCACCCATTTTCTATGGTATCTTCAAACGCTGTGTGTACTCTGCAAGGTTTTATTCAGTTTCCTGTTCTAAAGCAAGCACCCCTTTCTCTGCTCCAGTTGCTAAGCAGCAACTCCCCATTAGCCAGCCACATATTTACATGAAAATAATCAAGCTTGCATATATATAACTGCTTCTAATCATGCAGTTAAACAACTGTACAGTAAAAAATGAGTATTAGTAATATTAGTTATCATCAAGACTCATTATTTTCTTTAAAGTTACAGTGTCCACGTAGAGTAAAATCAGTACAGGTTTGCTTTTCTTAACAAAAGATGTTTCAGTCTCTTCTTTCTCTTACTTCATACCGTATGCCTACTCAGAAAAATTGTTCAAAAATGTTATTTGCAATTCCCCCAAAATATATAACTGCGGTTATGAGCAGACAGAACTAACTAGGTCAGGGAAAAGCCATCTTTTGCAAGTGTCTGATTATAATAGCAAAATGCAAAAGAACTTGGTGGTAGAAGATTAGACTATAGTACAGAAGGTAACATTTTGTACAATACATCCTAACTTCGTAATTGACTTGTATATCCACGTTTGAGTTCCTGCCGATTTTCAGGGCATTCGGTATTTCTAAGGTCTGTTTTTATTGGCATGGTCATCATAGGCAAGCACACAGGAAAATTCTTTATGTGAGAGTCCTGACGAACATTTCTTACTCTCCCAGTAGTTAGACCTACTCTTGCTATGATTTGAGGCAGCGTTGTGCATGCCCACTGTACTACATACCACTGGAAAGTCAAGCGCTACATGGCTGTCAGCAGACAAAAATGTAAGCAAAAAAAGAAAAGCAAAAAGCTGAGCAACTCCCAGGCTACCAGACTGGCTTAAAGAGCCACTCGGGTTGCAGAATTCATTTGTAGAGGTAACTGTGCTTTGGAAATAGTGCTTAAGATTGTAATTCATGAGAGCTCTTAAAAAAAAATAATTCTTAGTGAACAGATACAGGCTAGGCAGTTGGCTCTGATGTGTAATGCAGTTGGGTTCTGTCAAAACCAGAGCGATAACACATTTAATTAATGGTCTTACACCAACATTTTGCCACTAGAAAACTGATGAGAAAACTGGCCTTGTCTCAAGTGTGAAAATACTTGGAAAGTATTAAAGCAGTCTTTTAGCAATGATCCTTAGTAAACCTGTCAGAGCAAGAATGGTGCCACATGATTGGAAGTGAAATACATTTGAAAGAGAACCCAAGAAAGCGTTATGGGCAACCCATTATGGGCAACCATTGCAGTATGTGGGGCCTAGGAAAAAAAATAAAACACAGAATAAAAAAGAACATGAAAGAAAATTCTTTCCTGTATTAGAGGTATATCTGTGGGAGGGATTGTTTTGGGTTCTGTTCATTTATTTTTCCTTTCAATATAATTTATTTTACTGACAAAGGAAATGAATTAGTGTTAATTTGCGCTCCAAGAAAAAGATTCAGTTTAGTGCCATATGAGAAATTAAGTTGGGTGCATAAAGAATTTCTAATGGGAAAGGAGGGCTATAAAACTAGAAGCTGTCTATAAGCAAAATCTGCCACTTAACATCTATAGGAGTGTTTTATTTAGTGCATAAATAAGAATGGCTGATAACCTTAATTTTGGAAAACAGATACACATAGGAAGAGTTGTCTGGCTTGCATTTAAATAGAAGTGTTATAATATCTTGTCTTGCATATCAAGTGCAAGGTTTTGAACTTGAAAATAGCTAAGAATCTTCCGCTCTGAACTAGAAACTCCTTAACCAGAAGTGGCAGAAGAAAAGTTCTGGAAGTGAGGCCTAAAATGCGTGAGGTTATTTCCATGAAAGCAAGTGATACATCAGTGTGATTGTACAAGATCTTAGGTCCTAGGATCAAGGTCCTAGCTTATTTGGGCTATTTTTTTAAGTCATCAAGAGAATATAAGATTCATTTGACTCCATCTAGGAAAACAGACAATGAAAGAGAACACAAGTGAAGTTTGTAAGTATATCACTAACTTTGGCATAAGCAGGAAGGAAAAATATTTAAGCAAAAGAACAGTACTGATATAGAATGATTAGCTACAAACTGGTCATAACAAATTTAAGCTGGAGATTAACTGGACATGAAAGATTTCTCACCAATGGAGGAAAGAGTTTCTTCTCTGTGTGGAAGTAGGAGAGCAGAGCTTTGTAACAAGTTTTATTATGGAAGTTGATTAGATTACCAAAGGAGGTTCTGTGATGTTCTTTGCTGTTTATCACATGACTGAATCTGATGATCAAAATTTTAGAAGAATTGCATGTAGTTCACTGAACATTTCAATTATGGGTTCCTCTAATTGATACAGATGATTTAGCCATTAGGAGAAAGAGCTTTCATCATCATTGCACAAAACACATTCTATGCCATGTTTTCATTTCAGAAAACCTTAGCTGTATGAAATACACTGCAGCAGGTTATACTGCCACATTCCATGTGCGTGCAAATAAGTTACATATACAAATTCTTATACATAATGCTTATATGAAGATACAAAACTACTTTTAAACCATTTTGTTTCCTGGGTTGCATTTGTTTTTAGCAATGTACATTTCAAACAGAAGTTTTAATTGGAAGTTATTTGACCATAACTCTTTTTCCCCCCCAACATTTTCAGGTTTTACCTTGGCCTAACATCAGAAGAACCTACCAGTGAATGTGCATACAAGAGAACACATAAGTACTCAAGGAAATGATATCATCTGAAATGTAAAAATGAATAAAGATTTTCACGTATGTAACAAAGCAGAACTATACTACTTTTATTTTAAAATCATATTAATTAACAGCATACACATAATACAAGAAAACTGACAGTAAATGCATTATGTTGTATCCAGAGATGAAGCAGTATTGATCTACTCTCTGCTAATGGAATTCTCTATGTCAAAAAGGGGTTGGGCTTTCCTCCTATGTTAAGAGAGCAGCATGTTGTCAAGAACAATATTTATATGGTTCTGTAATGAGTTTAGTGTATCACATGTTGTTAGAGAGCAGCTAACAGTGTAGTAGCAAGTGAAGTTTAGTGGCTGGATGTATGACAAAAAGAAGTTAGTAGTTGAAATTTAATTAAGATGATCTAATTAAGTCTTAGATAATCAAGGAGTATTGCTAGAGCCATTGTGTGAGCAGTGTTGCTGAATCAAAGCTATTAAAAAACTAGATGCCTGTAAGAGTTGGATATGGCCATAAAAGATCAAACTATGTGTAAATGACATCTAGCATTTAAACATTAATAGTGTTTGTGTGAATGGTATGTCTGTCAGAGTTGCTGGCAAGTTATGCAGTAGGAAGGCAAAAGTGGTTGAGCATTTGAATAGCTTTTGTTATGAAAATAATTGCTTTTATTTTTACATCTTACATACATTATCTCTTCCCAAGAGAAATTATGTGCGACTTGGTGGGGTTTACAAAAAATGTATTGTTTCTATGTACACATACATCATCCTACCAAACTCTGAAATTTCTATTCCATACAATGGAGCTGAGGTGAACGGCTGTAAGAACTGTTTTTAAATCAGCAACAAATTTTTCATATTCTCGTTCTTATGGGTAGCCACATCATTTAGCTGAAACTCTCCACTGAGGGGGAAAAAAAACAAAAAACAAAAAACAAAAAACCCATTATCTGATGCAAACAGTTCACCCAAGTGATTCAAATAAGTAATTTAAAAGATTCCATAATGTAAGGTTTCCAAGTAGTGTAACTGCAGAATGTCCTATCAGTCTCATAATAATTTATGCAGCCAATTGTATGTACACATGTGGTCATTATTTGAACTTTCCTTGTTTCAAAATGCGAAATGTGTTTTTAATGAATGAATCACAAAAATGGGGCTGGATGGTAAGTGGCAAAATCACCTGTTGTGCCATGTAGTCTGACTTACAAGCAGCATTCCCCATTCATGCATTAAAGTGAAAGAAGCTTCTGTCTGGTATGTTGATCACAAACAGCCATCTGTTATCCAGGAAGAGATAGGAGAGTCACCAGCAGAGTAAACTTAAAGTGCTTTAAGATTAAATTAAAGATGGCAGAGGCCTATTAAATGCTTTCTCCATCTCTGTCAGTATTGGTTTCTGTAATATATGAATGCATACTTTATGCTGCTGTTCCAGACACCAACTATTCCCCCTCCCCCCATTAAGTCAACTACCTGTAGTTCAGAACACAGTTTAAGATTTCCTGTATTGTCTGTCTTCCTTTTTATCACCTCTTTCCCCTTCC
>NW_024884142.1:38573588-38623742 GCF_019232065.1 Centrocercus urophasianus
CATTCTTGGTTTCTTCCTTTTGAAGAATTTTCCAGAACAAGATGAAAGTTAAGAAAGATTTTGAACTTCTCATTTGCGTACCTTAAGCTACACTTGCTTATGTTTGCAATATTTTCTTTTGAGTCTTTCCAGCCCCCAAAGGATTTCTGTTATTTTTATGTGAATTCCATCCAATTTGCAGAGATCATTTTAGTAATATGCCTGGGACTCATTGGTGAATTCCAGGTGTAGTTACAAAGAGCACAGATGAAGAATTTATGATTTATTGTCTAGGTAGAGCCTTTTACGATGTTTCAGGTACCCATATGACCTCTGTGTGTAAGACAGAATGAATTGCCAGATGACGTTAACATTTGGTACGCTAAGAGGCTCGAGTGGCTTAGCTGATTGTTCACAGAGAAAACGTTCTGCAATCTGCCCTAAAGCTACATGGGAGAAACCGTTACCTTCCTGCTCTAGGATACAGTACTTCCAAGTACGCAAGTCAAATCTAAATTAGTCTTTTTGTTGGTATTCTGTTACAGATTCATTTGCAGTTTCTGCTTACTTGTTATCCTTAGATTCTCTACAAATATTATGCCATAAGGTTATTTCCATCCCATTGAATATGTTCCAGAATATTTCCCTCAGTATTTTCCACAGCAATAACTTGCTTTTTTCTCCTGTACTTATCTTCATCTTGCTGTTTTCTGACTGAATTGTAGCCCTTATAATTACTTTGATATACCTCCATATCCTTGCAATTGTCCACATCATGGCCTCTCAAAGATTAATGAAGATGTCAAAGAAAACAGCACCTCATAACAGTTCCTTTGCCACTACACACACACAGATACATTGTTGCATGTCCTTTTTCACATAAGTCTTTTATTTGCTATCAGTTTTCAGATTCATCTTGAGCCCTACAGTATTCCCTGTTTTCCTTAAGCTTCAGAGTTTTTACACAGTCCTTATTTGTCTAATCATCTCTCACTCAGCATAATCCATCCAGTACATTCTGAGTGACTTGGGAGTTTCACAAGAGTAACAGATGCTTTCCTGAAATTGGAATACCTAACACCTAAAGACTTCCTTCACACCTTCTATTTTGTTATGGCTATTGGTAAGAGTGCTGTTTTTCTTGTAAACTAGACACTGCCTAGGAGTCTGCTGGTCTTTATGGCTAAGATTTTTCAGACATGCTTATCCTAAGGTTAAGTCTAGCATAGCTTGAAGTTCTAAAGGTAGTGTTCTAATATATGTTCACAACTAAATGATTTTCATGACTACTGAAGCCTAGTTTAAACAGTATTCACTTAATACTTCTTAGTGCTGTTCTTTTTCTCAGTACTGATAGGTTTTTTCAGGGGTTTTCTTCCTCTAGTGCAGATCTTAATGGGCATAAATAATCAGGAGTGGGATAAATGAATGGTGTAGATACATTTAAATGCATCCTCTTAAGATGCAGAAAGCTACAGAATGCCATAGAACTATTTGCTAGAGATTTAATATTTAGCCAGCAATTATTAGTATTTTATTTTGATGTGACATTCATCAGTTAACACAGTTGCACTTCCTAACTCTTTCTAAAAAAATCAAAGCTCATTTCCATTTGAAGATGCAAACACTAGCTGCTAATTAATAATACTGTAAGTATTTTTAGACACTGGTAGGCAGGTGGCACATCTGGGAAAAAGGCAATGCAAACAGAGTGGTGTAAAGGTGTAACAGAATGAAAAGCATAGCAACAACAGCAAAGTAGCGTGGTCCTAGGCTGCAGCAAGGGAGTTTGCTCAACTGCAACAGCCATGGGCACAGAAATAGAGGAAAGAAGCTGCTTACCTTCAGAAGATATCAGGGACGCAGAGCTCTCCAGCAAGCTGCCCTCATCTTCACTGCCAACCCTTAAATGAGGTCTGGGAAGGGGTGGATCCTGGCTCCACCCCTTCCAGTCACTCAGGTGCACTGCATACACCTGAGCTCCCCTGGGTTGGCCCTGCCTTCCACCGGGTGCCACTGTTTCATGGCTTAGCGTTTCTGCTACAAAAGGTGATCCCAGAAAGATATTACTAGAGCTGAAGTTCATGCAGAATATGGTCTTCCTAAATATGTATTCCCTATATAAATACTACTGTGTGTGCTTGATGTATAAAAATATAATTATTAATGTGGACCACCAATTACAGTAATGTCTAATAAAGGCTGACACTATAAGTACAAGCCTAATCAGCACACAGATCTACCTCAACAATTTTGGAGACTTGCAAATAAAATATATTTTCTTGCCAGTATATTGATCGTTGTATATCTTAAAGCATGAGATAGATACAGTTGGAGATACAAAGTTAGGTAGAACACAAATTTATAAAGTGTTACCTGTTATTCTGATGTGATATGTAAGTGGTAGTTAGGAAGGAGGGACACCATAATTCTGTTTCCAGTTTCTAGGGGGAAAATCTTGTGTGGTGTTTATGAATTTCTAGTCAGGTACAGAGATCAGGTACTTTTACTCTGGAAGCTGTGCAGTTAAATGACCGTGACTTGATTCTGCTGTAATGTGGTGTCTCTTGAGTAGTCTTGCAGCTGCGTTAGTTAGAAATTCAGTGATAGCTATTTTCTTTCAAAAGTGGTAACTTGATGGCTTGGCTAATAATATCAAACAACACGAGCCCCCAAATCCATAGAATATAAACGCAGTGTCTTCTTCAGTCTCCCTGCCCACAGCACCTTTTCTTCCTTTTCGTATGCTACTTTAAAAGATATTTTGTGGAGATAGTATTTTGAGTAGCTGTTTTTCTCAGGACAGAATGTAGGCTTTTGTATCATTCTAATACTTAAGTGATGTGTTCTCACTAGGACCGTGCTTTTTGCAAAAGAAAGTGATTGTAGATTGAAACTATTAACACGGGGAAAATAGGAAATGGTTATACTGTAAAAATAACTGTGAAAATGTCTCAGATTGTTCAGAGAGGGAACAGCCTTCCAAGAAGTGATCACATTCTCACGCTCTGCTTTAAACACATTCTTTATCTTTAAAAGGAAGCAGAAGAGAATCAGTCAGTAAATCAAATGTAATCGAGGTCTAGTCTGCAAAACTGTATCATTCTGAAATAAGGCATTAGGTGAACAAGAACTGCCAGTGCCCAGACCTCTTGTGCTCTGAGAAAAGTGCATACATCTTTGGTCAGATAATATCTTTCTTGCAGCTCTTGATGGTTTTTCTTCATTGTGTGAAGATAGCAATTATGGTTACTATCTATTAGAAAACAGACTGTACTTTTCTACTGCAGTGAATAAGGATGTTGTGTTGTTTTGTTTTTTTTTTAATCTGCTTGTTTAGAGAAGGAAATTGGATTTCTTACCCCAAAACCTCCACCTTCATTTACTTCTTGTTGGCAAAATAAAACCCATACAACTGTTGAAAGACTGCATGTTCTTGCTGCAACTTTGTAAACCAGTTTTGTGATGAAGGTTTCACTGCCAGTAACCTGAGTTTGTCTCCATTGCTCCAGCATTAGATCAGTAGTCAGTTCCCTAATTTCTTCTTCACCTAGCAGGTACGAAATTGCTTTTTGCTTGCAGTAATGCAAAAATTGGTTATTTTAAACAAAAGAAATTAGTAGTGTTTATATTTTTCAAGTTCCTTCAGAGTAGCTTTATCTTTTATCTATGTCTTAATAAAAACAAAGTATTTCTAGCTAATTTTAATTCAGTCATCAATAAAATGGGAACGTTGTTACTTTAGAGGTAAAATAAAAATCCAAATTACTTGGCATTAATTATACTGTGACAGAAGAATTTATAATTTTCTTATTGGGTTCTTCACAATGTTCCTTACCATACATTACATTTATGCAATATTATGAAATAATGAAGGCCGGAGAGTTGGCTGAGTCTCGCTGTGTCCAAGTGCTGTCCCCTGAACTGCCTGGGAGCATCACTCCAGATGGTTGTTATGGGCCAAAGCTGCCACGCAGCATGCTACCAGCTTGGCAGTGCAGGTGATGAGCAGTCTGATGTTCAGTTTATTCCATGGTACCACTGTATTAAACAGGACAGGTGAAGCAGCAGTGACTCAAATAAAGTATTTTAAGTGTTCCGCTGTGCCAAGCTCAGAAGAAGACTTCTAGGGGGGTCTTCAGTCCCACTGAATTTCTTTCTTTTCTAAGTGCCTCAAATACATTAATTTCATGATATCCAAATAAATAAGTAATAAGAGCACTTGCCTAGGAGTCCTTAGTCCCTGCACTCAGTACTGTGCATTCAAGCTGTATAATTACTGCTTAATGAAAATACGTAAGCAGCCTAGGAGACTAAAGTATCCTTATTCTTTCTGGCCTGAGTGTCTTCCATTCCCCAGCACAGATTGTCAAAATCTCAAGTTGGATGTCAGAGATGCTTTGTACACAGGCCTCTGCTGATGGGAGTACTCTCCTAGCAAACAGGAGAGGCTGATCTAAGTCCTTCAAGCAGTAAAGGCACAGAATCCAATCAACCATTTCCTTTCCAGCTGCTGTTGAATAACACATTGTCCTAACCTCTGTTCTGTGGTGTAAGAGTAGGTAACAAAGGTATGTGTCCCAAAGGAGGGTGAGATATCCCTTACTTCTGCCAAAACTTAGTCTAGAAAAGCTCTCAGGCATTCGAAGTAAATTGTTGCCTGATGGCTAACCTAAATTTCACCAAGGAGAGCAGCAAAAAGTGGCCTCCTCTAAGGTGCTTTCTAAACTGCCATATGTAAGTCTTTGGTTAGAATTCTTAGGAATACGAAGGTTCTCGCGCACTCTGGTTGCTAGGTACTACTTCAGCTGAGCTCTCCAGCTTCATACACTTACTCATCTTTATTGTTGGGTAGGGTGCTACTTAGTGAGAGCACTGTTCTGTGCTCAGTTGCATGGGGATAAGTGGCTATGCAAAGGACAGAGTTCTAAAGAAGGTAGTCAGTAGATTTTATATCTAATTAGGCCTCTAATCCTGCAGACCGTTCGTGGTTTCGCATTATGATATGTTCATGTTGTCTTAAATGGGACTGCTTACTTAAGTGAGGTTCTGGGTGTAATTGCATGCAGGTTCACATCTGGGCAATCACATTTTAGCTCCATACTGCAGCACTGTAATGAATCAGATAGCTCTGATGTTACCCTTGGCCAGTCACGGTGAAGGGGTTTCTGAAATGGAGAATGTTTCTGTGTAATGGCTTACACTCCATTTCCATGCTCATTCAAACTAAGTGCTTACAGAAGCACATCACACGGAGTATTTTAACTGTTGGGTTAAAAGAGTCATAAGGCATAGATTTTCAATGCTGTAGGTCATGAGGCTGCAGTTTCACTGGGTTGTGTGCTGTATTTGCATAGGCAGATATTCAGACAGTTAATGGTAGCACAGAATGCTTTAATGATTTTCATTTGCATCAAGCTGTTCTCACCTCTTAGTAACATAATGGATAAATAAAAGAGCCTTTTGTTTGCTCTCCATGAAACTTACCAGTGATTAAGTGGTGCTGAGGGAACAGGCTGATGCTCTTAAAACACCAACAAAAAACAACAACAACAACAACAAAAGGAGCAACAGAACTGGCCATCAAAGCTGACTTCAAAGTGACCTACTTCATTTTGAGGTAAAATGGCACTTGAATAATTTCATTTTAATGTTGTGCACATTTCCTAACTCAAAACACAGACGTGGTCATTCCAAACAAAATACAGAAATAGTTGCTCATCAGACACAAATCATTTGTTAGGGTCCACTTCGTAGCGTTGAATTACAAACAAAGCAATACAGTCTTTGACAAGATTTACTTCCAAATGGATTCAGCAGCCATTTTTATTATTAAAAACTATGTCCAGAATATAAATTGGAGGAAAATTGATACATTTTGCACTACAGTTGTGACTCCACTGGCCTGGTTTTAGCTTTGACGTTTAGCAGTGACAGTATATTTTTTCCCTTTTTTTTTTTTTCTCCTAAATTTGTTAGAGTTTCAGCTCTGCGTGTAGTGCTGAAAACCACAGCCAAGACAGTGCATACCCTCATTAGGCAGATTTCCACGGTCTCTATTTAGGGTACAAGGGTACAATATTCCTGATGCCAGCTAGGATAAACAGGCTTTCAAGTACTTGGGTTTTTTTTATTTTCGGTTGATAACTTCCAGTCCTTTCAGTTTTTAACCTTGTGCCTTTGAGATAGTGATCTTGAGTACTTACTTCCTGTGGCACTCAGCTTCTCTCTTTCGAGCTTTGTGTTATTTAAATCGAGATAATGAACCTGACTTCATATGTTTGGGACACCCTCAGTTTTCACAGAATGAATTGGGTGTTTGAGGCACACAAAATATGTAAATTCGGATCTGCTGAATATCTACTTTTAATGATCTTTCCGTTTGTTATTGGCTTTGATTTGTTCAGTGTTTGACCGGGGGCTAATTAAATTCCTGAATTTACAATAAGAATATGTTAGTCTATCAATTCCTTCACTGATTTTAATTCCTTTACTCTTCCAGTTAATTTTCTTTTGAATCTGCCTTTGTGTTCTCAGTGGGACATAAAAGAACTAGTGAACTGCCTGAATGCAGGGGAAGCTGAGGGAAATCTCCATCTGCAGTCAGTCTCCCCCATTGCAAGAGGGGTGTTGGATGTCATTATGTGTCCAATAAAGATGGCTGAATTCACTGATTACTGCCTGAGTAGCATAACAATTCCTTAGAGATTTGTTGCAGGAGGGAAGGGTTTAAGATTTCTTCTAAGAAGAGATCTGTGCATACGAGGATATTTTTATTATACTTTATTATACTTTGGGTTAAGAATGAAATGATATTTGCAGGTATGCTTGATTTAGGTGTATAGTAAGATGCAAACTGTTATCACACTATTGGCAACATATTTCAGTACATGTATATAAGGACGTGTTTTACTTGTATTAGCAATGTAGGTTGTACGTTGACAGCCCGACAACGGCTGTAATCATCTTCATCTTGGTTTTTTTTTTTAATATGTACAACACTTTGAAATATAACTTCCTCAGTATACATCACTAAGAAGATATTGCAGAAGCAAACACTTTAAGCAGAGGTGAAGCACTGTCGCTAACGCAGACAGAACTACAGCAACTCTGTCTGTTCTAGCTGCAGTGGGAAACTTTGCTCAAAAATGTTAATTGAGTGGTTTTAATTGAGTGCCAGAAAATTGCTTCTGTGTGGTTGTTCCTGCTTAGAGAATCCTCAAACTCAGTGTTTTCCATTTTTCCTTGTTTCTTTCTTTCTTGGCTAGTAGTTGCTTCCATCAATTGGATTTATAAACTATGAATCTGAAGAAGATATGTTGTCTGGAGGATTTGATCCAGATGTACATTATTACCTTTTTGATAAATATCTTTTTAAGTACTTACAGTGAAGAAGGGTTTTTTGTTTTTTGCTTTTTGTTGTTGTTTGTGTGTGTGTGTGGGGGGGGGGGGGAGGCTATTTGTTTTTTTAATGTTTTAATATCCCAAGTATCTTATTAGCAGCCAAATTAATGCTGAATAAAACCCCAGAAAATTCAATAGTATTTCAGCAGGGATTCATTCAGCCCTTGGGTTTTGGGCTGTATCGTATTGCAAGCTCTTAAAAATAAGAGTGTTTGGAAAGCTGCAGGCTTCCCATCTTTTTGTCTGGAAAAGTTATAAAATGGAACAGGCAGGCTTTTCACTGAGCTGCTGAGAACGCAGTTCTGGCTGTGCAATCAGGTCTAAAAAAGGAGCAAGATCTGCACTAAAAATAGAAATGGAGGCTGAGCCAACTGCAGTGGGAGTTACAATCCTTGCACAGCAAAGGGTTGGTAGGTTCAGCTGAGGACACTCAGTTACAGAAAATCAAATAAACTTTATCCCGCTCCTGTAAAGCCATCATACCCTAACTGCTCTAACTGGATTTTTAGCAGTCAGCAGAACTATTAATCATTCCTGCAAATTAACATCTTCTTTCAGATGCAGAATTTTTCCAGAGAGAATTATATTCATCCCACCGTAAGAGGGAAATACGGGCTGGTTTCACATAACTGTTTGGAGAACATAGGGGCAAACTGCATAGATGTAATGCACTTTCTCATGGCTAGAGAAATGCATTAATACTATTCTTTTGAGCATTAAGCTGGTGTGCCTGCTGATATTATAGACTCCAGGTGGGCATGCTCTGCTGACTCAGGTATCTTTCCAGACCTTGGAACCTTGTCATGGACTGCAGACATTCACAGTAGGTGCTTTGAGGGAGGGAGGTTACTCTGGTCATTTCAAGAACAAAGTACAGAACACAGTAGGCCGTCTGCTGCATCCTCTCCTGTCCTGTCTTATCCTGTCCTTCACTGGGAGCGCAGTTCAGGAAGCGTTGAAGTGTTTTGGTCATTTGAGACATGGGAAAACCTAGATAGCAGAGAGAGTATGTGGAAGAAGGCCAAAAAAACAGAGATCATTAAACTTTCACAGGCCAAGTAATGTATATGTTTGTAAATTATGAATTAATTACTTCATTTTCCTTTCTTATCTGCCTCCCCACCAGAATATCAACTATGCTATTTCTCATGTCCAGACTCTTCTCCCAGCACCCATAGTTTCATCTCTTCCACATTCCGTATTGAGCACACAGTTTAGCAGAAGCTGAGAGCAGTTGCCCTGCAGAAGGACATGATCAGCACAATGTTGCTGGCGAGGAAGAAGCAGCCTTCATCTCCAGCTGAGTTCAGAAGGCTGTTGTTACTGTTGTTGTATTACCATTACTTATGCTTATATTTGAAAAGCTGTATTTTCTGGGGAAAAAAAAAAAGGAATGCATGCAGTCAAAGGAGGCATAGAAAAGGGATGATGATCAGAAATGGCAGCAAGTGCTGAAATATCTATCATTGTATTTTGGTTGCATGCAAATCTTAGACTGTTTCATTTACCAACTTTAGCTAAATCTTTATAAGACTACCTGGGGCTTTACCCTCAGTTAACTGTGGGCCATTCATGTCCAGTTTCTGTATACCTTTAGCTGTTACTCTTTGGAACCAATCATTTGGTATAATAAAGAGCAGTGTAGCCCCATAGTGCAGACGTGGTTTTATCAGTGACTTCGTGGAAATAAGTTAGTGATTGTGCTAAAAAAAATAAGAAATTAATTTAAAAAAAAAAAAATCCCAATCCAAAGAATTGTTAAAATTATGTATGCAAAGAAAAAAAATAATTTTAGTAACATGCTTTAAGTAACTTCATGTTGTAGAAAGAGGAAAGGTATTACTTGAACACACAATTTCAGGGGCTTTTAAAAAATGTTGCTTAAGATGGGGTGGATTATAGGTTAGGAAACCACAGTGACAGAACTGAACTGTTAACAGATAACCACCTAACTGAATATGAGCAGGTATGCAGTTTTACCTTAGATGCTTTTTCATGGTTAATCTTGAATTTAATTATTAAGGTTAATTCTGCAGGTCCTTACACACACAAAAGGAATGAATTCAAGACTTTTTTTGTTAAGTTGAATCTGTGTTTATCAGAGCCCTTTCAAAATGCAAGAGAGGTCACAGCTGTTCTTTTCATTCACACGTGATCTGGTAAAACAAACAACATATGTATGGGGCATAAGAGTTTAGCACTCAGAACATCGGGATTTGTATATAAATTTGAAAATTGTAAATAACAAATTGTGTTTAACCTTTATCTTTTTCTCCCATCAACCTGATCTGTTAATAAAGATTTGTGTTGCAATTGAGGTCTTAACGTGTTACATTGTTCAGAAAAATAACACTTTCTCCAAGTGCAAGATAACAAGGTCCATGTTTACATTCTCACCCTTAATTCTAATTGTCATAAGTCTCCTAGATTTACATAATTAGTACATTTACATAATCACTGAAGACCTTCACGTGCACTCCATTGAAAGTAGACCTGAACCCTGCTGAAAAATCACGCTTATTCCTATTTCAAACGGCAAGCATGCAGGAGTGACTGCAGATGTAGGCACAAAGACTTTTTCTTTAGAGCTTGGTGGCATCTGAGCGAGCTTGGTAGTTTAGCACACTAGCACAGAAAGGCTCACAAGCAGCCTGCTGGCAGTCCATGCTGCCATATTGTATCTAGAGCGGATGGGGCTTGGGGAGAGGAGCTGCAGGATATAGCATGCTCACATCTGGCCAAAGGACTTTTTGTTCTGCCACAGTGTAGACAATAGTTGTAGTGCTCTTATTTACTCAGGGAGATGGAGCTTCCAAATGCTGAATATTAAAAAACAGACACAAAGCATGTCATTGAGTCTCTTGCAAGTCAAGTGGGAAGATTAGCTGAATATTTCACAAGTACTAAAAAATTCATCCTTTTTTTTTTTTTCCCCCTTGATGGAGACAGCTACAGAAACCCATTCGTTTGCACATTAGTTGTCACAAGGAGATTTGCTCTTGTATCAGACATTGAACTCACATTTGACTTTCTCAAACCACAGAACCCTTACCCCTCGTTTCACTCTAAAAATTCTGCCAATTCGGGGGAAATACACTTAGACTACTGTAGACACTTAGACTATGCTAGACTGAAACTAGAAAGCAAGTACTTGAAAGCAGAATAGGTGGTTGTGATTCTGTTAAATGATAGTAGCAAAGATGAACTTCCTGTAGGAAATGAGTAATTCACAGGATATGGGTTAGAACTTGACACTGTGCGAGTCACAACTGAAAGTTGAGAACGGCCTCTTTACAGCTAGGTCAGACCCTTGGACTGTTCAGTGGCCAAGCACCTATAACAGAAACGCCACCGTGAGTGTT
This sequence comes from Centrocercus urophasianus, assembly GCF_019232065.1. NCBI lineage: Eukaryota > Metazoa > Chordata > Aves > Galliformes > Phasianidae > Centrocercus > Centrocercus urophasianus. Next base: position 38,584,334 of record NW_024884142.1, read on the forward strand.
AGCTGTCTTCTTATATGGCTTGAGTTGGTGCTGGCTGTGTCTGTGCCAGGAACTAATTAAATTATAGCACTTGCATAAAGTCTTCTCTTGTGTACTTGGTCTTCAGAGTAGCTTGGTAAGAGGTTTCAGTAGACATTCCTATTCAAAACATGGACAGGAAATCAAAAACATTTGAAGGCGTCTTCTCAAAATGAAATGATCCTGAGTGGATACAGCACAGGTCAACAAGACGATGATTTCTGCATTTCAGGAATCACGGTTTCCTGATTTACTTACCTGCCAATCCTTCTAATTACCAAATTACGTGGCAAAATCAAGTAGAACGCAGCATAAGCAAAAGGATAATTCCTTTTGATCTTCACTTGCCAAAAGAGTTCTGATTTCCTGAATGGGATATTCATGAAACTTCAGGACTTCTCTGCATTTGGAGCCAGAGAACAAAGGAATGGTTTGATACCTGGACTCGAGGTTGTTTCCTCTCCTGGCCTGCGTGCTGAGTGGCCATCAAGAATAAGAAGCCTTGCTTTTCTCTCAGTCTTCATTAGTGGTAAAAAGGCAAGTTTAAGTGGCAAAACAAATGAAATTTTCTTCCTAGAGCAGAAAATTCTTACAGAATGTCTTGAATACATTTGAGGAATCACCACATAACGTTTTAAACTATCTTCTGGCTTAAGAGAAGTCACCAATCCTGAAAGGTTGGAAGAAGTTGAGCTTGTAAAAGTCTACACTAAATTGCTTCTTCCACGTCACCCAACTATGGTTCTTGAAAGGTCTAGCCAAGGTAAACACATCAGTTCATGCTCCTCAGACTGGACTCATCAACTTTCAGGAGTCCCTATCCTTGACAAGAGTTTTATGTTCTTGTTTACTTTTGTCAGATAAGATGACCTGAAGGCTATCACTGTGAGAAGAGCAAAAATTTTGAGGAGCCTCAAGGCTTGTATCTGCTCAATGGGTGTACGAGGCTTCAAAGTCACATAAGCAAATGTTAATTCTGGCAGATACTCGGATACACCTCTCCTAGAACTCCTGTTGCTATGTCATAAGCAACTTTTCATTCATTTTGATGCATAAAAAGCTTTTCTGCAGGTTTGTTGTGCAGTGAAATGCAAGCAATGATAGTGTGAGAATGTTCAATCGTAAACAACTTGTTTTAAAGCTATGCCTGCACAGGAATGTATTGATATTTAAAAACCCAAGCAGAATTTTCAACTGCTTGCCAGGCAGACAGTTTTATGATGAAGGTAAACCCTCATCCCTAAAAGCAAAAAATAAGGGCATCATAGAAATAACAATTGGCAAGAATACTTTTGCTCTCAAAGAATTCTGTACATTTCCAGATTACAGCCAAGCAAAACATAGGTAAGCATCTGTCTGCAATCTGCACAGTTGCAGGATGTCTTTTCTGCCAACTCATCCCTTAAATAGTAATAATTTCCTTGTAGTTGTCCTATTGTCATACCTTATGTGCAGTTGCTTGGACTTGCAGAGTGGCTCATAAATATGGTAAACTGGAGACTAGATAGCACTTAGGAAAATGAGGATGCAGGAGACTAAAAAATAGTAAAAAAAAAAAAAGTGGCAAAATGAGAGCAGAGCAGAAGGGGAGAAAAAGAATTAGCTCTGAGGAACGTCAGTGCCAGTAAATGTAATATCCTACTCTCGAGCAAAAGGGAATAAAGCACAGATGGAAACGGGAGGGTATATTCATCCAAACCCATTATAAGAAAGCAAGCTGATTGTTTCTTTTGTGTTCTTTGCAGTGTTTTTACGCCGCTTCTATATAAAATCATGCATTGTCATTAGTGAGGAAAAGGTAGGCCTAGAATTTAAACAGTCCTTTAAAAGCAAGCATATGCTGCAGAACTAGTGAGCAGCAGAGATGGGAAATAGATGATGGTGGCCGTTCCTAGAGAGTCCACAGACATTCTGAAAACTAGGGATCAAATCCAGGCTTCATCCTCTACTTCAGTTAAATAAGCTGCAGCAGTCACTGGCAGGTTTGTTTTCCTGTAAGTCAGAACTCCACTTTCAGACTTTGAACTCTTACCTTTGCCCTTTCATTTCAGGGAAAGACCAGCACGTACTTATGAACACAAAATTATTTTATTTTCTGTAATGATCAAATCCAAATGTTATTTTACCTTTGCCAGCTTTGTGTAGGGTGATGTGCCATCTTGCACATTTATTTTCCTGGAGTGATTCCCAGAAGTATGGTATGCTTTTTCTTGCTCATGTCTCACTCATTTTATTTATGAGTTGTCTACACCGGGTTGTCAGTGCCTGGGGACAGGCCTACACAGGAAATCTGTAAACGATATTTAAAACATAAAAGTAGGAGAGTAGCAAAAAAGCACGGTAATACTCCGAAGGATCTAATTCACAATATTCACAATCTCACCTAGATCATGGGTAGCTTAGTGTCCCTGTTTTAAACCACAAGCACTTTTATCTGTTTTGTCACATAGAAGGAAAAGATGTGGTAAAGATTACAGAGTCTGAAAGAAATTCTACTTAATGCTCACTGATGCTCTTCAGCTGCTAAAAATGTAAAAGCTGAAATCTCACAATGCACCTTTGTAGCAGAGTTATGTAGTGCTAGAGGAGTGAGAATGAAACACTGTAGTCTGGTTCTCTATTTGGAATACTTAGCCTCAGTAAGCCTCACATTTACGAAAGTCTGTCAGTTCTTGTGGAATTTGGTGGATTCAGTTTTTCAAACTGGGCACACAGAGCTTGGGGAGACACTGATTTAACATAGCAATAAATAAATTCCAGCTTTTAAAATTTGCTAGTTGCTTAATAAAATTAAGAGGAAATGTTATACCTGAATTGTTTTAAGTGTGGAGTAAAATCCTTCCATGTTCAACATCCATACATAACCTGAAATATCAAACTTGTGAGCTAAATGCTGTGGGGGTGTATGTTCAGTTCAAAATACCAAAATTTCAATTAAGGACAATGAGCCAACATTTCCAGGTGATATCCCTGTCAAGTGGAAACAATTTGAAGAGCAAATTTCAACCTGGCTTACAGAATTACAATTAAGTTACTCTCTGATGACTGAATCTAATAGCAGCATCATAATTTTGCAGTTCTGGGTTCTTACTGATCGCATAGAAAGTGCATTTTTAAAGGTTTTTCTCACTGTTAGGTACATGAATTGCTATTATCTGGAAAATACATCAAGATGAGGCCTTCTTTCTCCCATGCCATCACAGCTGGAAACAGCATTTTGCTGTTGAAATCTGATCAGTATCATATTATCCCTTTGATTACAGCTGTGCAATCTCATTAATTGAGGAATAATATGACCTAAGGAAATTCAATGGCTAGTAACACTGTATAGGAAAACTGATATACAAAGTTTGATGTACATTTTGAACTGCAGTTGTATTTATAGGCTGACCGCCTGAACAAACAAATACTTCTTACCATCCCCTAGGCTTGCTGTGAGATGCCACAGGCCTACACTTTTCCCTATCATACAGATAAGTGTCACAAAAAGGTCAGGCCAGAAAGCAGGGCATCACCTCTACCCGTCTGATGTTCTGATTCATTTAAGAAGTCAATCTGATATTCACGCTTGCATTCTTCACCTGGCAAATGTTCCACTGCTGGGTCTCTTTATAACCACTGCACTAGATGTGATGAGTCTGCCATCCAACCTAGCTCGTTAACACGTCAATACATTTCAGCAGTGCTCTTAAACTTGCAAGCTGTAAGCACAGGATCTCGCTCACAGGGCTGTCTACATGCCTGTCTATGTGAACTGGCATTCAGTGAGGTGCTCAGCACAGCACATGGGTGGTGTGGGGCTGCCAGTACATGTGAGAATAAGCAGAGTGGGGAGCAAAGCATGGAGCCAGACAGAACCAAGATCGTTCTGAGTGCTGTGCAGAAGCAGCTTTGTGGCCATACAGGCTTTCTAGTCATGATGCACAAGTGATTGTACTTCTGTGCAAGGAGGCTAAGCCCTCCTTCATTCTCACTGCAACTGCAGAGCAGGAGGGAGATGTAAGGGCTCTATGTGACATAACAGTTACCACCACCAGGTTGATTCAACCTTACATCAAACAACATTAACCGTTTTGCTGATGTGCAGGATGGACACACCCTGCTGGTAAGGTGACATGACATGCTGCTTCTGCCTGTTGTTTCTCCTGACACCTGGACTCTCAAAATGATCACTTTAGAAATGGTTCACTACGTGACCCTGAAGAACTAATTACTCAGTGGAATTACCAAGAGTGAGGTAGCCTGAGGACAGGCATTCCTGCAGCTAGCTTTTCAGATGCTGCCTCATCAGCTACCACTTGGTAAAGTCCCAGCTCTGGTGTCAGTGAATACCTAAAGGGAAGCATTATCCATGGCTGCACACTGTTTTTCTGATGTAAGGATTCCAAGTAAAACCAGTTACCTCACTGAAAGCTCACACCCATGTATCTCCCCATGCTCCTTCAATACCATACACTACTGAAATGGTCACCCTCTCCATCCTGACACCTGAGTGTGCAAGTAGAGCTCCTACTTTTCTGGGTAGCAGAGTTTTAACAAGCATTTTCATCAGGCATACCAGAGCAACAGGCAGGTCCTGATGCACGTAGTTGTTGCCCTTGGAAATGGGAACATGCAGGTCCTCCTGGCCAGGGAGCAGATCTATTTGGGGTCTGTCACTCATCTCAGACCCAGGACCTACAGACGACTTTCCTGAAGGTATCCCTTCTGTCATACCCTTGCTACAGGTGAGTGAGAGATATGGCACTGGCCTTGGAGAAGCAGCACAATTTGTTCCAGTAGACAGGACTGGAACGAGCACATCCCACTTCATCGCTCAGCCAGGATGCTTTCTGCAAAGGCACTGCAGAGTGCAAGCCACCAGCTGGGGAGAGGAAGAGAGAGCACATCTGATGTTGTCTTACCCTGGTCATTGGTCCCACAGGTTTCAGCCAAAACTGCAAGAGATGCCCCTTGTGAGGCTGGCTTGTTGACCTCTGCTGCTGTTGGTAGCAAAATGAAGATTACCCCTGTGGTGATTCAGGCTGACCTAGATTTTTATTTTTAAAAACAAACCAGCTGGGGTTGCTCAGAAGTTTATGCTCTGTTCTTATTTGTTGTTGTTGTTTCTGTTGTTTTCTTTAATAGGAAAGAAATCACTCCGAAGCATGCCTAGGCTTGTTGCAGGTGGTTACATTCAGCTGTAACCTGCCTGGTTGAGAGCTTGGTGAGGTGAGGGAGGGAAAGCATGCTAGTTTGAACTGGATTTAGTAGCAAGAATATTTTGACTTGGGCAGCAGAAAGAAAATTGTGTAACACTGTTGTGCTATCCTGAGTAGGAGAAGCCAATGAATTGCATGACTCTTCTGTCTTTGCACTCAGCTTGTTATGCGCAGAGCAACGCTGTGGGATTAAGCACTTTATCTGCTGGGCTTCCCCTGGCAGCATGTGAAGAAGTTCATTATAAGTGCTTATCACATGATCCACTTAATCAAACCACTGAAAGTCTGAGAATAAGTCATTCTAACTAGACCCATCAGAGCTGCCTTACAAACCACTCACTGATGCACTCTTCCTTGGTTCGCATACAATGGGTTTCCTTGTGTTGCAGTGCATGATACAGGAAGTTCATTATCCCCAGTCCAAATGCAGACGTAAAGAAAGGAAGCAGGGCTTACAAAGAAACGACAGATAATTTGCAGAGAGTTCTAGTTAGCCACTCAAATCCCACATTGCAGTTGGACCATAAGCCCTTCATAAGAAGGGCATTCTGGTCTATAGAGTTACACACAGGGCAGCTACATAAATAGCTGGTTTTAGCATTGTAGAATAGAGCTGACACAGAAGAAGTTATTTGCTTCTGTTGATTAGAGGTTAATGAATGAAAAACATGAAATCAGAACAGAAACCATGCTTTTTGCTAGGCAATAGCACGTGTAATGCAAATAGTAGCTGAGCTGATCAGTATCTGAGCTCATGCAAATTACCTTGAAAGCCTGCTAACTCCCATTGTGTACTGGAGGTCAGAATGCTCAGACTCTCTTGACAAGCCAGGAGCTTGCACATATCCTAGCTGCAGCTTGTGTCTGTATGTCGTAGAGCTGATCAGATAAATGACTTTTCCTAGAACATACCTAGAAACTGTTCTGGACGTAGGAAACCACTAGGTTGAGAGGTGCTCTGTATTCCCTGAAGGATTCACTTTGCTTAGGCCCGTCACAAGTTTCTGGCACTTACTGATGTTACTGCAGGGTCAGATCCACAGGCAGTATCTCACAAGGACATGGAGATGCTTGCTTTTCTGCTATCAACTATACTGGCCTACATAATGCTATAATACTATAATGTGATGAAACGTACAGCAACAGTAGCAGAGTGCCACAATCCCAGGCTGCAGCAGCATAGACACAGAAATGAAAGAAAACTGCTCACCTTCAGAAGGCCTCCACCAGGCAGGGATCTCCAGAAAGATACCTTTGCATCCACTGCCAACCCTTAAATGAGGTCTAGGGAGGGGTGGATCCTGGCTCCACCCCTTCCAGTCACTCAGGTGCACTGCATGCACCTGAGCTCCCCTGGGTTGGCCCTGCCTTCCACCAGGTGCTCAATCACTGTTCCAGGCCATGGCTTAACGTTTCTGTTACAGTCTGGACCAGCCTTCACATAAGAATGCCCTGGTAATTTTCTCAGGCAGCACTCTGTATGTGAGGTATACACCTCTTCTTTCACCCCTCAAGCTTATGTAAGAGCAGTATTGGGTCTGAATGTTGCTTTTAGGTGGGGTTGCACAGGCTGAGCCTTCTCGTACTGGAAATTGCCACTGGAACAAGAAGCATCAGATGGTTTTGAGACAAGCTACTCAGTAAGACATTAAAAACAGGGGAGTGTGCAGGAGTGAGAAACACAGGCAAGAGAAACAAGACAGCAAGCTGGTTTGATACAAATTATCCTTTTTTACCTCAGGTAGCTCCAGTGATGCAGGTCACAGAATCCATGCTGTTGTCAGGCATTATTTTGAGAAAATGGTGAAACCTATTTGTCCATGATCCAACCAACACAGAGCTCTAAAATGCAACCTGTACATTACTCCTAAGCCCAGCTTGGAGTCAGCAAGGAGTCTGGCCAGCATCCACCAACAGACATAAAGGCTTGAGATGGACAGCTTTCACTCAGTGTGCTGCTGGACAAGTTAGCTGATGACCCCTTGTCTGCGTTCTCCAGGTACTTTAAACCTGGCTGCCTTGTCTTGACACAACCATCAGTGTCATGACTGCTGAGGTAGCAGTGCACCAAGCTGGCACTGCCACGGCTATATCCCAGGGACACTGCTGCTTCAGTAGTTTGGTTTCCACACAAGCCTGAAGGAAAATGCCATTTTGCTGTCTTTTTCCTCTTTGTTTTAAAAATGCTAAATTATTTTACCTCATTTAAAATAAAATATAATGTAGCAAAAAGAAGACAAATCTATGCTAGCTGGTTGGTTTTGCCATTTCCTTCAATGTGATTACTTTATAATTGCTTTCCTCTTTATCATACTTCCAGTCTGTCTTCCCAGTTTCTATTATTCCTGTTTAAAGTCTTCATCTCATCTCTCTTTTGGGACATTCTTACTACTGGGTTTCTGCTGTTTCAGCTTCTTTACAGCCCCTGCTTCAGGAAAATCATCTCTGTTATAAGACTGGAAGGAAAATGGACGCATAAAAATTATTTGTATGCACATGGTATTTTATTCAGTAAGTTTCAAATAATAACTTTACTTAAGTGGCCAGTTTGCCTTCATCTCCACTTCTTATGTAAGGAACCCGGAGCAGAGTGAGTTGATAACATTCTGCTGACTGCAGCAATTCAGTGGTAAAGTGGAGATAAATCTTCTTTTTCCAAATGATTTCTTAGTGCCTTATCCATTGCCCTGTACATAGGGAAAGACACTTTTAAGCATCTGGAATCATTATTGGCAGGGAAATCTTTAATCTTCTTAAAAGAGAAACGGTTCGTTGTCCTCAGAGTGCTGTTAATTAGGCATCAAAGAAAAATTGGCTTCTGTATTGATACTGAGGCTGGATCTCAGTGTTTTTGTATGTCCAGTTTATAGGAAAAATTTGGGAGGAAGACTGCAATGGGTGTTATTTGCATGTAGCTGTATACATGTATACATTCCCTCATGTCAATGAGGTGCACACAGATCACACAGTTGAGCATTTAAGTAATGTTACAAAATACAAACCCAGGTGGTTTTGGTCAGTACCAAGCCAGGCTGAGTTCTCTCTGTCAGCATAGGGATGAAAGAATCTTTAATGCATTAGCTACTCCTGCACTGTTCAGCTCAATCCCCACCAGTGTTATCTTTTTAGAAGTTTTTCTGACTAAATTGCTTCCTTTGAAGACTGCAGGCTTTTTAACAGCACACTGCGGCACCCGCTGCTTGCTGAAAATCCTGAGGCCAGCACACCAGAGCATTGCGCTGCCAAACATGCCAGTCACAAAACATCACCTTTAGTGGGTTTTAACTGGAGGTAGCTGATGAAAAATAGAATGGACATGTTGTAAGAGCTGTCAGGCCAAGCAGAAGAAGATAGCTTTGAAGAAAGCCTCAAAGATAGTATTTCCAGAATACAGTCCTTTAGAAGAAGTGGAAAACCAAAGGATGAAATACAGTCAGAACGAGCTCACTGCAGGTGGTGGTGGTCATGATTTTTTAAAGATCAATTTTAATTATCAACTACTTTAATCATTATTTTTTTATCCTAGCATTAAGATACCTTTTCCTTCAGCCCCCCACACTTCTATGTCCCTGGAGGCATTCCCACACCACTTTTTCCACCTCAGGAGGCTGGCGTTACACAGCAGAGAGAACTTTATCAGCCTGACCTGCGGATGGGGTGCTGGAAGTCTTTTGCCCCTGCTAGGACTCGAGCCACCGCTTTCCCAGCAGCCAGCCTGCTGGGGTTCACAGCGAGCACCCATGTTTTGCCAGAGGTTCCCTGGACCCTCCTGTTAGCCTGAAGAAGGTCCCGAGGCCTTCCTGCCATGAGCAGGTGTCACAAAATGGCTGCCTTCTGCCACCACGGCTCAGAGCAGGTGCGAGGCTGCTGCTGGGAGCCCCTGGTGTCACCGCACACCAGTGTGTTCAGCTCAGCCTGCGGGGACCTCTGTCATCTGCCACTGGCACAGATTAAACAGAAGCAACAGCAGGGGAGAAGCTGTTAAATTAAAGCCAAAGAGTAACGAGAGAGATGTTTGCTTTGTGAGATAGCGCGCACCTGTTCTGCGTTCTGAGCACTCTCTGAGGCCTGCTCTCCTTCCTTACCACAGCTGGCCTTCATGAAAGGCCGTGCAGCTCCCTGTTCTCTGCCAGGCCCAGGCATTTCCCTCAGCCTTGCCTTGCAGCCAGGCCCTGAGTTGGGCTGCAGGCTGGGGAGGAATCCCAACCAGTCCCTGCAGTGAGTCCACTTCACAGGCCGCCTTGTGTCTGTCCTGACACCAGTCCTGAGGATGTCTGCCTCATGGCTCTGTTAAGTGGTACCAAGTGATGGCAGCTAGAAAGGCTCTCCGGGAGAAAATCAGCTCTGGAGGCAGCATTTTGTGTCTTGCATGCAGGGTTTTATAGGATTACCTTTGTACCAGACCCACCATACGGTTCCCTCGCTGGAGAGGCCAACGTAGCTTATCTGTGGGATGAAAACATTACCACCATATTTCTATCACACAGGTGGCTGGCATAAAAAATCTTCACACGCATTCATGTCATCGCAGTTCTGGCAAGCCTGCAAGACAGGCTGTTTCTCAGTGAGTTCTGTCTCTCCCTTCATGCTGCCTTCATTCCCAGTGTTTGCTCTCAGTTTGGGCAGTGCATTTCCCTCCCACACCCCGCAGGTGTGCATGCACTGGGGAACAGCCCCCAGTACCTCTGCAGTGCTCCAGGCGATGCCTTCATGCCCACAGCTCAGCAGCTCCTGCTGGCAGCAGTGCCCACCCATGGAAGGCATGCTCGCATTCTGAAAGCTACTGCCCCACTATTTGCACATGAGCTTAATAACTGACTTAAGAGATCTACAGATGCATTTCTTGGGCTGTTCCTGTTATATTTTTCTCTCTTGGCCTCAAGGCTCTTGTTTTCTGTAATTTCCTTTCTAAACTTCTCTGTAACCCTAATCTCTTTTAACATGAGCATGTTAGTTTTGAAGCAGCCTGCATGTTTCCAGCCTCTCCTCCTTTACCTGGTGATTATTTCTTTTTCACCGTCCTCTCCCTACTTGTGTCGTTTGCAAAAACCTGCCTGTCCCCTCCCTCTCCCTCTTCACAGCTCCCACCATCTGTCTCTCTACAAACACAAAGCTGTAGGGGAAATGATTCACTCGGCTGCGAGCTCATTACTCACTCTCTCCCCATCATGGTTTCTGTCCTTGTAGGACGCTCTAACTAATGTAAAGATCAATGGATCCTGGGAACTGTTATTCAATTAAACAAAAAAAAATGCCCCAGCAGTTAAATATATGGAGCTCTTTGTACTTCCTCAACACCGATTCTTTATTTTTCTCCCTCATTCTGCTATCATTGTTTTTCAGACGGGGATCATTGAAACAGAAGAATGGAAATGGTCGCTGGAGCATTTAGTGCAACCTTGTGTATCACATGATGCAGGAATTACTTAATGAAATTCCCTGGCCCAAACCAAGCAAATCTGTGGTAAATCTAGAGCACATATTTTAGGATGACAGCCAGAATGATGAAAGGAATTTACTACCCAGCCTTGCTAATCATTCTGAATGCTTAACTGCTCTCCCTAATATGCGGCTTTGTATGCAGCAAAACAAACACAGCCTCATTTCCTGCAGCTTTCTCCCCTCCCTTGCCCACACTGCGCACTCTGAAAGCCCCCTCCGAGCTGTGGCTGGGGCTGGTTGGTGAGGGGGGCACAGGGCTGAGCTTGCATTCCTGCTGGCTCTGGCAGGCCAGCACAGCACCTTCAGGACTAGGTGGAGGCCCACATCACACACTGCCTCTCCTCCAGGCCAGACTTGGGGATCTCCAGTACTGGATGTTGTGTTGAGGGACATGGTTTAGTAGGAGCTATTGGGAATAGGTGAACGGTTGGACTGGGTGATCTTTTAGGTCTTTTCCAACCTTGGTGATTCTATGATTCTATGATTCTACTCGCTATGTCCTTGAAACCTGTAGGCACAAAGTACATCGTGGGGGCCAACGTGGAAGGAATTGGATTTTGAGATGAGAAGCTGTTCAAGACAGGCTAATCCATAGATGCTTTCTATGGATTAGCTTTCTACCAAACTAGAAATGGGAATACAAAGTATGTATTTTTGTCCTTTCAGCTTCTAGCTATTAGATCTAGTTTATATTTGCAGAGGGTAGCAAGACTCATCGTCATTCCATACTGAACGTGCGTGCCCTTGAGTTTATTTCCTGCTGGAGCTTCCCTGGCCCAGTTGGTTCAACTTCTTCTGCCATGGTCTTGTTGCCAAATGACATTCTGCATTTCCAACCTCTAGTCCTTTACCCTGTCCTCCCCCAAACACATTCCTACAAAATGTATGTTTTGAGTCCCGAAATTATTTTTGAGTGTTAAAATACTTTAGATGTTAAAGTACCTGAGACAGCCATACAGTAGTGGCAGATAAGCAGCAGCACTTCAAGAATGTTGCATTGTCTAGAACAGCACTTGGAATCTGAGCATAAAATTGTGCAGCACTCTGAGTGACCCTAAATGCCAATGTTTAGATAACCAAGTCCCCCTCCTCCCCCTCCCTCTGTATTCACTTTGTTGACCTTTTAAGAAGGATTTCTGTCATAGTTTTAGAAAGTTATTTTCTTAATTGGAAACTTAGCTTTTCATTTTATCACATGGAAAAAATGGGATACCCCACTCTCCCATATGTAGATAGCAAGAAGTGCTGCTGCATAATAGAAGTTCATTGTGCCTTGTCAGGAAACTGCCAGCATGCTAGGTATGAGTGTCTTTCAGTTGCTGGGCTATGGGATTTCTCTCTAGAAACTGGGGAGAAGCACAGCAAATACCACAATGAAAATAATAAGATCTGACAACACTGGATCCACCCTTCTCCTAGTTCTCTTAGGCAGCTGTAACTCTTTACGCAAAAGGAAAATCCATGAGGGTATCTGCAACAGTGCTGTAATTGTTCCTCATGAGCACCATGAAGCACATCCTGTATTGACATACCACACTAGCACGATCTTCATGGAAAGCTAATTAAATATTTTGGGCAATTTAACAGGAGTATCAGCTTCTGGTTAATTTACTTTTTGGAGAACTAAACACATTTACTTTGTCATGAAGCTGTATTTGGGCCACTCGGTAACAAACAATAAAGTGGATCTTGGAAAGAGCCTGTATTGCACAGGCATGGAGTGCTCTGCACCAGAGCAGGAGGTTCTTGTATGCCTATTCTAACAATAACGGCTGCGGGATTTCAAGCCAACAGGGTCCACTGTTATCTCAGCAAGGTTAAAGCAGTTAAGAGAAGAACCCTCACCAAAGTAGTGCTTATGTTCTCTGTGAAAACACGCTCAGACGTTAGCAGATGTGAAGTTGCTGAGCCTTCTCGGTTGCCAGCACCCCACAGCTCTCCAACATCTTTGATTATTTTATTGTTCCGTACTGCATACAAGTTGTAGGAGTCAATGTTATTTCTCTTAACAACCGCTGGTTTCCAAATGGCAATTGTTCTTTGACATGATCTGTTTCAAATAAGGGATGAAGAGCAGTAATGAAGCTAAAGGCCCACTATAAAAGTACTTCAGCATTCCATGGTACTGACTGCACACGCAGTAATACATTTAGCTGTCCTTTTGTGGACTGTTGCTGCAACATGCTGAAGGTGTTAGGGACTGTGCTGTGAGGAAATGGAACTCCAGAGGCTTCAGATCCAAGAGTCCTCTAATTGAAGACTGTGTCTCTGTGCAAGACAGTCTAAGTAAAACTTGCATTACTCAAACAGTTACCATTCCTTGTCGTTCCCAGCAATAGTAAAAACTTGATGCAACATATAAAATAGCCTTACAAAAGGCAAATATATTTAATAGTGCATTTACAAATTAACTGTCCGATAATGCTGTACAAGACAGGGACATCTATAAAGAGTACCTGAGCAAAAAGGAGGATGTAATTTTTATTTTACATTATTGCAACATTATTTCTAGTATTTGTTTGCTGTATCGACTAGTAAAGGGATATGTTAAAAACAGATGTTAAGATAAAGTTGGGCATTCGTTCCATTTGCAGCTTTTTTAAAAACCTAGGAGAGAAGAGTTCTGCCCCATCAGTTTCAGAAATAGATGTTTAACGTGGTGGAGAACAAGCTGAGCCTGAGCTACCCAAGATAACCAATTCCTTAAGCAGAAGCAGTGTCTTCTGTCATCAGAAAGAGCCATCTGGAAGAGTGCTGGCTCCCTGCCAAAAGCAACCCTTTAACAACTGCTTCTCGTGCACTTTAAGAGACAATGTTCATAATGGCACAACCTGGAGCGTTGGTAAAGGTCCTATTGGAGGAGCAACATATTCCTCCTCTCTCAGTAGCCGCAGGAGGATGTTCTTCTTGTTCTTTGGCCAGGTATAAATGTGAGTGTTCTGCAACCAGGTAGGCACGTGCTCCTGAAAAACAAGAAAAAAGTGAAATCCCATAAGCCCTCCTGAATCTGTACCAGAATTTTGCAGATTCCATTACACTCTGCCAAGCAAGATTTCATTCTGTCTGTTCTAGACACTTTCTGTAACAACAAGAAATTTTAATTTGGCTTCAGAATTGTATTTGGGTTCCTAAATAAATGAACTCCGTACGATCTCACAGCTTGCCTGTCTCTCTTTCCTTACTGCCATCACGTTGGCTGATTTCACCATATTTCAAAGGGATTCTGATCTCAATGACAGGCTTCAAAGGGCTTCTGAAAATAAACACTGAGGAGAGAAGGGCACATTTAGATGCCCCTACCAGGCTGCAGCCCATGTTTCTCCCTTAGCTGCCGAGGATCCACATTCTGTTCAACCCTAAGAATCCACAGGAAAGCTCCTCTCATCCCAGTGGCTTTCTTGAGTGCTGTCCCCTTGTGCTGCTTTGCCAAGCTGCGTGTCCTCTGGCCACTTCCTGAGTCCAGTGCTGAGTGTGAGGGGAGGCTAACACATCTCCACATGAGCAGGGCCAACCTCCCCACTCCCAGCATGTCACATGGGCTGGCCAGTGCCTGTTAGCATCATGGAGCTGGGATCACCATGGCCCCACATGGTGGTGGTGAGCTGAGGGAGAGTGGCAAGCTCAGCCTCCACGTTCTTGTGTCTTTATAGCCTGGGAGGTTTCCATACATACATGTGGGTGTGGAGGTGAGGAGGGCTGTATTCTTATCCCTAATTAAAAGAGGGTCACGCGCCGACCCTTTACCAAAACCAACTCATGCCCACTGTGGTGATAAACATTTATTTCAGGAGAGCCCTTGCTGGAGGCACCAGCAGGAAGCCAGAGCAAGCAAGAAGGTAAGGTTGGTTTACTGCAGGAGAGTTGGACCAGATGACCTTTAAAGGTCCCTACCAATTGTAAGGATTCTATCATTCTGTGATTCCAAGGTAAGCAACCAGCAGTGAAGGCATCTAGCACTTGCTCTCGGGACCCACTATTTAGCAGGGCAGCATGTTCCCAAGCTGTGATAAAATACAGCACAGGTTTACCGAATGAGACCTCTACCTGCCTTTGATGAGAAACTACATTTTTTGGAGGAAGGAAATGACCCAGTCCATCTGGACTTCAGCAAAGCATGTGATGTAAGTCCACATGGGAAATCACTAATTAAGCTTGGAAAGATGGAAATTAGTGTGAGAAATGGATGGTAAGTAAGAAGCTGGCAAGTGGGGACATAACAACAGAGGCACTCTATGCCCAGAGACGGGCTGCAGGCTGTCTGCCAGAGCTGGTCCTGCAGCCAATTGCATTGAGTGTCTTCCATAGTGGAGTTGGTACAATAAGCACTGGCACTCATCAACCCAGGCAGTAATTTTAACATGTAGGAGGTGTGCAGGGGAGGTGTGTTATTTGGGTCCAGAAAGAGTGTAGAAAATTAGAAAGGGACTCTGTCAAGCTGTGGCTCTTCCCTCAGCATGTGACAGCAGCTGTTGTACCAGATCAGAGAGTAATGGGAAAAGGGTTATTGCCTTGCTTTAAATTCAGATCTGTATCTGTTAGCAGAGAGGAAATTCTGAACACTGCAGAAAGAGTGTTTGATAACTTTATGGATCAGTGTAACAGGAACAGGATAGAGCGTGTCAGTGCCAAGGGTAGGGTCGTCCAATTCAGGGCTGTGTTGTGGAGCCTGCTTTGAGCCATGCCTCAGAGCAGCTCTGCTCACAGCTCTGCTCACAGCTCTGCCAGCAGCAGTCATCCTGGGCACTTGCAGCTGAGTGCAACAGGCAGTGCTGAGAAAACCAGGAAGGGACATTTGTGTTGGTTGGCTTGATGCAAGACCAGGTTTCCTCTATCAGTGTGTGACGGGAAGCTGGAAATGCCAGTTCCACCTTAACTGTGTGTCACGTTTTTTCCCCTCATTATTCAATTTCCTGATGAACATTCTTTGGCTCACACAGATCCTTTCCCGTTGGAGGTCGGCTAGCCTTCACATACCATCAGTGCTTTATGATGTACTTCAGATGAGATTAACTCAGCTAGTATCCACGTCCCCAAATGAAACCTCCCAAACTGCTTCTCTGCTCTTTCCCACTGCCAGCTACAATGGTACTTGAACACAAAGAGAAAAAGGGAGGGCAGAAAAGACAAAATGAATCATCTGATTCTATATATATATGTGGCATTTTTCACCCCTGGAATGGTGCAGGTTTTACAAACATTTGATACCTAACCTCTGGATGCCTGTGTTACTGCAGTGTGTCCAAGCCCGCGGGGCTGCTGTGCCCACCACCTTGCTGTTCTCAGTCATGTTTCCACTAACCAGTGAGATGGGAGGCAGAGGTTCACCAAAGATGAGCATGAGCAAGGAGACCAAGCCTGAACAGCAACAGAAAATGCTGCTCTACATAATTCAGCTGAGACAGGCAGCCCTGGAAAAGCTGAAGGGTGATGTGGAAAAGCTGTGGAGTGATAGGCAAGAAGGCTGCCTGGGAACTGCTACGTTGATAGCAGCAGCTGAATCAACCAGCCTTGGAAATTCCTTGTTCACTATCTGAGAGCTGCTGCTATATGCTAAATAGTTTTTTGACACATAAAGTTCAACCAAAACTAACAAAGTTTATTGTTCTTGTGTCTGCCTTGAGGCCCAAAGAAGGCTCTAGCACCCCGTGTGCCAATTGTCTCTGTGGCTCCAATGTTACTGTGCCAAGTTGCTGCAGGCTGCAGGGTCTGCTCACACAGCAGGCACTCCAGGAGCTCCTGAGGCCAGGAGCAGGCCTGCCCTTTGCCCCCAGGCTGACTGAAAATACCAAACCAGCCACTGCCTTTGGTCTGCTCAGTTCCCACCTGTCCCATTGCTGAGCTTTGCACAGTTAATGCAAGTAACAGACCAGCAATGTTTGTGAAGGAAGTGGAATGACATAAAATACCAGGGGTAACGCTCATTACAAAGAATCTCACAAACTCTTGGACATGTTTTCAAACTTCTGAGCTTATATTACACTGAAATCCACAAGTGCTGTGGGATTTCACAGCCCTACGCTCACTCAATGATAATATTGCAGAAATGTTAGGATACAACTCTGGGCACCCAAATGATTAAAGAGAATCTGAATTCCCTCCTCCAAAATGCAGCTGTACCTAGGGGTAATGTGACAGCTACCTAACAATGCACACAGTATTTAGTGATGAAAAGTGAGCAAGAATATCCATTACAAGTCCGAGGAAGAATGCCATTTCTCAACGATAACTGAAGCCATTTAGCTTTTCTGGCCCTGTAAAAATCCAGCAGGTTCTCTCAGCATGAGGAAGAAGGATAAGGGAACCTACTGCTTTATGAACTTCTTCCTCTCAAATGTATCAGTAAGAAGGCCAACAAAATTTCAAGTCCTAAAAAACCATATTGTTTGCCTTTGATGGGCCCATCAAAGTTCAAGCAATGGCCTAGCACTTTAATATTTATGATCCTCTTTATTTTTATATTCTCAACCCACCCTTTTCCAGATCCTCACTTCACATCAGCCATAAATCTCCCCCCATCCCACTCATCAGCATTACATCTGGATAAAATTATAAAAGGGTTAATACAAAAAGCATGCTTGCTGGATAGATGGTCTCTCTCCATTGAAATTCTTTCAATGCTCGAGACAATTTGAGTTTTAGTTACACATTCATCATCAGAAATACATTTTATGTACTGATTTATATTGCAAATGAAATGCTTTTATTCATGTGTACATAAAACTGTAAACTTCTCATGTAAAATACAGCTGGAATATTACCAGTGGGATATTACGAATCAAGAAAAGAAGGGGTTTTTTTTGTTTGTTTTTAGGGTTTCTTCTGGTGCACTGAGATCAAAATAACATGTGTCTAATGATCTGAAAAAAAGAAAATATATATATATATGTATGTATGTTACCTTTTTGGCATTTGGGAAAAGCACAGGGATGAATCTGAAGTTCATGCTCCCTTGTTGTATGAACTCAATCTGCATCTACAACAGAACAAATTGCCAGATTTACTGTGATGAAGGTTGTGTTGCACTGTCTTTGCATGCAGCTGAATCCTATGCACAAAAACATTCATTGCTTACTTAAACTGCTCTTACGTGATCTGATCTAATGCTGGTGGATTCTGGTATCAGGTTTTTTTTGGCCACTTAATCTGATTCTTCTTTACTACAGGATACAGGAAAGGAAAGAATACAGGAAAGATCTGTCAACATTTGAGCATTTACTTCTGTGGTATGAAATAATTGTGGTTTTAGCTGCAGTTTCAGTCCCATGAAATCCCTCTAGAACCAATAAAGCTTAGCTTTATTATTAAAGCCTTCAGCTTCGCTGTTCACTGTCTGTGTTCAAGCTAGGCCCCAGCCTGTCCCCTGTGTCCCAGTTCCCTGTCTGAGCTGGGGCTTGGCCTGTTCCCATATCCCCAGGACACTGGCAAAATGAGGCACAGACTCCCAGGAGCAGTGAGAAGAGCACAATTCTGCTGCGAATTCATCTGTTGGTGCCAGTTTCTGAGATGCTGAACTGCAGGATTAAACTGGGAGATGGGCCTGGAGTAAGAAAGGAGGGAAACTGCAGACCCAAGGAGAAAGGATGAATTGCTTGGCTCAATTCTGAGCTCTATCCCAATGCAGATTGCTGAGATGATAGGTCCCATGTCCTGCAGCTGTCCCCTACCACCCTGTGTCACCAGGGCCTTCCCTTTGCAGCTCTGACCTTCCTTTGCCTCGCAATCCCACGTTTCAGCCAGCGTTAGTGCTGCCCCAGAGAAGACCCCAGTTACAGGATGGCTGGAGTGATATGAAGTGATAGGGACAGGTTCACAGGGGGGAAGGCCAGGCAGCATTAGATAAGGTTGTGCCCAGGGCTGTATGGCAGGGCAGTGCGGGTTCGAGAAGGTGAAAGAAGAAAAGAACATGGAACAAAAAGGAATATGGAAGAATGAGATGTGCGTGTTTAATAGGATTTTTCTTTCTTGAACCTCTTAGCAGATGTTAATGAGCATACGGAGCTGATGAGAGGGAGGATTAATGAATTCCAAAGGGGGGTGTTTAACTATGGGGATTAGTGAAAACAAAGCAAAGAACCTGCCATTTGGAGACAGATTTGTCTTTTCAGAAGAAGAGAGGGAGTCTTTGTAAAGCAGCAAATGCATGTCCTTGCTTACCATCCTGTGGATGTATTTAGTATGTAAGCCGTGTTCATCCCTGTCCAGCTGGGACTCAGCCCCTTCCACATCCTGTTTGTATTTTGGACTGATTGCTATGATTATCATCACCGTCTTCTGTTAGGGAGAAAAGCACTTTTATGAAATTGGGAAATGCAGTGTGTTTGGTGGAGGCAGATCGGAAATCTGCCAGTTTTGTGTTTTAAGTGATCTTTATGTTCTTGGCGAACGTGAGAGGATCTCATTCATTCTGGCAGGAAATGCAGGAGAACTCAGACACTCGTTCTCCTCTTTATTTCTTGAGACCGCATAATATAGAAAAACCAAATGGCAGGAGATATATTAGCAGCTTCCAGCTTCCAGTTGGAATCCTGTAATAAAAAGCTCCTTTTTATCAGCGCAGAGTGCGTATGTACATACACAGGAAAGTTATCTTCTAATGTTTTCCAACAGCTCATGTAAAAGTGCATCTTTTTAACCATGGCTTTCTGTAAATAAAGACACTGAAGGCAGCTGTCTGTGGAAACTGCACCTGGGCCTTCAGTAACAGGAACAGGAACTCTTCTTGCCTGTCCCTCAGTGGTGAGGTGTGCAGAGCTGGGCTGTGGCCTGCACAGGCTTAGGGGTACCTGGCAGCACCATCCCTCCGTGCTGTGAGCCGAAAGCAGTGCTCCTCGCCTGTGCTGCGACCTGTTCAGTCCCAGGCCCCCACTGATCTCAAGTTTCCACTGAGGGTCTGTCCTTCCTATCTGGGAAATCTCTCTCTTCCCTAATGGTGGGCCAGTGAAGAGGTTCAGCAGATGAAAGCCTCCTACTTTTGTTTACCTAGGGCCTGTCTTTTATCCCAGCCACATCAGGCTTTGTAAGGTTTCCAAGTATGCAGCTCCCAGTCAGCCTGGCACCTAATTAACTCTTTCCTTCTGTGCAATATCAAGGGAATTTGCCCCACCACAGGGTCAAAAACAGTAAAGAGCCATTATCCCTCATACTGACTTAACGTACTCCAGAATTACTTTTGCTTCTGCCTGACGTGCATGTAAGCACTTACAGATGTTGAGGGTTTGCGGAGACATTCCCGGGTGCACACACCCCCTGCTTGTGCCCTAACAGTCCTTCCTTGCTTGTGTGTGTGAAGGTTTAGAAGCTGGAAACTGCCTCTACAGTCAGAGCAGGAAAACAGACATCCCTGGGGTGGGGTGTGTGGGGGGGGGGGGGTTGAGGGAGGCAGCCAGAGGAGGAGGAACCATACATGGCAGGGGGAATTGCTCTCTGTGCATCCCAGTTTCTCCTACTGACTGTGCAGGAGTCCCATGGGAATTCTGCCAGTTTGTTTTTTAAGTGTTAACGATGTTCTTGGCAAAACCAAATTCACTGTGGTGTCTAGTTTCAATACCTCAATTATACATGGTGAGTTCGTGCCTAATCTGTCCTGGCAATGATCCCAAAATGCATGGCTGCATTGCCACAGCAGAGGCCCCAGGCTGGCTGTGCACGCAGTAGGCACCATGCCTGCATGGTAATGTATTTGAGCTAAGGTGTTCTGCTGGAACTCCTAAAGAGAAACAGCGCTGGGCTGGGAAGATTGAGTGTCTCTGCTCAGGCTGGGGAGAACCTAGCACTTTGTCGTCTTGTTCCCAGGCCAGGGAGAACTGCCTGGAGTGAGTTAAAGGCCTGGTGGCTTCCCAGCAATGGATGAACGAAAGGAAGCCGCATATATTGTGACATCAAGTCACAAAACAAGTGATTTGTGTCCAGCTTTCTTGTGTTTCTGGAGTACTGTGTCCAGGTCTGGAGCCTCCAGTACAAGAAAGACAGGGAACTGTTGGAGAGGGTCCAGAGGAGAGACACAAAGATGATCAGGGGACTGGAGCACCTCTCCTATGAAGACAGGCTGAGGGAGCTGCGCTTGTTCAGCCTGGAGAAAAGAAGGCTGCAGGGTGACCTCATTGCAGCCTTTCAGTACCTAAAGGGAGCCTACAAACAGGAGGGGAATCAACTCTTTGAAAGGGTTGGTAACTGCAGGACAAGGGGAAATGGTTTTAAGTTGAGGGAAAGAAGATTTAGGTTGATGTCAGGATGTTCCTTACTATGAGAGTGGTGAGGTGCTGGAACAGGCTGCCCAGAGAGGTTGTGGATGCCTTGAGGTGTTCAAGGCCAGGTTGGATGGGGCCCTGGGCAGCCTGGTCTAGCATTAAATGGGGAGGTTGGTGGCCCTGCATGTGGCAGGGGGGTTGGAGATTCGTTATCCTTGAGGTCCCTTCCAACCCTGGCCATTCTGTGATTCTGTGTGATTCAGCTGTGCTGGTGTAGTGGGCCTACCTGGCTTGATCCTAAAGGAGAGATGTGCACTTGCTGCACCTCTGAACTTCCAAAGCTGCTGTGAGGGACTGTGCTGGCAACAATGTAAATTTTATTGCTTACATTGACACGAAATGATGAGAGCAAAACTATCATTTGACTAACAGAATACCAATGTCCAGTTTACATATAAGATGGTTGATTCAGAAGAACCCTCCCACGTTTTAGATAACAGAAGCTACAGGTGAGAAGCGGCATGAACATTAGCCATACTGTGCAGCCTGGGATGAAATACAGAAACGATTTTAACCATGCATGGGTGAAACACTATTTAAATATGAGACAGAGGAACAATTTATCCAATAGCAGCTTCAGTATAACAGCCAGCACTGGAATTTGATAGGAATGCCAGGATTAGCACTTAATTTCTTAAAGACAAAGCTTTGGGACCATGAGAAGCAGAAGTGAGTGAGATCTGCTTATGCCCTCAATCACAGGCCTCCATCATTTCAGTAAGAGCAGGGAAGGGCAGAGTGGGATTTTGCATTTTAATTCAGCTCCTGCTACTATTACAATAATTCAACCATTTTCCTCGGGTCATCTCAGCTGTCAACAAGGTTGAATTGCTGTTACATACATCACCTAGGTAGCGTTCCATCCACTTTATGATGTCAATACCTCGTACTGTGTCCTCAAATATATCGATCTGCAAGAGAATGAAAGTCTGTGGTGAGCATTCTTTTGCTTTTCCTCCCCATTTGGTGGCACTGAAAAAGTTCCCAGGTGCCTGTTTCTTCCCCTAGTTTCCAAAAGCCATGCCTACTTTCCTTAGGAAAGAAACATCACATGCATACAAATGC
The DNA here is from genome assembly GCF_019232065.1 of Centrocercus urophasianus. Lineage (NCBI taxonomy): Eukaryota > Metazoa > Chordata > Aves > Galliformes > Phasianidae > Centrocercus > Centrocercus urophasianus. Next base: position 38,606,307 of record NW_024884142.1, read on the forward strand.
ACACATGCACACATGCATGTACAACATCTCCCCTTTTCTGTGCAGTCCACAACTGCGCAAGCCCCCCTATTCTCAACACTTTTGCATACTGGAACAAGCAATAACCTCGGTTGGTATACATTAGATATTGAAAATGTATGAACTAGATTTTTTTTTTCCTCTCTGTAAATATCTCACGAAAGTGGACAGCTTCCCACCTTCTCTTATCTGCATAGTTGCAAAGCTCCACTATTTTTTGGCTGCAAGGATATATACTGTCAAGTTTTAACTTCATACTGCATTACATTTTCAGAATGTGTGGAGGGAAGTCAGCCAGGTCACTGACACTGAAGCAGGAATCCAGGCTTTAGGCTGAGCAGAGAGATGGAGGACTTCCTAGCACTGAATATGACCATCACTGCTCTCTTCCCTGAACACTCAGCCCAGAAACTGGAAGTCAATGACTGTGACCAATGGAGTGATTATTAACTTCTCCAAGCTTGTGACAGAAGAATTATGTTCCACTTCAAGGGTGGGTTTTTCTTCCCGACATATTTGTTTCCTGGCTTTGGGGCCATTTTGCTGTATTTATTTTTCTGTAGCATGCACCAAGAACTGCCTGTCCAATAGGGGTGCTATTAATGAGCCTTCTGCCCCATACCTCCACGATGCCCAGAGCTTTCTTATGAATTGGCTGTAGTACAAAACTGCTGGAGAGAAATACAATTTCAGTCTCCGGAAAAATTCTTTGATTCACAAAAATAAATAAGCATGGGCAAAACCCCCACTGAGTTTCATTCAGTTTAATGATAGCCACTTGCTTAAACGCTTTCCTGAATTGAAGCCAGAGTGAAGGTTGAGGGGTCAGATAGCATATGTGCTTGAAATAGGAAAATATGAATCAACATTTTGATGAATGCCGAATATGAGAGCCTCTACGGGATCTCTCCTTTGAGGGGGTAGTTATGAAGAAGCAAACTCATGAGAGGTTAAATGAAAATCTGGACCGTTTATGGGATCAGACAGTAGGACACAGATCTTTTCAGGCAGTGATTTTTGAATCCCTTTTAGAAGTCTAACAAAGCAAAGAAACCACGAGATGGACTGTTTCATTAAGCCGTGTGAAATACACCAATTTAAGACCTGTTTTCAGAGGAAAGGTATTCACATCTGAAGAACCAATGATGTAATAGCATCTCAGAAAAGACACTAGGATGGGATGAACGTGAAAACTGACCTTTTTTAATATTGGTATTTCAGATCAAATATGAGACAATGTTAATGAAATAGCTCACAAAAAGACCTCCTGTTATTGCCCATCTGGTGTCACTAAATGGAATTTTCCAGGGTCATTATTAAAAGACATTTCAAAGTATAGAATTCAGTTAAAACACGAACAAATGAAATGGCAAATCACTGTTACAACTTATGGCCAGCTCCTTCCATTTGCGGCCTCCTTAATCTGCAAAATACAATGATAAACAGAAAAGCATTTAAATGGAACATGTGTGCCCTCTGCTTTTTTAAAAAATGCCTCTTTTCTTCCCTGGTCGACTGTCATTTTCTCTGGAGGGTATACTTACAGCAGTTTGAAATCCATTTACAAGCAGGAAGTTCACAAATTTCATGACCTCCACCGCTGTGTCCACGGAATAGGTTATAAAGACCTTGCCTAAGAGAGAATCCATATGAACATGCAGCGCATTAAAATACACCATGGAAAGAGTGAGACTTTCACAGCCTTTCTTTCCCACTGTGCTGTGGGTTCTGCCTACATATGTGTCTGCAGATTATTTACAAAACAAATGCACAAACCAAGTGTTTTTTTCCCCAGCTCTTTCACGTTCGTGAAGTTGAGCTCTATCTCACAGCTCGTGCTATCCAGCTGCGACCTACAGCTGAGAGCTGGAGGAGCCCCCCACATGTTGCCCAGCCTCTCCTCACAGCAGCATCAGCTCCTGTGTAGGACAGGCCAGAAAGCCGAGGACAGCAATGTCTTCAACTACCTTTGCCAACAGTGAAGGAGTCTTCTTACTAATTCAAGAGCCATGTACTCCCTGGTCGAGGTACACCAGCCAGCTAATGATGCCATTTTGTTGAGTAATGCCTTTACCTGGGGACTCTGACTGATAAACTGCAACTTACACATGACTGGAAACTTGTCACAACTCACTCCTTCAGGCCAGAAAGATGCAGTGTGGGTCTTTGAAAGGGGCTTTTTTGCATAGTTTATTGAGGAAAAAAAGAAATTGAATAAAGGAAAAACAGAGGTCTCTGCAGGGCTATGAGGGGATGTTAGTTATGGTATATCCCACTGGTCATCCAGCACAGCATTAAGGAAGCCAGCTCTTCTGAGACCTGGCTTTCCTACAAGAGTTGGAGAGCAGAAGGGTTTGGAGGGCTGGAAGCAGAGACGGCACCTCAGCAGGAGCTTGTGCAGACACTGCTGTGCGCTCCTGACCCAAAGCCCTCTCCTCTAACCAGGTCAGGGAGAAACTGAGGTCAAGACTTGGCATTTTTGTCTGGTTTGGGACAGGCAGAAACACTTCATCCCTGGGGCTTTGTTTGTTATTAATCTTTTACTGTAAGTTTCAGTGCCTCCTGCCTCAAAGGGACATTCTGTTTAGCAAGAAGTCATGAGAATAATCTAAACAGTATTTATTTTTTGTAAACAAAATAACAAGCAATTAATGACAATTAAGTTTTCAGGATTCAAGGGAATAATTCCATTCCACCAGACATAAACACTCACACCCTACGGATGCGATGACATCCAGTATTTTCTTTTCTCGCTCTCTTTGTGCCTTAATGTTGTTACCCCCACCTCAACCCCCTGAGTTTTCCCACCTCAAGTTGTCAGGCTGCTCTGTAAGATCTCACACAGCACAAATTTGCTAACCACTTACGCAACTCTTCCGGCAAATTGCTGGTTCTCAGAGTTCCCTTGGCTGCAGGGTTACTGAGAGGTCTTGGGACAGCAGCTGGAGACGGAAAATTGTCAGAAGGACAACAACATGCTTCATCTGGGCCACATGCCTTTTGGGGCAGCTGGCCGTTAGGTAGCTGGTTGTACAACTGGTTTCTGCAAAGAAAAGCAAGCAAGGATATAAATTACTTCTTTTCAGGTATTTTTTTTTTTTAACACACTAAGAACTTTGTGTATTAGCTCAGTAATGTTCTTGAAAACATGCTTGGCACTTCTACTTAGTTATTATAGCATTTTTTTTACATGAGCCCTCAATACCTTGGTGACAGTCTACCATGAGACACAGTTCACTGCCTCTGTTTTTCTTTTGAGCCCAGCTCCCATCTCCCTACCCTTCCCTTTTTCCCTTTCCATTTTTGGGACTAGGGGGCCCACGGGCCTACTGCCCGCCTGACATGGGCATTGATCTAGATAGCTCCGTGACATGCAGAAGCAACACTATTCACAGGAATAAATTTACCTCATAGTTTAGTACTGCTCAGCATGCAACTAACAGAAGCAAAGAATATTTCTGAGCTAGAAATAGTGCTACACATGTTACACACATACTGGAGCAGAACGGCACGTGGAAACGCTCTTCCCATTGTCTAAAGGGCAACTCAGCTGCTTACGGCACAGCTGCTATCTGAATGTCCTGTGCTGCACAGGAGGTATGGCACAAGGAGCAGGAAAATAGACACACAGGGCACTCCAGTTCCAGCTGTGGTACAGCAAGGAGCTGTTCCAGTTTTGGACAAAACTCAAAAGTTTTGCTAAAGGGAAAAAGTTCAACTTCTTGACCAGCAACAGCAGGCCCAACAAAGGTTTCTCATGTTGGGAATTTGTGTTCTGGAACCATAGCAATCTTGCCTAATATCTGCTCTACTTGAACAAATACACAGAAAGAAAACGATTTTAGGAAGCTTAGCAGTTCTTGTATCACTACGCTTTGGGTTCACAGGTCAAGTCAACAGAAAGGAGAATTCACGCCTATTTTTACATGAGGTGTAGTTTGAATCTGCTGGACTGCATCTGTTGGATGAGTGTTAGGTTTCTCTGAGGGCTTTTCCCCACAGAGCAGTGATATTTAGTCAATCAAGCCCACTCTCTTTTATTTCCTTGCCTTCCTTAAATGAATGATGACAGTCTGGTCACAGCATGTTTTCTGTTGTCACATTAAGATCTGGTTTACTCATTTTGGTACAGATGTTTTCTGTTACAAAATGCTCTATAGGCAAATATTACCATCACATAACTGCTGTTCCTGGAACCAGCATGCAAACACCAGCAGCACAGCCACAGGATAGGCCCCAGGTATTCTGGATTTCTTTTTGCAGAAGCACCAAGAAAAGCAACACGTACCTCATCATAAGCCACAAAAACTACCCTGTGGCTGATTTCCAGATCCTCCCCAAACTTCTCCTTACCTAACAAATATGCCAAAAACTAAGAGTCTGATTATAAATTTCACTAATGCAAAGGATATCTGCTGTACCTCAAAGTTGCTATGTTTTCATTCAAACACTTTATAGCAATTATCTCTACTGTTGCTGCAGCCCCCTGCTTTTCACAGGCCAGAGCAGTGCAGTATTTCAGCTGTCTGTCTTGTTTAGTTTTTCCCGTTCTCTCACTTTTCTATGAAGAGAAAACCATGTATGTGGACATTTGCTCTTTACAACTGTCTGAAAGAAGGTTGTGGCGAGGTAGAGGTTTTCTACCTCTACCTCTACCCCAGGTAACAGTGAAAGGATAAGAGGTAATGGCCTTAGGTTGCACCAGGGGAGGTTCAGGTTGGATATTAGGAAAAATTTCTTCTCAGAAAGAGTGGTGAGGTAGTGGCACAGGCTGGCAGGGAGGTGGTGGAGTCACCGTCCCTGGAGGTGTTCAAGAAAAAGGTACATGTGGTGGTTGGACTAGATGACTTTAGAAGTCTTTTTTAACCTTAATGATTTTATTGTTCTATGATTTTCAAACATGGACGCCTGCAAGTTTAACACCTTTAAAGTACTTTGGCATTTACATAAAAATGGTCTGCTTTCAGATGTGCCAATATCAGTTTTACTTCAGCAGCTGAATTTGGAGAAAACCCTTCACAGGTAATGCTTGTTAAAGGTGCACTTAAAATGGGAGGGAGACTAGAAGCATGGGAAATTAATATTTGAAAAATAGTCAAAAAGTCCCAGCTGAGAAGTGCTAGATATGATGTGTTTTATTACTACATGAGAAATCGTGGAAAATGCTGCAAAATGCAATGGAGAGATACCAGTGTCAGACAAGATTTTCTCCATTTTTCTCTACACTACAGAAGCGATAAGAAGGAAACTGCTGACAGCCAGTGACTGAGGCTCCCAGGCTGGCACACCAAAGAGCTGAAGTCTGCAGTGAGCCTCCAAACTGACCTTTGCTTTCAAGCAGGAGAGCTCTAAAGTTTCAATTGAAGTATTTTCAGCCCCTCATCTCTTAACCTTCAAGCATTTATCTTCCCTTACTGTGTGTGTTTCTGGGTGCGCTGTGACAACATATCAGGTAACTGCCTTTGAAGTCCTGCAGGGTAAGGTCAGGCCCCTGCTGCGTGTGAAGTAGCAAATAAAGGAAACTATCCAGCATCTCGCATGCACCCCTCAGCCCTGGCACGCTAAAGTTACAAGGCTTCAGAATTACAGTACAAAGCCCACAGAATCAGATTAGAGGAGCTCTGAATGCGCACAGCCCCCAAGGCATACTCACGGGAATCGAGGAGGACCAGGGGAGGAGCACAGCCTCTGGAGAGGTCGCTCGGCGGTGCCCTTGGGAGCACGAAGGTTGGAGTAATTGGGGATGACTTGCTGGGCTGGGCGGATAACTCTCATGCAGGGTCCAGGAACAGGAGGGAGCGGTTGCGATGTGTGGGCAAAATGCTGGTAAGCAGCTCTGCCATCTGGGAAGGTGAGAAAATAAAGGCAGCAACTATCATTTCAGCCAACACATTTTTGCTTCAGTTTGTGTTTAGTCCTTTCCAGGCACATCCTCCTTCATTTCTAGGGAAATGGAGCAGGTTGGAGGCATTTGTAGGAATCTCAGACTGAAAGAGGTCACTTACAGTCTGAAGTTACCCCACCTGACACAGTCCAGGTCCCGGCTGCGGGTTGTGCTATTGGGACAACCGACAGTTAAACATTGAGGGCTGCTTCATCCCTGCACGTAAAATGGCTCAGTGGTTTTGGTGGTTTGTTTTTTTTTTTTTTAATTTCTCTCTGGCAATGACTGGAGAAAATGAATCATCCGAACACTCTCATGGAAGCAGATGCAAAATCCTGGAACAAATCAGTTTGTAACAGTAAGGCTAAACAGACTGTGATTATTGTAAATGAAAAGAGAAAAAATAATCTCTGCGTTTGTTATTCCACTTGGTATGAATGTTCTGCCTCGCTGACCTTTTAAGGTCCTGCTGTTGGTCCGGTTGCCATCTAGGAGGCTGCAGGGAAACCCAAAGTAACAATTTTGCTCAAGTAATTCTGAAAAATCTCACTGTTGCTGGCCATGTACACGTAATGCTTTTAATAACTAGCATCCAGTGGAACCGTTGGCATAAATTGAAAGAGAAAGCAATGTAAGCTGTTTGTTTCCCAAATGGGGAAAACTACTTTTTTCAGTCTTTCTGCTTGCAGTTTTCATTAGGCAGCAGCTCTGCACACTTTCAAGCTGCTGTGCACAGATCAAAGTCCAGCCTGGCAGGGCTTATTAGCACTGCATGATTATGGTGTTATGAGTTGGCTCTGAAAGCTGCAATGCTCAAACGCTATTTTTTTTCTCCTTTAGATTGTTTTTTTTTTAATCCCTTTAGCTATTTTGGTGTCATGCTTTTCTTTTCCTAGCAGCCATGAGGACTAATTTTTTTTAAAAATGAAGAGGAAAAAAGAAAACAAAGCTTTAATGAAACCACACAGCTCCAGAAGCCAGCACTTTAAAACCAACTAACCAACCCCCCAATTACAAAGAGATTTCTGATGAAACTGTGAGTCGGCAACATCTTATTTGTTGGATTCTTTTAGGAGATTTTCCTGTCCCTTTCTTTACATTCTAACAGGACAGGGCAAAAGAGGCTGGAAGAACGAAAAATGAAAGTAAGTAGGATCTGCTCAAAGATTCCTCCTGAGCAGTTCCAGGAAAGCTGGCAGGGCTCGTGGAGTTTCAGTGTGGTTTACAGGTTTTTAGGTTGGTGCAAGTTTCACCAGTGCCCTCTGGACATGTTTGACACTGTAGTGCTGTACTGGCTGCCAGCACTGCTGTTCAGAGGCACAGCACGGTCAGGCACACACAGCTTTCATATACGAATAACTGAACAAATGGTCCCTGGCTACACAGCATTGCTGCGAGGATTTCTTTGCCTTCAGAGGTAGTTTTGCTGCTGTATCCCCAATAGCAGGTGTCCAGAACCAGTTCAGAGCCTACAGGCACAATCCATGCTATCGACGCAGCCTGGGAGAGGCGTGTTGCAACACACAAACTGCGCGGCTTTGTTGTGGGCTGCCCCTGCCCAGCAATTATCTGCAACACAAGGAGCTGTCAGGAGGTGATTTATGCCGTACCAGGCAAGTGAGAAACAGGCGTGCAGTTGCCAGCTTCTTGGTCCTGACCAAATCTGCTCCAGCCATCTGAGTTTATTTTATTCTTTTTGCCCTCTGGATATGGTTGAAACACCAGTGATTTTTCTAAAGAAAGCCCTTCAGAGCTCCTGCTTTGAAACAAATGACCTCATTCAGTAAATCTCCTTCTTCTCACGATGCCCACATGTGGAGGAGGTAAACAGTGAGAGGTATTGTGCAACCAGCTCCTCTTCTGCTCAAAGCTAAACTGAAGTTAGAAGGTACAGGCAGAAAAACAGAGGCTCTTCTGCAAATGTTCAGCTGTAGTTGCTGATAAAAGTCCATCTGTAGCCCCTTCCCCACTGCAAAGTGCCGAGACCAGAGGTGAAAACTGCAGCTCTGATACTCCAAGTCTCGTGTACCTAATTACAGTGCATTACTGGAATGAGAAAACTCTTTAAAAAGATGTAATATAAATGCTGTGGAGTCAACAGAAGGTTAAGAAAGAAGGGTTATCAGCCACAGGCCTACAGCTTTTTATTACAAAGCGAGCCCCAAACTGGTTGAGGTCTCCCAAGCCTAATGTAATATAAATTGTATGAAAACAATGATATTGCTGTTGGATGTTCAAAGCTCACTTCATAACAGATAAAAATCTCGGAGACCGAAAAGGAATACTAATTAATAGCAGGCTACAAACTGCGCCGTAGCCTCCAAGAGCCAAAACACCCATATTGACTGAGTCACATCAGTGCTCAGTGATACGATCACCAGCAGCTGAGCGGGGTCCATTTTAAGTAATGGGTTTTCATTTCAGCTGACAGCAGAAAAAATGAGGTTGATGAATGTCATGCTCTTTTCATACAGAAATAAAACACATGCATTAGTTTGGTCATAGAGCTGGTAGATACTGTTTAAAGAGATCAAGGGTAACTACCCATCCTGGTTCTGGCAGGAAATCTCAACCTCGGGGATCCAAGCTGGAGCAAGGAGATCCAGGGAAACAACAGGAATTAAGTCAATAAAGGAGGTTGCAGAATGACTGATGCAAGGAGGAAGAAAATGACTAGAATATGAAATAACAGCAGGCAGAAGGCTGTGTGTGCTCAGCATGACTGACAACGGCTAGTTTCTAGGCAAAATCATTAGCCTCTATTTGATGAGTACTGCGAGCTCTTTAATTTTCTATCTGGCTCAGAGATTTTGCATCAGACAGTCTGGCTGAATAACCCTAAAACCTGGAAATATGAAATGGACTGCAAATCATTTTTTACACATGTTAATAATTGCATGCTGCAAAGGAAATACAGTAGGAATATGCCAGCTCAGTGAATGATGGCTGCAGCACCTCCAGAAAACCTCCTTCAGGGTGAGCGGTGCTACTTACGTGGGCCATGCAGGTGCTGCTCTGCCAGATAGTGGTGCCCACAGAAGCCATAGGCTTGTGCAGAGGGGTTGGGATGGGGCAAGTGCTGGCACCTGGGGTGCTGCTGAGGCTCAGGTCCAAAAAACTCTCTGGAGATCAGTGGTCCTGGGAGGTCCTGGGGGTTCACCATGGACACAAGTGGTAAGGGGAGCTCCAGGTGCCTGACACCCATGATGTCCTGGGACTGGGAGTTGTAACCCGTGTCCTCAGTTGCCAGCTCTGCTGGGAGTTTGTTTCCTGAAGACTGCTGTGACCACGAACTCCCTCTGTTGTTCTCCTCCAGCGAGTCCTCAGGAGCATCACTCAAGCTCTGCTCTGACTTACTGGAGTTGGTATCGGCTGAAAGCAGTGGTCCTGGCTGCATGCCTGATTTGTCCATAGTTAAAAGATGCATCTTGGAATGAACTACTTCCAGTATTGATTCACTGGGGGAACAGAAACGCCCACATTCATCGGGATTGGTATATTCCGACCACGGCCTGCTGTCCGGCTCCATGGCCAGCTGGTGATGTGCCAGTGCTCTGCAGAGATGTGCTGGATTGGCACGTGGTCTCTGGCACTCCTCATCTTCCACGTTCTCTACAGAAGGCTGTGAAGCCTCTTCCAGGGCAGGTTCAGGAAATGGGGAATACAACATGGATTCATCCACTTCCACTGGTATGCTACGGCTCACAAAAGTGCCTGAAAAAAACAGAGAAGAAACACTACAGATTGACCTCCAGAAAGACAAATGCCTATTATCAGTCACTGCTCAACGACTGTCAGTTGGAATACTGAAGAACAGTATGCATTCTTTGCATTCACATTAAGTTTTTCTTAGAAGAACGGGTAGAAATTTTGGCAAAGGAGTAAAGCAGAGGGTTAGCTGGAGTGCAGGTAGCACAGTGTTATAATTTGGACTAACCTGACACGGAGGCCATTTCCCAGTTCTGTAGTCACACAAGAAATGGGGGTCAACTGCCGTGCTGCAAGGTCAGAATTTTCCAGCAAACTGGAAAACAAGAGAAAGTACTCTCGTGAACATGGTACAGCTTCACAAAGGCAATAATCCCAAAATAACTCTATCTCAGAGACTGGAAAAGAAATACTGCTTAGATTTCTGGAAATTACATTTTGTAAAACAGACACTTTTATGGGATTTCTGAATCTTATTGCTCCTGCTGAGACAATGGGGGAAAAAAAAGCACATGAACTGTCTCCTGTAGGTAATTTCTGCACCTGAAAAAAGACAAGGCTGTGTGAGTATGGAGATTTGGCTCAGGCATATTCCAAGGAATTCAATCACGTGCCATATTTTACTTCAGACCTTCTAATAATAGCTTTGTACCGATCCCTTGGATCTGAACTTCACTGCACACCTAGCTGAGCTGAGCAATTTCAAACCTACAGCTGGCTTCCAAGCGTTGCTATTTATTTTATCAAACCAGTTAATCCATTCTATTATAACATGGTTATTATTTCAAATTATTGAGAATTATAAGACAATTTAGAGACTTTGGTTACTGTTGGGATTATTTTTTTCCCATTCTTCAGAATTACTTTGGGCTCCAGACATCAAAATCCTCCCTTCCCTTTGGGGATACTGCCAGTAAGTTTGGCCCAGCCAAACAGTCCCTAATGACAGATGCCTCTACTCCACCTTCTCTTAGAATGACAGCAGCAATGACAGGTGAGTGATGTGCTCTTGTTGTACTCACCCACTGGAACGAGAAGTACAAGCCTTACTGCAGGCTTACACACAGCATCCCATTTATGTTGAAACAGAACACTGCTGGACTTAAAAAAACCTTTGGAAAATGCAAGCATGGTTTCAGTTCTCTTCAGTGTTCTCTGTCCTACCCAGCCTGCTGGAATGCTCAGAAAGGGCTTTGTGACACTCTTGAAGTTCACAGGTGAACCAGCAAAAGCTTATGGTACAACATTCATTCACTATCAGTTTCCATATCTGTGTGCCACAGGGTATCACAGAGGAAAGAAGCTCAAGCAGATAGTCACTGAACACAAGCAGGAAGTGGAAAACACCCCTGGTCCTTCACCCTGAGCTAGAGGCAACCAAGGCCAAAGCACAGCATAGAAATGTGCTGATGCAGCTGTTCTGCTTCCCATACTCAAGCCCTTAATTCCCAGACTTTGGCACAGAAATAGATCAGCACTTTTGATATCAACATGCTGATTTCTGCAGCCATCTTCATCCTTTGGTATTGGGGTGAGATTAACTTGCTCCCACCAGATGCTATTCCCTGACATGGGGTACAGAGAAACAAGTCTGGGACTCATTACTCCAGCTGTTTTCCTTCTACCACATGGAAAAAGCCAAAATCCCAAGAAGGAGCATTACTGAAGAACGGTCCAAGCAATGGAAATGACAGTGTTTGACAAGAGAATCTGACTCAAAAGCCTGGTAAGGCAAGTCAAAATCATAGCACGTTTGAGGAGATCTTAGTGATTCAAGGATTCAGCTTCAGTCACACAGTAGCTTGAACAGAAAGTTCAAATGAAGAACATATTCAGACAGTCACAGCATTAAAAACAGTTGAACAGGGTCACAGAGAAGTATAAGGCAGCGTCCCAGCCTTTATCCTGACTCCTACAGCTATATCCTACAAAAGCAAAGAACGTGCCCAGTCCCACAGGGCAAGAGCAAGGCTTTTTGTTTGTGCTGATCAGATCAAGTGATGTGCGTTCCCCCCTCAAAGTACCTCTGGTATAGCAAACTCTCAGTGTAACATTTACTGGAAAGTAGGATAAAAATTGTGCTTTGCTGCTGCTGGGCTGCAATGTAAATACTCTTCCTCTGTGTAACATAAAACCCACCTATGCAGATCTACCACAGATTCCAGATACACAACCTACGCTGTAAGAACATCCACAGGGAGAGTTTTCCTGAGATAATTATAGCAGCATAATGCTGTTGGCAAATTTTCCCATGTAGACTAGCCCTCTGAGCAGCCATTAGCTCTCATGCTGCTGCTCTTACAGAAGGCAGGGTCTTGTGCTCAGCTGGCACAAATCATACTGCATACTCTTAATCCCTCATTGAGCAGCTCCAATGAGCTGGTTCCTCTTCAGAAAGGGCAAGCTCAGCTGCAGGCACCTGGGCATGGCTGCTCCCCTTCAGCAGCACGTGTTGTCTGAGCACTTTACCAGCAGGTAGAATTCTTCGCAAACACCCAAACATGGCACTTCAAGAACAAATCTGCAAGGTCTGATACACAATGGCATTTCTTCAATGTTGTCTGAAACAGCTAGATCGAAATGCTAGAAAACCCAATGAATCCACGTCCACTCTACCTAACAGCTGTTGGTTTAGTTCCATGAAAAGAAGAACGGATTTTCTACAGAGAAACCAAGAACTCAGTCCAAAGCATGGGGAAGTAAACAGGGGTCTCTTTCTTGACTTCAGCAGGCGACAGGATTTAAGAGTTACTGAATTCTTCTGGAGGATACAACCTTCCAACCTTCCTACCCATTATCAATGGGTATCTGCAAAATGGATTATGCGCAGACTATGAGAACCTAATGCAAGGCACAACAGGGGCAGGAAAAATGCAAAATTATTTTCAAGTTTTCATAGGGTGTATTGACTATTCCTTTCAGAAGAGGGAGATTAAGACCTAAGATACTAAGATATTCCACAATTACTGAGCTACCAAGCACTTCAAATGGCTCACTTCAGAACAGTTCAAGATGTTTTTCCTATTAGTTTGGCCCTCTAAAAGGACACATACCTCTTTATCACTTAAATCAATGCAATACTTAAATGACTGCCTTATCTCCTTCCTATGTAACATGCACTGAACATTATGAAAACTACCCCAAATACCTGAGCAAAAATAATTTGGTCAGACAGAAACGAGACTTTATTCCACCTGCTATATATTTCCCTGGAAAAGCTTTTAGCTTTTTAAATATTGTTTTGCTTAGCTCCTGCCACAGTGCAGCCGAGCAGCAAAGGCTGAGCTTTGACACCTCTGCAGTCCTACTCCTGTGGGCTTGAGGCAGAAGGCACTGAGGGGCCTTTGGTGTTAGAAGAGACAGATCAGTGCAAAGGAGGAGCAGTGACTTCACAAATCTCCTCCTCTCTCAATAGCTCTGCTTGGCAAGGAAGGATGTCAGAATAGCAGAGTTCTGTCTGTAGAGACAGCCCCTAGGGCAAGTTTACCCTGGGACATGCTGTATGCTTTGAGCAATGCTGGTAGTAGTATTTGGATGGGAATTCCCAGGAGAAATCCCCTCACTGCTGGAATTGATAGAGTAGAAACATTCCTCCTCTAACAACAGTGCTTCAGGACATTGGTTTTGCACTGCTGAAGATCTTTGGCTTCTGGAAAAAGACCCAACACTGAGCCCATTATCCCAGTATTTTATGTAGCCTCATGCACTGCAATTTCATTAGGTCTCCTCTGACTTTTTTGTAGGGCTTATCTTGCAAGTACAGTCAAGCAATGGACAGAAAAATAACTTGCTTAAGTCCCTAGTGTTGAAGAATTAGGGTAAACATACTAAAATATCCTAAGAAACCTGTAGCCTGATCCCTTTTCTGGCACCAAGAGCACTGAAGAATGTAGATCATGTGCAACCTCATTTCCAACAACACTGCAGCTTCAAGTCAGATCATGATATTGCCAGGAAGCTTCAAGAATTTAATATACCCCCTGCACCGATGACTATGCAGGAGATTACTGATAACCAGCTGGAGCTTTTGCTTATATTCCTGTTTGTAATAAAAAGAAGAGGCCCTTCCTAAAGGGATATAGTGGCCAAGCCTGGGCTGCTCTCAGAAATGCTAAGGGAACTCCTTAAATATCCATTTTCTTTCTCTTCCTTCCTCTCCTCATGCATGCAGTTCTTCAGCGTGCATCAAATAAGCAAAAAACTTCCTGGGTGGGTGCTCAGCGACCCACCAGACAGTGACCCCGGTTTGTGGGCAGAAATGCTGTCCTAGTTCTCCTGTGAGGTTTCCCAGACCCTGCGTTCTTCCATTTCTCAGAGAGGGAGCTGCTGGTGACATTCCACCAAATGCCTGGACATGCATGAGGCTGGTGACTGCCACCTCTGGACAGCTGCATAAATGGGAGGGGAACAGACTCTTCAGTGTGGACAGACCTAAGAACAACCCAAGTTGGAAGCAAGGGCCAAACTCCTCTAAGAGACATCTGAAAGAAGCAAGGGGCTGCCCAAAGAGACGAAGAGTGCTGGGTCTGGGCCCATCTCTGATGTTCACTTCTGTCTGGTTGCGAAATCCATCAGGCATCCCATTTATTCCCCAGACTCGTCAGGATGCACCATCCCAATGCATACATTAACCATCAATCTGCTTCTAATTAGAAAAGTTCTGACAGTGAATAAACAGAAGAGGAAATCTGCAACACAGTGTATCTGCACTCCTGCCACTTTCAGAGAGGAGGAAAGTCATCTCTAATCTTTTGATCAAAGATCTATTTGCATACACCAGTGAAAAAGAAAACATTTGGATGAGAAAGGAACCTCACCTTTCTTGGTGCACAGCAAGCAAGGGAAGGTTCTTTTATTCACCAACCATACTATTTCTGAAATAACATGGATTTAGATTAAGGCAAAGTTGTGATCACAAGGACTGGGGGTTGATGGGAACTTTTTCACTTCCAAACAATTCCTATGTACTTTGTCTGAATCATTCAAGCTCTCTGGTGCTGCAAATATCCATCTGTAAGATGGGAGTAATTGGATGCAGAACTTGCAAGCTGTCATGAGGATACACGCATCATCGAGATTGCAACCAATGCCGAGATGGGGTCACATAAGTCTAAGTGCGTAAGCAGATCATGTTAAGCACAGCTTTCTCTACAGAGATATCAGACTCAACTTTCCTCAGAAAAACAGAGACAAATCCTTTTAGGAAGAGCAAGCGTTATGTTTACATTAGGAGGGACTTCTTCACTCAGAGGGCAGTGAGGCACCAGCACAGGCTGCCCAGATAAGCTGTGGATGCCCCATTCCTGGAGGTGCTCAAGGCCAGGTAGGATGGGCCCTGGGCAGCTGAACTTGGGGGGGCAGCCCTGCCCACAGCAGGGGGTGGGACTGCGTGGGCTTTGAGGTTCCTTCCCACCCAAGTCATTCCAAGTGCAAATGTGGGAGCTGTTTTGAGTCTAACAACCTAAACAAACATAGCCAAGGGAAACCAAGCTTAGTAGCTGCACTTCACCACAAAGAATTTGAGCTGTTGTCATCATGGATGCTTACCCTCTCCCTGAGGGTACCTTCCACAGTTAAGACCAAAGCAACATGTCACATTCTTAGCCCACATTTTAAACTCCCTAGGGCAGGTAAGGTTTATTTTCACAACTTCTGAGAGAAGAAAAGTGATCTGGAAACAACATTTCTGTTCCATTCTGACTATGGTTGTAGCCATGGCATAAAAGGCTGCTTATACCAGGAAAACAAGACAATATGCTTCCACACCTCCCTGCCTGGCAAATATAATATTCTGTTTTGCAGCTCTAGCATCTCTACACCTCTCTGGGTATACACTCTGAAATGTGAATAAAAGGAACCCTAGACAACAAGAATTAACAAACTAAAAGTGCAACACTCTTAAAAAGCATGCAAGCAGGAACCTCAACTATAGGCAGAATTCCCTGCTAGTTTTCCAGTACTTATGAAATATGAAAATGGCTGCAATGATCTTAGACGTCTACTCACAGGCATTTTAAAAATGCATTTGCTTCCCAGAGATTATTTTCCACCTATTTCTGATGCTCATTAATTTTCCACAGGCACCAAATAACCCCCAAACTGGGATATCCCACAGCCCCACTACATCTGCAAAGCACAAAACCATTAGGCAAAAACTGGGGACAGCTGAGTGGAGTTGCATGGGAGGACCACCCGAGAGGAGCCAACCTCCTTGGGGGCCACGAAAGCCTATTTTCCTATAGCTTTGCACTTTTTGGGGAGCATCTAGTTCCTAACAAGGGAACATCTCCAGCATCTTGAAGGCTGACGTGCTTGCCCCAACCACTCTGCCCTCTGCAGCGTGGGCTGCCGGGTGCGTGGAGAACACTCAGGGACCTGACACGTCTCCCTCAGCTGCTGTGATAACAGCCTTTCACACGCTCGCTCATTTGCTCTGTGAAACGTGCAGAAATGTGTACATCTCACAGACATGCACCCTCTGCCAAACTTCAAAAGCCACTGCTGGTGGTGAGGGGCACTGACTGACACACATAATTGCACACATTTGTTTCCTTCCTTAAAAAGATTAGTGAAAAACAAAACAAAACAAAACAAAACACTTTTTTTTTTTTTTTTTTTTTTTTTTTTTTTTTTAAGTACTATATGCTTCAAAACATAGCTGGTGCTCAGCAGGACCTCAGAGTGTGAGGGCAGCACAGGCAACAGCACAGGCAGCAGAAGCTGCCCAACAGCTGACCCTGCTACACATGGCCCTCACAGCGTACACAGCCTGCGGCCAAGGGCAGCAAAGGGAAACTCAGAGCCTGTCTGAAATGGAAGAGGACATTCCTGAAGTGGTTTGCTAAAGAGAAACAAGCATTTAAAAACTGTCCTCAGTGAGGGATCAGGTGTCCCTGTGGGCATGGGTCCTGACCCAACACTCACCTTCACTCTGCCCACTGCAGTGCTAAACTGCTTCATCTCCTCGACCTGACACAGCCTCAGGCCATTTCCCAGGGATCTGCCCAGCAACGAGGTCACAGCTGTGCCCAACAGTAAGCGGTTGGGCATGCAGGGGGCTGTGGGGGCACACCTGGGATCTACCCACAGAACAACAGGCCTTCTGTCTCAAGGCAGTGGGGCTGCAGAGATGGACACACACGTGCAGTCGACAGCAGCATCCAGGCTGGGCCTCGAGCCTGCGTGGGGTGTGCAGGACAGGGCAGTTCTGGTCTCTCGGTGGTGGCTGAGGATCAGTAAGCCCAAACCTATGGTTCTCACTACTCAGCCCCACAAAACCCACATCCTGAAACAAACGGCTACTGTTTGAAATTAGAGTCATTTTTACACAGCTGATTGTACCGTAATTAAAAAGCAATGCCACACCGGCTCGCTCCCACCGTTTCCATACCAACACCGTGGAGGGCTGAGCAAGCTGGGCCCAGAAACCTGCTTTTTTCCTGCTCTCAGTGGGTCTGAGGGCCTGTCTGGCACTGCTGGGAGCTGCCCTGGCACCGAGGCCCAGGTCCCCATGGCCACCCCCAGCTCTGTGCCAGAGGGCATAAGCTGCGCTGGGCTCACACAGCCATGTAGGGAGGGAGCGGGATGGGACCTGGCGACAGGCACTGCCAGGCAGCTATGCAAATAGGCAGGACAGCATTTCAACACCAGGCGTGTCCCTTTCCAGCGCTTACCCCAAAACTCTCCTGATCAGAAAACAAAAAAAACAAACAACAAAAAAACAGACTGCAGTGAAATGGCTGAAACATGTTGTGACCATCTGTGAAAGTCAGCCTATCGTTAGAACGAGAGAGAAGGGGGAAAAAGGGAGGGAGAGAGACATTTGA